>NW_009970719.1:359944-404115 GCF_000747805.2 Chaetura pelagica | reverse complement strand
TGAATTGTCAGGAAGAAAACTGAATGCAATGTAATGACTGGAAGGGATGCTGTTGCAAGAATCATGATTTCTGGGCCCATGTCTTTCTGTCTTCTACCGTGTTTAAACTTTAATTCAAAACTAATAGCAATATAACTCATGATTATTTTTTTTTAAGATTTTTTTAACTCCACCATTCTACTGACAAATTGTTAAAATGGATTTATGCACCAATCTTGAAATGATGTGGTGTCCCTCAGGGGTCAGTGCTGGGCCCAGTGCTGCTTGATATCTTCATTAACAATATTGACCATGGCATTGAGAGCACCCTCAGCAGATTTGGTGATGACACCAAGCTGGGAGGTGCAGTTAATATACCAGAGACGGGTGCCATCCAGAGGGACAAGCTTGAGAAGTGGGTCCAGGTGTACCTCATGAGGTCCAACAAGGCCAAGTGCAGGGTCCTGCACCTGGGCCAAGGTAACCCAAGATATGAATACAGGCTGGGGGAGGTCACACTTGAGAGCAGCTCTCTGGAAAAGGACCTGGAGGTCCTAGTGGTTCAAAAGCTGGACATGAGCCACCAATGTGCAGTTGCAGCCCAGAAGGCCAACTCCATCCTGGGCTGTATCAAAAGAAGTGTGGCAGCAGATTGAGAGAGATGATTCTGCCCCTCTGCTCTGCCCTGCTGAGACCTCACCTAGAATACTGCATCCAGCTCTGATGCCCCCAGCACGAGAAAGATGTGAACCTGTTGGAACGTGTCCAGAGAAGGACCATGAAAATGATCCAAGGGCTGGAGCAGCTCTCTTATGAGGACAGGCTGAGGGACTTGGGACTGTTCAGCCTGAAAAAGAGAAGGCTCCAGGGAGACCTCCTAGTGGCCTTCCAGTACCAGAAGGGGACCTACAGGACCAGGGGCTTGCAGTGAGAGAACAAGGGGTAATGGTTTTAAGCTGAAAGAAGAGAGATTTATGTTAGAGATCAGACGCAAATTCCTCAGTGTGAGGGTGGTGAGACACTGGAACAGGCTGTCCAGAGATGTTGTGGGGGCTCCAACCCTGGAGGTGTTCAAGGCCAGGTAGGATGGGGCTCTGAGCAGCCTGTTCTAGTGTGAGTCCCCATGCAGGGGGCGTTGGAACTAGATGGTCTTTAAGGTCCCTTCCAACTCAAAAAATTCTGTGATTCTGTGCTTTTGTGATTCTGTTTAATGGTTGATTTGTCAAGAAAAATACTGATTAATGTGCCTTCTAGGTCAGGAAGGATTTTGATATATTTTCCTTTTACAATCTCAGTGGGAGAAGATCGGGTACATGCCAAAATGCATCTTGTGCTTTCTTGCATATCTGCTAATAGTTCACAAGGCCTGTTGTAAGGCACAACCTCCTTACTAGAGTAATGACTTATAACATGTTTTTTTCTCTGTATTTTGGTATGTTGTTTCACCTGATCATGTAACATTAACAGGGTTACACATTGCCATGGACAGCAGAATGGCCAGAGAAGCCCATCTTGTTTAGAGGGGCTCAGGAGGTAGGGGAAGATGTTGAGGTAACATACATCACCCCAACAACTGCTCTGACCCACAAGACAGACATGGTTGCTTCCTCTGCCCTCAGGGGGCTGGAAACTGAAGTCAATAGGAACATTCACTCTATGTTGGTGACTCAGTATTTCATCTTCATGGGACACTTGTATTTCTGTGGGTACTGAATAAGGGAAAATAAATCAAAACGAAATTTCAGTGTTGTTACATCAAATATAAAGATATCAATGGACCCAAACTGTTTGTCAGTGTCACTTTAAGAAAACACAAGCCCAGCCAGCTTTCAAGTCCTATTAAGTTGTTTCAAGTTGATCAAGAGCTCTTCTCGTTACACAGCAAAACTCCTTTTGGAAACTTCTGCAGAAATTTTTGCTGCCTTTTTCTGTTGCCTCTTCGTTATTCGTGTAACCCTTCTCTCTTCTCTGACTGTCTCCCAGCTGATTATTTTGACTTGTTTTGGTCAGATTCACCCTGCAGTTCAATACTGCAACAATCTAGGCAGGCACATAATTTGATCTGCTGGAGCTGCCCCATTGACATCCTCAGAGCTAATGGGAGTAAATGAAGTTCATGCAAAAACCTTGATGTGATCCAGATGCAAAATACTCCCAAGTGCAATCAATGCCTCTGTGAGTGTTTGATCCTTTTATCTCAACATGGGTAATCCTACAGCTTGTTTGTGATTATGTTTTATCTGTTTTGAATTGGGCTGCTGTTATTCAGTTATCATAAGTAAGTTATCATTGTCTCCTAATCATCTTAAATTAACACCTTCTCTTTTACCTCCCATTCCAAAGTCCTTGGAAAATGGTTGTGGGAGTGGGGGATGAAGGGAAAGATGATCTGGTGCCTGGCCATCGAGTCACAAAAAATTTCCCTAAAGTCCAGTTTGATTTCCATAATACTGAGACTGCATTGTTTTGAATTTTTAATTATTTATTACATTCATCAGAGTGTGGCAATGTGACTGACCTATTGCTTTTCAATTATTTGGGTTGCTTTTGATACTATTAACAATGACATTTTGCTGATCCAGCTACATCCATCTTCCAGTTTTGGCCCTGAGATCATTCAGTGTCTGTGTCCATCTCTGTCAACAGAAAGTCAACTTGTTCTTAAAAGATCTCTTTTGTCTGAAGGCATCTGCTGGGTAAGATTATTTAGTCCTCAGCTCCAACTTGTAGATAAGAATTTGGGTTAGATTTTTGTCTTTCACCTGACATCACGTAGATTCCTGGCTCAAATAAAACAGTAATATCACAGGATTTTTTTAATCTTGCTTCAACATGAAAAGGAACATGTAATAATTTCAATAAAGGGATGTCAGCAAGACAAGCTTTTATTAGCAGTCCCATCCTATTACAAAAGCTCATTATGTTCCCTCATTTACTGAGTGGAGGAGAGATTTGAAAGGAGACAGGTATCTCAGTTACTCCTGGAAACCTCTGGAAACCCCTGGAAACCCCTTGAAAATCCCTGGAAAACCCTGAAGGCTCAGTGTCCACCACTCCATGTTGTCTGTCAGTATCTGACATGTGGGTTGTACTCTTTTTTAACCTGGTTCCAGCATTGCTATTAGCTCTGTCTACAAATACCTGTAAAATTCAATAACCTTTAAACAGGACTTTATGGACCAAGTGGAAAAAAAAGACAAGAGCTGGAGGAAACAGGGCTGTGCTGATGGGAGTAGAACAAACTGTTAAAAATCACTCCCATTTCCATAGCCAACCACTGCAAATCAAAGCCAGAACATAAGACTTATTTCCAGGACTGAGTGACTGAGGCTGAGTTCATGAGGCATCTCCTCCCCTCTGGTTCATGCAGAACCACCACCTGGTCACAGAACCAGGACCAGATATCAATCAGTTGTTGCTGTGTGTTCCTTTAAACTTGCCCTGTCAGCATGCATGGCATTGCAATCTTAGAAAAGAAGCTCTGAAGGAAAGATCTGAAAGAGGAAAAGGAGAAGGCTTTATAGATCAATATAGGGAGCCTCAGAAAACGTAGATCTCCACAAAGCTTCTGGGATGGGCCTTACCTAACAAAAAAGCAATGCTTCTCCTCAAGCAGCAGTAGATAAGAGGAATCATGCCCTAGCACAGCTTATTTTGCTGCCAGGAGAAGCAGATAATGAAAACTAGCTCACAAGAAAATGGGTGACATGCAGACATTGAAGGGGAAATTACAAGAAATGCTAATGCCAGCTCTTGCCACATGTTTCCAAGAAGCAGTATCTGGGGCAGAAAGCAGTTTTTTGGGGACAGAAACATTCTCTGATTGTCTTCTACTCTTCTTGGGCCCTTTTACCATTGCCTCTGCCTGTCTGCAATTTGCTGATTAGTATCTTTTAAAGTAATTTTTAAATTAATGTTCAAAACACTGGATTTTAATTTGCTAGGATCTTCTGATTTATTCCTTTTTGAAAGGCATCCATTTAGCATTAAAAATCCTAACTTTAAAGTTAAACACCTGAAGAAGTGTTCAGACTCCCCCAAATCCTACCCTTCCCTGCAAATACTGCCAGAAACCTGGCTGAACCATTTACTTGTATCATGTAAAAGCACTGGCAGGACATAAAAAACTTCTCAGATATAAAACACTGCTGAAGTGCTTTATGCACTGACAATACTAATGGTTGTGCCATGTCTGAATCCTGATTTCTGTAAGAAAATCAGTCTCAAGTTGATTTTCTGTGAAGCTTCTGATGGTGAGGAAAACAAATGTAGATTTTTAATTTTCCTTCTCCAAAATGTTCTTCCATGTCTTCTTACCACTACATTTCAGAACACCAAAAGCTTTTTCTCCTCTTTTTAGTGAGTATGAACACTATTTCAAGGTGCATTTTGGCAATGAAAGAAAGGGAAAACTCTCAATTCATCCCTATTGTCACTGCCCCCTCCATGTGTCTGCTGTTCTGCTGGAAAAAGCATATTAAAATGAGCCCTCAAACTCAACAACTGTGGAAGTAAAGCAAGACTCATGTGATGTCTAACATGGTTAGAGCAATGATATCATTATTTACCAGTGAGGTTATGGATGAATCATTATGAAGTGTGTGTTTTGAGCCATTTCCCATTTCTATCTGGTGATTGCTGATAAAATTTCCGCATCAGTGCTTACTGCAATCTCTACTTGCAACACCATCTCCACGCTGCAGAATAACATTATTGTTCAATATGAATTAAAAGTTGATGAGAAGTCAAGTGTAGAAAACAGGAATATATTATATCCCACTTAGCCAACAAGCACAAAATACCAAATTTTGCTTTTCAAGACAATGCATGTTCCTAATCTAACTGGATCAAGACTTAGGCTGCTCCAAATGAAGAGTTTCATCGCTACATAATGAACTCCAACCTGTTGCATTGGTTTAACTCCCATTGCCTGCAGGGAATCACATGGACAGATGATTGTACATAGTCCCAAGCACTTATTTTGTCTTTTATCCTTCTGTATAATATAAAAATATATTTAATTCATAAACGTTTCACAAAGACATGGGTTCATTTTTTTGTATGCAATAAAAAAATAAAAATCCTAAAGCAGAGAAATGCCAGTGGAGATTATAACCTATAGAACATAATTTCCTGACAACATAGTACAACACTTATCAGAGATCCATACACCTTAAAAAGAAAGAGAAGGGAGGAGTGGAAAATAAGAGGGAGCAGTGTTAATGAACACACCAAGGCAGTAAAGCACAGAAGGGAAGAAACAGCAAGTACCTGCTCTCTGCTCTGCTGTTATTACCAGCTCTAAAACCATTTGCCATTTGAGGCTCACAGAAAATTTGTAGCATTTGGCCCACATAGTTCTTCCCAAAAATCTGTGTGAGTTTACCTGGCATTTTTCTAAGTCAGTTTGAAAGAAAAGGTATTTATAAATGTATTATATCAACTTCCAGAGGGTTAGGGTAGCACACAAATTCTCACATTGTTAGTGACTACTCCTTTTTAATACTAAGAGTTCCAAACTATGAAAAAATATCACTGGATGCTAAAAACAGGCTTAATCTTGCCTGATTTGTATAATCACTCTCCTCCTGTTGGACCATCCTCTTCTAAAGTTGCATTTTGCAGCAGCTCCTTTTGATTGTGAACATACACATTCTTTCAGAAACAATTACAGGTGAATCTGTTCACAACAGCCAAATGTTAGCTATTAATATTAATATAGAGGAAGAACAGGAAAACCCATTGAAGATACCAGTGCCAGTTTCCTTGCAAGTCTTCTGGCTTGCAGGAATTCATAGAAGATGCACATTCACAACTATTCCAGATTTGTTTGGGGGGGAAAAAAAAAAAAAAAAAAGGTTTTCCTTAATTCCATAGGGAGGGAATGAGGGGGAGAAAAGATTAAGCAGTTCCAATCAAGCCCATGGGAATATTTCCATTGGCTGTGCTGTGCCAGGACTTCAAATGGGTATTTAACCTGGCAAAGAAATGAGTAGAAAGGATTGCAGGATTTCCTCCCGTTTGAACGTTCTCATTAGATGAGGCCTCAGTGACCTCTGGGTTGACGGGTTGTTCCAATGTTTAATTGCTTTGACCTTCGGGGAGTTTCTTTTCATGTCCAACATAACCTTAGGTTTTTTTAGTTTGATGTGACAAATTACTTCATAAAAACAGCTCTGGATATTTTCATTAATTCTGGACAAATTGTGTTACGCATAAAAGATGTCTTTTTCACAGATGCTGTAACCGTGCCAAATAGTCTCATAATTGTTCCTTTTTAGCTACTTTGGTATATGTCAGTACATATTTAGAGCAATGGGTGTGCTTTATGAGAGTATGTAAACGATGGTGCAAATCTAAGGATAAGATCACAAAAATGCACAACTGTTAACCCTTCTCAGTAAACTAAGCCTTCCCGAGGGCCACATTTTCCAAAAATTAATCATTTCTTCTGAGAAGGGAACACAGTCCCTCCACATTACCACTGCTGGCAGAGCTGCAGAAGGAACCAGAGTGGTCATGCATAAAAGGTTCTGACTGGCTGAACTCCAGCTCTGCCCAACCAGTAGTTGTGTCTTCCACATCCCTGAGAGCCTGCAAAGAGGTCCAGCTGCTTCAAGGCACAGGAAGTTTCACCGTCATCTGCTTTCTGCACAAGTCCACTATCAACTTCTCTTGGCAACCTGGGCCAAAGCATGTCAAGAAAAACATTTCAGAGTCAAAGCACACAAGCTTGTGGATACTTTCTTCTAAACAAAGAGTTGAGAAGTTGTTGGGTACCACGCAATGTGCCTCCACCATGGCCTCTGCCAGGCTGACAGAAGGGACATCTCCCTCACAGTAAACCCAATGTAGCCAAATTTCCACCCGCCACAGTCAAGCCTCTTCATTGACACAAAGTGTGCCCTGTGCCAGCCTGCAGGTATGGAAATGAGGTGGTTAGCTGCACGGCTTCCACACGCAGATCCCCATTTGCAAATGTCACCTGTGAAAGACAGAGGCCACTCCAGAAAGTACAAAGCTCGGGATTGTTTAGGCAGAATGGAAAATGACACCCCGGCATTTACAATGGGATTTTTATTATCGATGTCACAGATATGAGACTTGCTACTGACATGCTTGAATTAGAAGAGACAAAGTAAACTGTTAGAAAGAAGAGGCCACTGAACTAAATACAAGTGTGGCCCGCATGCTTATATTGCAGCATTTTATTTCCTCTTAAGGCTCAGGAAGAGGGGGGGGAGAGAGCAAGGGGGAGACCTGTATTTCAGCTTAAATCCCTTGTGTCTACACAGGAGGGAAGGGCCTCTCCAAAAAGCAGAGAGCCAGAAGCAGATAGTTATGAGACTTTTATTTGCAGGAGAGGAGATCTGCAAGTCCCACTTGCTTCCATCCCAGTGCAGAACAAGTAAAAAATACAGGAGTTGGAAACATCCCTGAGGACTGAGCAGCTGATGACATGTTAGAGTCAGAAGCTGTATCTGCTCTGTCCTAAGCATCCCACTGTTGATAGAGGTTTTGAATCTCCAGGTTCATAAGGGACCAAGAAAATTGTCATCTCATGCCTCAGAATCTGAAACTGACCATACAAACCCACAGGCTTGTTTGGCTTCGGGAGGTTTGGGTGGGGGTGGGACTGAGAAACTGGGCAATCCAGGTGAAACTTAAGTGCTCCTTCACTTCTAGGGTATGTTGGAAAGACAAAATAACTGGTGCTGTGTGGTGAAAAGGGGATAACAGAGAAGATTCTAAACATGTTGGCTAAAGTGGAGAAGCATCATTGGCTACTCTAAACTCTGTAGCAGCTGTGTATGATAGCAGCAATGTTGGGGTGAGTGTGTTTCATCTCCACAAGTTCTTTTTTCTTTTAAAGAAATAAGAGTATTTTTAAAACATTTCTAGTATCGATTGCAGAACACTGTTTGTGTTCAGTGCTTCGTTCCCCAAGAAGTTTGACCCCTGAGGGCTTTTAGGATCATAGCTCAAAGGATTAAATCTATGACAGGCAGACACAGATAGATTCTGAGATGTCTTGGGAGGCCAAAACTCTGGTCCTTCCTTCTGCAAAGCTGTGTACAAATGAAAGAGTGCAGCTGTGTTATCCATACTAAAACCTCAGTGTTTCCATCCCACTCAAAGGGCCTGTCTAAACCCTATGCTGTCAAGAATAAGAGAGAACAACGAAATAAGCCACTGTGTGATTCAAATATTCCTAAGTGGTCACTGAAACATCCTCCTCTTGGCCACAAGACTGCATTCTTCAACTCTGTTTGCTGCACTATGAAACACATGAGGTCATTTTTATCACAAGTCTTATGAATAGAGACTGGAATTTTCTACAAGGTCTTCTTTTCTTATCCCCCACTTCTCCCCCCTTTGAAAGCAGCTCCCAGTCGGCCAGTACAAGAAGGTTCACTGTCTGCAAGTTTCCTGCCCATGATACCTATAGCCTTAGAGGGGACCTGGTGGCCCCATGGGGTCTGCAGAGCGATTTGCCAGCTTACCTGGAGGCAACCTGATCTCCTCCTGCTGCCACCCTGCCTGGTGTCATCTGGCGACAGCGGGAGACTTAGACATGTCAGGAATAACAGATGCCATTTTCTTCTAAAGCCAAAGTTTTATGTTAAGGAGGAGAAGTGAATGATACATTGCAGGTATTTGTGGTAATTAGATGCTGCCTGTAAGAACGTGAGCTGGTGGTGAGGAGCAGGGAGTGAAAGGCATGCAGGCAGCTGCTCTATGGAGCCGTGTTCCCTTGATGGAATCTGTACTCTCAGCATTTTTACACAAAAATCCAGCCCCTTTCAGGTGAGACCTTCAGCACCTGGTCCAGAGTGAGCACAAGGCAGGACTCTGATCCGGGCACATTCCAATGCTTGGTGTCTGAAACCTGGAGCTACCATCTTTTATTGCTTTGACCCTGGATATGGGAGTTTCATCCTTTCCCTAAGTAGACAAGGACTGATCTGTCCCTGATCAATGACTTTTGCTGGTTTGCTTTTTGCAGGATTATGCAGCATACTCTGAACACAGTATAAATGGGTGGCTTCCAGTTAAAGGGTGGCTACCAAGAAGATGGAGAATCCCTGTTTACAAGGAGTCACATAGAGAAGACATGGGGTAATGGGCACAAGTTTCTTCTGGGGAGATTCTGATTGGACACAAGAGGTAAATTTTTCACCATGAGGACAGTCAAACATCAGAAAGGAAAGGGGTAGATTCCCCCACATTGGGTAGTTTTAGGTTGCAGCTTGACAGGTGCTGAGCCATCTCATATAAACTAGAATAGTACCTGGAAAGGTTGGACCAGATGATCCTTGAGGTCCCTTCCAACCTGGCATTCTATGATTCTATGATTTCAAAATTCTATTAAATAAACAGTCCATATACGTGAATTACTGGCCATCCTATTAACAGTGCCTGATCATGCTGAGTAGAATCTTCTTTGTCCAACCACTTTTCACCCTCCAGTAAGGAATAAGAGTGGGTCTTTTAGGTCACAAGGGACACTCTGACTAGTCATCTTGGTCAACAGTAAATCACAAAACCTGTTTCTTGCAATCAGGGACACTTCCATTAAAGTGGGATGAACCAAAGAAAAATTTTACATTGCAAATTCTTTGAGTTGACTCTACATTTTTAAATAAATAAGCCAATTCTTAATTATTCAAGTGATGTATTTTTACTAAAATTTAGGTTTTAATGACAACCTCTCATTGAAACACCCGAGGCTGAAATAAATAGAAAATAGTAGCTCCAGGTCCAATCCTGAAATCCTTTCTGACACGGGTAGCAGCAGAAGGTTAGAACTACTTTTCCGAATGCAAACAGGACTTGCTATTCTGTGTTTCACTCTTTCAGTAACTCCCTGAACTGAAGCTCTGCCAGAGCAGGAAGGAAGCCTTACCTAGAGAACATGTCTCATCTGGGATGCATTTTCCAAGTTTTGCATCCGTTATGAGGACCTAAATTGAGCCCTCCTGCAGTAACGCAGAATAGGGAACTCCAGAGCAGGGAAAAAAAGCACATTTAGATTCACCCAGATTTATATCCTTTGATCAAAAGCTGTGCCTTGTGCTTATGAGAATCTCATGTAAATATCTGCAAAGTTACTCCTTCATCTGCTTTCAAATTCCTTTGGAGAACAGCCTTTGCCATATTATCTACAAGGACTGTGGTTTCTTGGGCTGCTGAAATCATGGTCCATAGTGCTGAATATTAGTATCTCATTATCCTTGCTCCTGTTAGGGCTGTATCTACCCCTTGTTTTAGGGGCAGTGACTGTGTTATATCCCTTGTTTATGCAATGCCTATAAAAATGGAGTCCTGCTGCATAAATGGTCTCCCATCTGCCACAATAATGAAAAGTATTCTTCTTATTGCCACAAGGCTTTACTTAGCTACATCTTTTAAAGGACACTGCCAAGGTTGGGCCAAAGTTTAAACCTCACAGAAGCAGACTTGTACATAACATATGTCTGAATAGAAAGGCTGCCATTGATTTTCTTAATTGCAAGTGAAAACAGTCGTATTTGATAAAATAACCATTCCCCTGAACTTTCTGCCCTAAATCTGAAAACCTAAAAGTGAAAGTGACTCAAACACAGGCAAACCTGACTTCATTGATTTCTGTTGTCCACGGTGAGAAAACATAACCAGTAAACAAAGCAGAAAGAGTGACAAGTAAATTGGATTTTTAAAAATTCTTTCACTTATAATAATGTTAAGGTGGGATTTGTAACAGAAGTAAAGGCATTTGCTTGTTTGCAACACAGGAGCTGTAAGGTGATGATGTTCCTTTAAATACCTTCCCATTGCAATCTATTTGGCTCAGGAATGATGGCAAAGTTCACCCTGGCAGTACTAACAGCTCCCTAATAATTTGAATTTGACACAAGCTTCTGACCATTGTCCAGAGAGACCTTTTCCTCTCAGGTAGTACCAAAACAAGTCTCTTCCCCCACCCATTTCTGCCCCCGTAGAAGGTGGGAACCCTAAGACATCCTCCAAGGGGTGCTAGGGCACTCACTGAGGATTTTCCTTCCACAAAGGATGGAAAATGGAGATTCAGACAGCTCAGATGGGGCTGGGCATGATGCTCTTCTTTCAGCATTGCAGGGTTTCCCAGCCAAAGGGGAAAGCCCAGAGGCTTTGGTGGCACAGCCACTACAGGCCACCTGGCTCACAGCCAGGGAAAATAGACTTTCCCCTCCCCAAAAGCCAAGGAAAGCCCTGCCCAGATGTCTGTCTTGCTGGTAATTTGTCTGTCATTTTACTCAGCCTCAGCTTCTTTGGAAATCTGCCCAAGTTTTGCCAAAGAGAAGCCCAAACCAAAGCGTAGGGAGGATGTCAGGATCTGGCATGTTGTGGTGAGGCGTGTCAGCGATGTGAGCTGACCAGAATTGCCACAGTGGGATACGAATTGCTGAACCAAACTGAACATTGGAATCCTGTGCAAATTGGTTATATTGTTCAGGGCTTTTGTCTCACTTTGCATGTTATCACACTAACTGATGTTTCTGTAAAAATGTGAGGCTTTTCAATGCCAGAATTGTTCATGTCATAAACGCCTGAATACGACAACAGCAAAAATCTGCAAACAGAGGAAAGCACCTGCCTTTGCTTCCATTCATCAGCCTGCCTGGATAAAAATCACCTTTCCTGTTTTATGTTTGCCCTCCATATTTTCAAGAGTAAAAATTCAAGCGAAAAAAAAAAAATGCTGTGTAGCAGCTGGCCCATTTAAGGAGGTGATACATATTATTCAAATGATTACACGAATGGCTAAAGGTGATGCATTATTCCCTATTTTCATTTGTGCAGCACAGCTTCAGCACGGTGATGAACTATGTCAACCAGCAACCTTGGCTGCCTTCTATTGGAGAAAGCCCCACAAAGATCTTTGATGTGACAACAAAACTGGGAAATATTACTGACTCACAGCCTTTAAGCAATCAAGAAGTGATCAAAGCAGTGACTCAAGAATTCAAGGGAAAAATTACATGCTCAGGGAAATGAAGAAAGCTTATTACCAACTGATGCTCAATAGAACAGGCAACCGAAAGTCTAATTTTATGAAATTTGCTTTTAATTGGTATTCACTGACTTATTGTATATTACTTATGTAAAAAGCAGCTTTTCATTCAAAAAAAAAATTAATGGCTCAAAATTCCAGTCATGAAAGTGCGAGGTGGAAACACTTTATCCCATTTCATCTCTGTCCAACTCCTGTGTAAAATGCAGGGCGGAGACAAAGTCCAAGGTCTTCAGAGTTCACCTCCATAACCCCGGCCTGTGCACTGTCAGCCTTGAGAAGATTTGTCCTCTGCTGCAAGGTGAAGAAGGGTTGGTGAAGAAGGGTTGGTGAGGGCATCTGGGCATCGTTCAGTGATGTGCCTCCATCTGTAGATTAGGTGGGGGCAAAGCCCGGGTGCTGCTGGGCAGGTCTCTGCAGTGTTTGCTGTTGGCATGAGCATGTCCCAGGCCACCAGCCAGCTCTGCAGGCAGCAGCACACTCTCCACCCAAGGGGCAGCCTGGCATGTGAAGTCCAGATGGCTGCAGGCACACTAGTCTGGGGGGAGAAGAGAGTGCAGCTTTCTTAAGCCACCTTGTGCCACCTGCCCCAGCCCAATGGGTTTGGTTTGGGGCTTGGTATGAAGGCATGCCTGCTTCCTAGGAAGTCTCAGATGCCTGCAGCATCATTCAGATGAGAAGGTGTGTGAAACACAAAGCACTGTCTTCCAAGCAGAAGTGCACCTGGGGAAGCTCCAGTCAACTACCCAAAGTCAGCAACATTTAAGCATCCAAACACTCCTAGACAGGCTGCTACAACACATGCTAATGTGTATTTTGCTGTGCTCTCTTTTGTTCTAATCTAATCTAATCTAATCTAATCACCATATTTCCCAGTTTCCTAACACAGCTGTGCCCTCACTAGGGTTGGCACAGGCCATGGGTGCTCATGACCACCCAGGAGCCCAGGTGTGCAGGATGCACTAGAGTTGGTCACTCAACCTGAAGACCAACAGCAAGGGGACCTATTATGGAGATCCATGGAGCTGTGGCCACTGAGTGCTTGTGAGACAAGGTCACACCTCAGTAAGAACATTTCCTTCACAGATTAGAGATGAGAGAGAGGAAACTCCTTTCACTTGATAAGAATCAGCATATTTTTAGCTTTGTTGAAAATACCAGTTTTTTTGTCTGGTCAAGACTGACTGCATGTGATTTTCATGTGCCTCAATGAGAAGACTAACAACCGATTTTCTGGCTGTCCATTGATTGCTTGTCAGGCATCACTATATATAAAACACGTTGAATATGTCAACGATCAGGTAAAAATTGAAGATACTTCTTCTATTCCCACTAGACTCTACTTTTTAAAAGATCTCAAATGCTGAGAAAAAAAATGAGAATTGTACATTTTTAGCAAATGCTGAGAGGATGATCCATGCTGACAGGCATTTATTCACTATCTGCCACAGGTAGCCCAGCATTAAGGTATAAAGCTTCAGGGCACTGAAAGGATTTGATCTAATCTTATAATATAAGAAGCATCCAACATTGTACATTCCTCTTTCCAACACAGACACTTATGTACAGCCTAAAGGCCCAATCCTGCTCCTCTTGAAATCAGTTGGAGTTTTTGCTTTTGCTTCAGCAGCAGACGGAGAGGGAACAACTTTTGCAGGGACATTAATGATGGCTGGTCCTTCAGTCTTTCCATCCAAATAAGTCTTTCACAAGAGAAGGCAGACACAGCAGCACTGGAAACACTACCTGCATAATTAGAGCAACCTGCCCTCCAGCTCTTTTCTATCACCTTTGTTTCCATTGCTCTTCCTTGCTGACAAATCAGAGGTGAGCGTGTTGAGTGGTGATCCAGATTGAGGAAAGGAGAGGCTCTTCCAGCAGAGAAGGAGTTGGATCAACTTCAAGAGATTCAGGGTTCTTCTGTAAGTCCTAAAACCAAACACATTAACTCCACTAGAAGGACATGATGACATCAATGCAACATGCAAATACTCTCAATAACTAAATACTTCTTGTAAGCAGCTGATGAATTGCATTTATTGAAACAAAGTCTGAATACAGAAGCCAATGATTAAGTCTTAATAATAGCTTTCATTTTTTTGTCCCATCTTGTTAGCCAGTGAAATGGGTTTCTTGTGTTCTACCATTACCATTCATTGTAGAGCATCAGACTTTAAACTGAGAAGATATGTTACAGATACTGTGTATATCTGTGGAAACTGAGAAACAGGAGGACTTACCTGAATGCAGGTTTTCTCTGTCTGATCTTTGCTAGCATAAACATTGGAGCACTAGGATGACAAACCCTTGGTCTGATCCTGCAACGTTCATTTTGGTAATCTGTTCTCTTACAAAGAATGCAAGTCCTTAGAAACTGGCTTCTAGCTGCTTGCAAAGAAGCACTCATCTCTTTTTCCATGAGCTAGGGGTCAAAAATAAAAAATAAAAAAGAAAATATTGACCAATATTAAGGACTGCATCAAATGCTTGTAATAGCTTCAAACACAAAGACTGAAGTTAGACTTATAACTGAAGTTATAAGCTTGAAGAAAACAATCCAAAAAGGTCTGTTTTCATATCACATTCTCCATTCCTGGCTGGTAAGCAGCAGAGCCTGATCCTGCCAGGCATTATTCATGTGGGTAATCCCTTTGACCCTAGTCATAAATACATTATTCTGGCTCAGGATAATCTCCAAGTATCAATCTTAACTGATGCCTGTGCTCTTGAACACAAACATACATTTTCTATTTCTTGAATCTCAGCTGTAACAGTAACCAGGCTGACTGAACATAATTTTGCCTGAAAAAAAAGTATCCAAGCATGTCCCATCAGATCTGACTTTTTAAAAGAAAAATCCAGGTGGCTCAATTTGGAAAGAAACTTTGGATTTGTTGTAGTTCTCTTTCCATGTGCTTTTTTTTTTCTCCCCCCAAAGGCAGACATTCATACACATATAATTCCCTCTTCTTGTCACTGGGCTTCTGGGTCAGTGAGCATTCCTTTGCTGTAGTGTTTTTCAGATGAAACTCCAAGAGAAACACTGTCCTCAATGATGGGTCGGATACAGAAGAGGAGGATGGGCAAATATTCTAAGATTGGCCTGGATTCTTGCCAGGAGCAGAAGAAAAGGGCCTTTGTGCTTGGACATCTGAAGGCCAGGCATAAACATGTTAGCCGATACTTAACACCCAAAGCCAGAGCCAAAACCGTTAGACACCCTGAATAATCCTCACTAGGCCTCCTTTGGGTTTCAACTGCCCATTACAATGGGGCAGCCTCCTCCAATTACCAAATGTGTTTCTTCTAAAAACATCCTTACAGGAACTCCCAAAATAGCAGCGATTAAAAGCAAACAGCCTGGAATTCATTGACATATGCAAACCTTTTAATGTTTTGCTGGAGACAAGTTGCAACTTTTTGTACCTACAAGACTATTTATGCATTTTTAATAATTACCCTTGTATATGAAGTGATACAATTCCTTTAGGCATTTAGTGAAGAGAAGCAACAGAATCCGCATTCGAAAGAAACTGTTCGTTTTGCTGCGAGAAGCCCAGCTAATTTATGTGGTGAATTTTTTATGCATTTTCCCCCTGATTTCTCTTCCCTGCTGTCCTCTTCCCCCTTTCTTCTTCACCACATTAGGAAATTCTGATATGCCTGCAGCAACATCCACTGGTGGGGAGTGTCTGCAGTGATGCCAGCCCCAGCTTCCCGGCAGTGGAAGCCAGTTCTGAGTGCTGCTTCAGCAGTACATGCTCCCTTATCAGCCCCGTTGGGAATCAACTTATCCTGGGGTCCTCTCTAATCACATACCTTCTGCAAGCTGGCATGTTCCCTTGTCTCCTGATAGGCCGTAATCCCAATCCCATCAGTTCTGCACAGAAATCAGCACCAGGAAATCTTTCCTGCAGGTCCAGAATGAAGATGCTCTCATGACCAGCACTGCCCTGCAAGTTCTGCCCTGCATTCAGGCTCAGATCCCCAGGTTGCCTGCACTTTGGTGCTCTAGACGAGGGTGAGATGATCAAATTGCCAAATGGGGGAACTCAGGCTTGGGGCTGGGCACGGCGTGCCCACAGTTCCCACTGCTGGCAGGGGCACAAGCAGTTTGGGGAAGCAGAGTCTGAACTAATAGCACAACTCGCCAAAGCAGCATAGAGGCTGCAGTGACAGGAGCACTTGGCCTGTCTCAGGGAGAAAAAGTAAAGAGTTAGTTTCTTCCTCATCAGACACTAAAGGGCTGGATCTCCAGCTGTGTGGCTGCATTGATTTCACCCTTTTACACCTGCCAAAAACCTGTTCCTCCCTCCCTTTTTGTAACAACAACCACAGAAAGCCAAGTCAAATTCTTTAGTGTTGCTGCTGTTTGAAAATACATATTTGAGGAGTTATTTTCAAGTCAGCCATTGCAGATACTATATTTAAAGAAAATGACAAAAAAACCCCTAACAACTACTTCTGCTCATGTGCAGGTCACAGTTCTTGCATAGCACCATTGCCTCTTTGCTTCAGAAGGCAGTTCGTCAAATCAAGGACTTCATTTTCCTATTTTAAATTAGCAGTAGATAATTTGGAACTGCCCACAATTAAAAATTAAGGTTAAAAAAATAAATAAATGCCAGCACTTCCCTGTTTAGGCAGCGAGAAGGCTTTGCTTCAGAAAACACAGGACACATGAGAATGTGAATAGTAAAACGCTCACAACAAAGAAGGATAAACTCCTCTTTGTGTGCTTACTGGATTCATTTACTGCTCTGTAACTGAGAACCTATACAAATAAATGTGATAAAAAGCCAACATACCAAGGTATAAGTTGTTCTTCAACCAAACCTGCTGGAACACAAAGGAAAGGGGCAAGACTTACAAACAGGCACACTGAGTCAGCTCTTGTCTCAACAAAACTGCTCCTCAGCTCTTACAGCTGCAGCAGGACAAGTCCAGCACTAACAAAGCCACTTGCCTGGGTCTAGCAGTATTTAATCTCAGCTCCTTGCTCAGCCTCAAGCTTCACTTGAGACCATAACTCACCATAGATGAATCCTTTTATGGCTACACGATCAGCAACACCAAAACCTTCATCACTGAGATTCCTGGGCATCCTGCTGCACATGGGGTGGATCTTTGCTTACAGAGCTGCCAGCAGCATGCTGGAGGTAGATTCAGTATCTGGAGGAAAAAAAACACCTGAGCAAGAAGCACCTAAGCCTGTCTCCAGTGCATGGGGCAGGACTCAGAATCTGCAGGGACATCACTCAGGCTGGTGTTGGACTCCCCAAGCCTGAGGGAGGATGCTCATGTACAGATGTATGTGCCCGCAGCCTGCCTGCAGCCCTGGCAGTGGTTTGGTGGGGCTGACAGGTGGCTGGAAGTCCTAGGCAAATGTAGAAAAGCTCCAAATCCTCCTTATGAAGTTTTCCAGGCAGAAAAGGGGAACAAACCCTGGAGAGGAAAGTGACAGGACAAGGGGTAATGGTTTTAAACTGAAAGAGGGTATATTTAGGTTAGACATCAGTAATAAATTCTTCTCCATGAGGCTAGTAAGGCACTGGACTAGGTTGCCCAGGGAGGATGTGGATGCCCCCTCCCTGGAGGTGTTCAAAGCCAGGCTGGATGAGGCTTTGTATAGCCTGGTCTGGTGTGAAGTCACAGCAGGGAGGTTGGAACCCAATAATCTTTAAGGTCCCTTCCAACCTTAACCATTCTATGATTCTATGATTCAGACCATCCTTGTGCAGCCTTACACCCTTTGTGGGAATCCTCTCCTGGAGTTAGGTACCTCCTCTCAGATTTCCTATCTCAAGTAAGTGCCAAAAAAACTCCCCAACCAGGTTTGGGGATGCCCTAGTTTGGTCTCAGAGGAGGGTGGTAGGAGATCCTGGTTCCACCCTACCTGACCACATGAAGCTACTAGATTGAAAATGAGATTTATTTCTCCCTGACCTCATCTCAATCCCTCAGAAAAAGTCATTTCCTGTGACTTTGCCTGCCAGAGTGGGGGAATGGAAATACAGAATTGTTTCAGTGCATTGCAGTGACACTCTGCTTGTAGCAAAGTTATTTTGAGGAGAAAAAAAATACTTCTGGATAAGTAAGGTTCACCTTACTTAACAGCAGTGTTTCATATAATAGTAACAATTCACAGTAAAAGTGCAAGATCGTACCCGTTTCTGTCCCTTACTCTGAGCTGAACATTCACCAACAAGACAAACTGTGGAGCAGAATCACTGAACTAATGTTGCTTTCATTCATTTTGTGGGCCAAAATTATTGTCTCTAACCCTTCCAAAGTACCCAGGGTACTCAAGGTACTTTGCAGCTCTGTCATCACCCTCCAGGTGGATTTTCTACCACCAGGGAGAAGCCAGCCCGGGCTGCCTCAGCCAGTGATGCTGGACTTATCCCTGTGAGCTTGAGGAGTTGACTTTGGTTAATGGAGCAGACCTGCTGAGGGCACCATCCCACCCCAACAGGTGTCACACTCCTCCAGGAGACCTTAGAGCTCAGTCACACAGCAGTTTAGTGGCACAGTGGACATTCACTACCCAGCAATGTTGTAAGCCTCCGTATTTCTCATTAACCTTAGCACTGTCTCTTGCCCCCTCCCTCCCCAAATAAAAGCACACTCTGTCCTGATACCTGAGTACAGCTTATATCTTCTCTTTGGGCCCTTTCTCTTGAGCCAGATTAAAGCCTCTGGTAGGCTTCATCCAAACACCTCTGTGAGTAAAGCAGGGCTGTTTAAGGAGACAGGCAGGAGAGTTATGAAATAAACTTTCCATTTTATTTACAGTTCAGGAGCCCTGCAGAATGACACACACTTATGGTTTGGGATCACTAGCAATTATTGTAAAGGTGAAAGCAGATACTGCAAATTTAACAAGCCTTTTGTATGAACTAATTGCATTAGAATACATTAGTAAGGGTGCACATTGTAGGTTTTATGTTTCATTGGAAAGGTCATCCTAGATTCTGGTTGAATAGCAAAAGAGAGGAAACCATATTAGCAGTGTATCCAGCGAGTGTCTCTAGGATGAATTTCCTTCAGGTCATTTGCATTATTTGATTGTAGCTGAATAGTTCTCCCTCTGCTAAGCAAGTAGGGGAAGACCTACGGTGACAATAGGGGAAGTTCAAAGTCTCTGAGCCTTATTAGAAGGCTCATTTTCTGCACTCATTTCCATGCACTCGTTTCCCAGAACTAGGCTAGCAGCTGTATAATCAGGACAGCAAGTTGACATGCCTCCCGTAAAATACAAACCTCTTAGGAAAAGTTTCAGGAAGCAAGAGGGTTCCTGCTTCTTTAGAGGTGTGACAGCCTGTTGTGCCACAGTATTAAGTCCCACTTTCTGGTCTCTCTGCAAACAGTTTGTCTCTGCTGCCTGAGCCAAGGCATGCCAGCAGGTCATGTGCTAGCAGAGAGTTTCTGAGCAAACCCAGAAATCCCTCGGGCTCTGCCTAAGTCACCTCAGGTGTCCCCAAACACTGTGCTGGGGACAGTCATTACACCAGTTCCATCAACTCACAGGGGTCCAGTGACTTTGCAAGCACTGAAAAGGTCACAGAGGACATGGAGGTGGTAGCAGCAGAGCCAGCATTCAGGGAAGGGAACAGGAGAAGGGCAACCAGCAGGATGTGGAAGGGGATGGAGGGGTGAGGGAGCTGGGCTCATCAAGGCACAAAAAAACTCCTCTCCTTAGTCATGCAGAACTTCTGGGTAGCTATCTGCCTGTGCTGTTTCATTCCATGGCTGCACCAAGAGGACTAAGTGTCAGCCAGAGAGAGGCAGACACTTTGCCCATCCAGATTAAGATTTGTTGATGTAAAATCTTCTGGTTACTCCCTAAATATTCTCCAGGATCTCCAGAAGAGTGGCTGGTGTCCACTACTTTCACTGACCCATGGATTTAAAGCAGCCACCCAGAAATCTTCACTGTGTAAAAAGCAGGAGCCTGAGTTGCATTAGGCTGAGCAGTTCTAGCAGGGCTAGAAGAGAAGCTGAATGGATGTTCCCAATGACTTTCATCTTTCCCAGACCCCTCTTTATCATGTAAGTGGCACAGACAACACAGCACCCTCTGGGAAGGTGTAGTGACATTTACCCTGTTGCCAGACACATTTACTCTAAAAAGAGGTGGCTTCTACCCATCTGTCACCCCCAAACGATGTAAAAGAAAGGAGCATATGGTGTTGAGAAAATAATAGGTCCTGGTATCTCAGCTTGGTAAAACTATTGACTTTACTGTCTGACCTCCAGCAAGACACATGCCCTCTGCCTGCCTGCTCAAGCTGACTGCAAGACAAGCAGAAGTTACTCTACTGCAGAGATGCTGAATTTAAACACTAGCTTGCCAAAGCCACAGCAGCTGGTGACCCCTTTGATGCCAACAAGCTACGTCAAAGCCCATTTCAGCTAACTCATAGGAGCTGGGCTTTCTCCTCCCACAAACTCAAACTGGCCACGAGGCTCCCAACAGCCCGTGAACACAAGGAATGCAAAACCATAGTATGACTGCTGCAAGGATGAGCTTGGATCCTCTGGACCAGGTTGCACCTCTTCCCCCAGCTCCATAGTCCAGTCCTACAGCTCCTGCAGCCCCACAGGCTCATTGCAGCTGCTGGGACTGCCTTCTCAGTCCTCGCCTGTCTCTCCTTTATACACAGGCATTCACACACCTACAACCAAATGGGGGGAAATCAACCTGTTCCATAACATATGTCACCTCTGGCAAGGTTAAAACTTCAGTTCAGCAAAGCCTTTGTGCATTTGGTCATGGGGATTCATCCTGTGCTTCAGCACTTTGCTGAGTAGCTCGTGGGGCTGGAGAGCTCTCAGCATGCAGAGCACCTAAGCCTTGTTAGAAACAAGAGGAACCTTGCCTTCTAGTGCCTTCTAGTACCAGCACAGCAAAATTAACATGGGAATGGTAAATATCATCCATCCTTCACAAAAGCTGTGTATCAGCACAAACAATAATTCTTACACACACTCCATTGAGAATATCATACTTCAAATCTTAGTATCCCATGATTTGCATATTGAATTCCAGGGAGGATATTTGATGAAGTGTATGCCACAGCTCCTGTATGTATGTACTATATCCAAAGGACATGGCAATCTAGTATAACATTAGATAAGTCCTAATAATAGCCATATTTTAAAGCCCATTTTAAATATTTAAAAATATAATCTGAAATAAAAATGAAGTGTGAACCGTCCGTATTAATAATATTATCATCAGCCATTATTAAAGTCAAAGAGTTGAGTTTTCATCACATTTACAGTCTTGTTAATAGCTTTGTCCTGACAAATGCACTGAAGATCTTTATTTTCTTCAGTTAATATTCTGGTCCACTTCATAATTTCTTTTCATAGGGACCTAAAATCTGGACGTGCTACAGGGGGGACTGAAAACCTTGACGTTCCACCAGGTCCCACTGGCACAAATGCCTTGAAGCTGTCCCTGGTCCCTTCTTGTTGCCACTGAATTTGACCCAGACAAACCCCATCACTCACCTACCAAGCTCTGGATTAATTTTCTTCTCCTCCACCCCACACAAATAGAGACATTTTTCTTTGTCCTCCAGACCCAAGTTTCACAATGATAATAATAATAATGATGAGGCTAAGATATATCTGGAATATGAAAAACATTTTTAAACAACTTCCTCTAATGAGGCAGGTGACTGCCACCTCCATCACCCCTTTCTTTATTTACCCCTGTTTGATCATGGGGTTCTTCTCCAGTTCCAAAAAGAAAAAGAAGGGCACTGTGTTCCTGACTTCTGTGTCTATCATGTGGGTGAAGAAGGGGGGGTTTCATACTGGAGGTATGAGGGTAAAATATTAATTATATCAATGTGTTTACCCAGCAACAAAGTAAATATAGAGGTTTTAACAATGTGTTTTGAAAGGTCATGAAAATACATTAAAATACATCAAATCAATAACAAGAACTTGAAAATACTCTCAGAATCCCCTAAATAGCTACATCTAGGAATGATAACCACTGGAAAAACTTCATATAAAAACATTTCTCACTTCAGTATCTTCTCATGATCTGATGGGAAGATTTTTCTGCTCTGGAAGAAAATTATTTGTTTGTAATATCAGTCTAATACTATTAGTTACATTGATTCATGTTGTGCTACAGACTGGTGAAGTTTTCAAAGCCTTAATGTTCCACAGCTGATGAAAACCTCTCACTGGAGCTTTTGCCTGGGCAAGGTGCAGAGCAGGGTCCCCCAAGTGGTGTATATTTTGCCAGGTTATGTTTAATCAAGTCATGCAATGATTACTATAGATTAACAGTGAGTGCTGATATTGCTTTAAATTATCCTGATTTGTTGAAATAGCTTTACCAATACATCAAAATCTTGAGCATGTTTCCTTGTACTGTCCTACAATTCTGTTTCTCATACTATCCTCATATCCTCAGGAATGCAATTTCAACACAATTTAGTCAAAGTCAAAGCCAGAACCTGCTTTTAACTGATACCTTTTTGAAAAAGAGCCTCAGTGGAATCTTTCCATTGATACCAATAAGCTTTGGAAGAGATCATAGGACCATTGGTGTTGGAAGGGACATTTAATGGTCACCTAGACCGTATGGCTCCCACCTGGATTTTAAAACTCATAATTTTCTGAGTCCAGTTGGTTTAAGTACAATATTCTTGGTTAACACAAACATGCTCACCTGGAACCTGCTTACAGAGGATGCTTCCAAAGGCAGCACAGAATCATTTTCTCCATTGCACAGAGTAAAGTTGCTGAGGGGGCTTTCTATTTGCAAAACCTCCCTCACTTTCCCATAACTTCCTAAGGTGTCAGTAGAGAAAATATGCTCCTCAGGAAGGCCTCATACCTCAAAGCATGCCCAGACCCCAGGGTTTGTACATGCTTTGCAGGCACTCTGCAAAGGTGAATCATTTTAACCTCAAAATTCATAAACTGAAAAAGCAGCCCCTTGTGTATCCGCTTCTTTGAAGCTTTTAGAGGCTTGGTTTGTATTTAAAAAAAATAAAAAATCCTTAAAATCTAGAAGACTAATGAAATAGAAACACTATATAAGGTGACGAATCATGTAAGGTAATCACTAAAATATCTCAGGCTGTAAAATAGGATTACACACCATTTCTTCTTTTCTTTTCTCCATCGGACACCGCAGCACCAACCACTGCAGTCCTAAATTTAGCCAAACGTTGCAATTATCAGCTGTATTCAGTTGCAAAAGCTTTTTTCATTCCTGTGGTTGTCTGATGGTAGATGGTTCAATCATAAAAGGGCAAATGACAAGTAGGTGTAAGAAAAGAATTTTCTTCTTCTTCCTGACATACCAGGGGGAGGCCCCCTGCTGTAACATGGAAGATCTTTTATGCAAAGGAGCACAGCAACTTGCAGTGCACAATCACTATGCAGACTTTTGTTTGGGTATTTTTTTCCCAATTCAGTTAAGGGGGAAAAAAAAGGCCTTGAAATCAAGTTTAAAAGTTCAAAATGTATTTACCATTAGCATATATCTATAGGTACAGAGATTAAAATGCAATGAAGCTCCGTCAAAGTATGAACATCCCCTCTTTAAACAACACCTTTTTTTTTCTGGTGATCCCGAGGCCAATGCAGTGAATAGTTTTTTACACACAGCTGGAGCAAGGTGAGAGGCAGAGAGGGATGCTGAGTCCAATGGGAAGTGGGCAGGACCATCCCATGTTGAATTTCCTAGGGAAAATGAGAGAAAGCTGCAGGTACATTTTAGGTTTGCATTTAGTCTTCATACTGCTGGTTCTGAGCATGACCCAAACATAAAACTGTGCACAGAAAAATCAGCCTTCCTGCAGGATTGAAGTAAAGCTGCCTCTGGAAGAAATAAACTCTGCTTTCCACAAGGGTGACTTTAACCCCTGCTGACAATAAAAGTCTTAAGAAGAGAGGGCAAATTTAGTGGTTGTTTGAAGGTCCCATGTAAAATGGTCTTACTGCAAAGAAGCATCACTCAGGTTACCCACAGTGCTTTCCAGCTGAAACAGGAATGGTGTAAAGGCTTATTATTCACCAAAAAACATATGGCACCTGTTCTTTTGCTCATGTACACTGCTCACCTGTATATCCCAAAGATGATAACTCTAAAGTTGAGAAGAAGACATGCCCATTACCCCTTATGTGTTACCACCACCCCATGCTTCCCACCATGACAACTCCTTCCCAGGAGTTCTGTGGATATTCCCACTGGATGTGGCATGTCTCCTGCTCCCCAGCAGAGGTATTTGGAGACTGTGAAGAAGTTGGGTGTCCACCTGGACCTTTAATCCTTTCCTAAAAGCTTACAGGAAGAGAGCATTCAGCAGACAGGTGAGGGATTCCCCCTGAGAATGGCTTCTTCCTCTCATCACTCTCCATGCCTCAAAACTGTGGATGAAGAAGAAAGTGAGATCAGGTGTTGTTTGTTGGGGTTTTTTCTGAGATTTCCAAAGTCAGTGACTCAGTGGCTTTAGTCAGCTAAAGTGAAAATGGCCCAAACCTTTAAGGTAAGTGTATCAGTGCAAAGCCTCTTGGGCATGGCAGTGCCTCTTGCACCCATGCACCCCCAGGGGCTGGTCTTGCAGACCACGATCTCTCAAGGAGCTTCACAAGCTCCTGTCCTGGACACTGTGCAGCTGCAAAGAGGGGAAATCCAACAAAGAGAGGGAAATAGAGGCTTTACATCCCCAAACTACACATCCCATCAGGCATTGGCACCACATTTCCAGATTAAAGGTGGGGTCACTTTCAGCTGAAATGTTTCAATTTTAACAAAAAAAAAAACAAAACACCTTCTTTTAATAAACATCCATTTACATGACAGATTTTTCCAGGAGAAATGTATATGTTTTTCTTCTAAAAATGTGTTTAGGTAAGAATCCACGTTTCCACTGAAAAACTGTCTCAATGGAAAAATCTCTTTGAATTACTCACAGAAAACTGAATAAATCCCAACAGCGAGACCTACTATGAAGAAATATTTAGTTCCCCAGGAAAACAATAAACCAACAGCTAAAATTCAGCAGAACTGGTCCCAGCAAGGGCAGATCAGCTATTGGTTTCAATGAACCTACAGCAGTTTACCCCAGGCGAAGTTCTGGCCCACTGAGCTCAGGGAAACAAAATGTCACCTCTACTTTTTTTTTCACTCTTTCTCAAATCATATTCCCCTTGTAATAATGTGCAGTGAGTGTTTAGCTCAACATGCCTCTTACAGTTTCTGTTTGGGAGATGATTTTTCTTTTTAATTCCTCTGTCAGGCACACTTATTGAAGCGCACACGCTTTAGACAGATGCAACCTGCAAAAAAAAAAGAGGCAAAAAATGGTTTGAAAGACAGTGATTTATTTATGAAATTCCTGGTTGAGAGGGTGAGGTAAGCCAGGTGAAAATTTTAAAGCTGGTCCCCACTGTCAGGCATGTATGTGGTACATGTAAAACATCAAACGTGGGGAGGGAAAGCGCTGAGGGTATTGGGCCCAGTGGCTGCACAGGGCAGAATTGCAGTGGGAGGAAAGGGGCAGTGGGTGGTGAAAAAGCTGCAAGGACAAGCTCTGCCCTGCTGTAAATTCACTTTGCTACCACGGGGCCAGCAGCAGCATTAGTTGTATGGGCTTTATATATACATCAAGTTTTTGTTCTTGTGTGGTTTACACTGTGTAGGCAACACACCTGAAGCTCCACAGTGGGAGCAGAGCATAAAATCACTAAAAGTCCCTGCACCAAAGCATTTTGCTTCAAACTATATTCCCATCCACATCAAAATCCCTTGCTCCAAGAAGGAAGTGTCCTAAATTGCAGCTGACTCCCACTAAAGGGGGCACGCTGGGGTCCCAGGACCACCAGTGTTCACTGGGGACACTGTTGTTGCTGTGTGAGTCGGGCGGTCGCTCATGCCAGAGTCCCAGGGTGAATGGTGTGAGAGGCTGCTCACCTGCACAAGGTGAGAGAGCTGACAGACACACTCTGGCAATGTCAATCCGTGGCATTTTAAGAAGGACTTCTCCTGGTCCATCTCCCACCATTGAATGCCCCTATAACAGTGGAACTGTAGGGATGAGGTGGTAACGTCTGAACAGGCTGGTTCGGAAAGAACAACCCATGCACAGAGACAGGACCATCAGGCTGCTCACACTGGCAAAGCCAGGAAGATGATCCTAACAGGGGTAAGTGGGACGTTGCCAAAGGCAGAGGTCATTGTCACCACACAAGAGGGAAAATCTACGTTCATTATAAAATTAGGTTCTGCTCTACCATCTTCTCCATCTTCCTGACACATAGTAGAGAAGGCAACGTGAAACCCCAGGGGCACAACATCAAACCACCTCACACGTGGCACCAGTTCCAGGACAAAGCAGAGCTTGAAGCGCAATTAAGGAAAAATTGAGCCAAAAAGAATCAAGAAAACTGTCTAACACTGAAAGAGATGAGCCCTTGTGTCACCCAACCCTCCTCCAAAGGTGAGGAGAGAGGTTCCTTCTGCCCTCCAAAAGGAAGTGCAGTGACTGACACCAGTGAAAGGGGCTAGAAGAGGAGTCTTATACCTGCAGTGTAAGAGCCATTGCTGACAAGCTTACGGCTGAGGAGATTAAAGTTTCAAAGCAGTGAAACCATATTTGTTGTGAGTTTCCTTTCATCCTGCACGGTGGGGATGTTAGTCGGGGAGCAAGGTGAGAAGATGCTGGGTGTTGAGACTTGCTGTGTGGACTGTACACAGCAAAAGACAGTGTTAGTCAAGGTGGGAGATGAGAAGAGTTTTGGCAGCACCCACACAGTAAATCTGGAGAGAAAGATATGGCAAGCACTGGAGAGAGCCCCGAGATGGTGAAAACAAGGGTGGAAAGGAGATGAGGGAAGAGGCATGGAGAGATACCAGATTTAAAATACAGACCCCAATACAATTTTGCCAAGAATAAAGGCTTCTGAGCCATCACTTTGAATCCACATGTCCACCCTCTGCTAGTAAAACCATTAGACAGACACGAATTAAGAGAAGAATCACTCGTCTGCAAACAGCTTGCTGGAGACATGACATTCCTGAAGAAAAATGCACACGAGTGTAAGCAGCTTACAAGAGTGAGCTGTCTCACCCAGCTCACCCCCCACGAACACTATTAAATCCAGGAGAATCAGAACAAGGAAATTGTCAGGGAGAGGCTGCGATTAGCCAGGGTCTCAGCTAGAAAAATAGTTTATGAATTGTCATAAAAATTTAAAGCTCAACCTCACATTAGCTGCTGCAGTGTCTCTGCTCCCACCTACAGTACAGTTTGTCTCCCTCCATCTTCATCATTGACTGTGCCAGTACAAGGGGGAAATCTTCTGAATGTTTCCCCAAAATTAAATGCTGAAACAGCATATCATTATTTTTGATATTCAAATCTATTATTAATAAGCTATAGACTACAAAAAGATTCTGAACATGAGTGATATGTCTCATAATTCTGACCTATTAACAGAAGTACATGAGTCTCCCTGGACCAAAAAAAGAGTTGTTAAAAAAGATGAATAGCTTACTCAAATCAAAATAGCATGACAGTTCCATGAAAGATTTCAAAATAAAAGTTAATAAGTTAATGGATTCATTTTACTGCTCCTAAGATGCAAACAGACAATGCGTAACAGTCAGTCGACTTCTTATTAAATAATATTAATCAACTACTCCATCATGTTTGTGTTAAGCAACAGGCAATAATGGGCTCCCAGACAGTGTGTTAGGGTGAGTGTGCCAGTGAGAGGACAAGGCCAAAGGATGTTCTTAATTTTCTTCTGAGTCAATGGGCATATACTTCAAAGTTTAGGACATACCTACCCTGAATGCAGGGGCAGAAGTGTTTCCCCGGCTGGGAGGACCATTTAAGCCAGCAAAACCTTTCCCACTTTGCAGTCCCTCCCAGTCCTCACAGCTCAGATGAGGCTCATCCCTTCAGCTCACTGGTCATCTACAGCGTGGCAGAGTTCAGGGAGCCCCTGGCATCCCCTCTCTCCAACACATGTCCCTGGAGTGAGGGCACTTCCCTCTGAGGACACCTCAGAGATGCTGCTGGAGCCCAGGAGGGTGGCTTGAACGAAGCTTCTTGCTTTTAAGTGGTGAAAATGAGGGAAGAGGAACACCATGCTCAGCCTGCACTGGAGGAAAACATTTCTGAAAACTTTAAAAAAAAAAAAAAAAAAAAAAAAAAGATGATTTTTCCAGTGTGAAGAGAGTAAAAATAAAAATGACATTTCCCTGATATAAAAATAATTCTTCTGGCTTCTTTCAAGTGCTGTAGCCCAGAAATATTCCAGAGGAGAGAGGAGAGATTTGGGAAGAATATTGCCCTTGGTGGAGCAGTGGAGTGACTTTCCCCAGCCCTGTGGAAGTCCTGTTCAGATTTGGCTGCATTATGTGGGTTTGATAATCAAAGTCTTTCTGTGCACAGGAGTTATTTTAATAAGAACAAGGGGTAACAAAAAAAATCTTCCCATTGAAAATGGGCTGCATTGTGCAGGCATAAAGGACTTCATTACCTACTCAGAATAGATAGATGTGGGGGTTTTCATGTAGGAAATCAGGTGGTGAAAGGATAGGAAACAAACAACTTGTGGTTCCTGCCATTTAAGCATGAAAGGGGCACGTGAAGAGACATTGATTTCAGCCACACTAGGCTGAAGGATGAGGATTATTCACACAAGTAAGGCTTTGGAGGACCAGGCTTGTAAACTGCAGCCCCTTAAACAAAGGTCTGGGGCACCTTTTTCAAGAGTACCTAAATCTGGTTTTCAAAAGGACCTTCCCCTCTTAAGTCACTTAGGATATATCTACCCTTTTCCAGCACAGCCTTGGTTAATAGTGGAGCTTTGTATCCCTAGCAGAGGGAGGAATGAGGGGGCTGTGGCCAAAGCAGGACCCCTGCAAACTGCTGGTGCTGTACCAGTGAGGGTGGCATTCCGAGGGCTGCACACTATCCTACATTTTTTATTCCCTCAGGCATTTTCCAAACTGCTACCTTAAGCTTGCAGCAGGCTTTCAGCAGAAGTCTCTTAGGCTTTCAGCATTTTCTAAGTGTATTTATGTGCTTTATCCCTTGAGTAGGATAAACAGGTTAGCAATTAACTCTAGCTTCCTGACCTCTAACTGGATAACCAGATCTGTAATTATATTTTCAGTGGCAGTGAATCTCAAGAGTTGTGTGACACTATCTGAAAGTTTCCACTGCTGTGTAGTATTAGCAGCTCTGCATGGAAATGGGCAGCTAAGAAAGTAGTGGCAAAACAGAAAACTAGTTTTTCCCCTCCCGGGTACTTGTGCCTCCTCAGTGCTTCCAGTCCTTCCACTCTGTTGCTTGGACCCTGATAGGTGATTCCTGGTATGCCAGGCAGCTCACACTGAGAAACAAAAGATTCTGAGAAGTATTTTATTCAAATAACCCATTTTATTTAAGAAGTTCCTTGTGGTAGACAATATTCAGGGGAGTCAATAGACTGGAGATCAATAACAAGCCCCATGTCCTCTATATGTTGTTTTCAATGCTGGGAGACAGACTGTTTTCATTTCTTTATGCTGCTACAGAATTAATATTTCTGAAATAAAAAGAAAAAGAATTACAATGTAACACTTACTCTAGGAGCTTAACTGACCTTCAGAAAGGTGATGCAGTTGGAGAAACAGCTCTGGAACTGGCAGAGCACATCTCAAAAACTGAGTATCTGGGTGGCCTGATGCCAGAAGCTAACAGTGACAAAGCAGAGCAATTTGGAAAATCAGCCTGCTGTCATCCTGTATGCATGTAACTCTTGAAATAAAACAGTGATCTAATATAAAGGAAGTATATGGATTTACTCTGACAGCAATGCCAAGCATCCATTCTAAGCAAGTGCCACACACAGTCCTTCTTTTAAAGGGGTAAAACGCACAGCAAATTAAATACACTCACCTCTTCAGAATGAGTGCTCTTTGCACAGATTTTTCTATGTGATTTCCCACTATCTGTACAGAAAATTAATTTCTGCACCTGACCCCTCCTCTTATTTCATTACCCATATGAATTGCCCTTTCTGGAGAAAGATGTGGAGGAATTGTTGAAGATCTGCATTAAACCCGGAGAAAAATTAACTACTTCTGACTTGTGTAGAGCAAGATACTTGATTGTAACAGAAGCTGGTTTGGATGCACACAGCAAACACTTCCACACTCCAGGTTTCTGTGCTGCAAAAAGATTAGTTTGTGGAGCTGCACTAAATGTCCCTGCCATCAGGACAAATGAGCATTCAGACACTAGTAGATTCCTTCCCAAGAAGGTGGAAACTCAAGTAAGATGTGAACACCACAAGATAATTACCTACAAAAGTAAAGGGCAAGAGAGGAAAATATGGTTCATACATCAGCTGGAAAGTTAATTATACAGGTCTTAGAGGACCATGGCAAAGTCATTTTAGAAGTCTCATTTTGCTTCCCCAGTGGAAAAGAAGCAGTGGCAGGGGAGAGCTGCTTAGTCCCTGCTTAGATCTTCCCCCTTGGAGTAACTTCCTTGCTCCTCATACCTCATCACCCATCCTGTGCCACAGGAGCCAGTTGATCACACACCTGGCACCAGCCAAGTTCTTACTTTGCCTGCTCTACCGCTGCTTCTCCTCCAAACCAAGTATTACACGCATACACAAAAATATTTTTAATATATATATTTTTATATATATAATGTTGTTGTGAAGCACTTAAAGACAGCCCTCAGCACATTTCATCTGGTCCATTACCAGCTCCAGGAAAGGTGCTCCTTTGTGTCTTTGGCCATTTCCCTTTCCTGGTTACCTCTCTCCAGGAGAAGGCAACATGCAAAGGACACTATGAAAAGCATCAATATTTCACAGGAAGAGCAAAATCAGACTTGCGCCTGAAGCTATAAAGAAGGAGGAGACTAGAGAAGAGAAGTAGCAGTGTTAACTCACCTAGGAAGTCCTATTTTTGCTCCACACAAATTCCTTTCTTGGCCTCACATCAGGTTACAGCTTCTCCTGACAAAAAGGGCCATGGTTTATGGTACTCCTGTTCTCCCCCATGTGCCAACCTCCATGGGCAGCATTTTCCAAAGCAGTCAAGCATAACTACAGAATTGGGCCACAGAGATTCATAGCCAGAAGAGTATCAAGATGAGTATCAAGAAGATTATCAAGAAGAGTACAGAGATGTCTCATCCATCTGTTAAATTTACAAGAAGGAAGGGGAAGTAGTGGAGAGAACAAATGGTTAACCTAGTTTATTGGTAAAGACTAGACAAAAGCCAGATTGAAGAGGGCCAGGAGACAACCAAAGCTGAAAGAAATAAACTCTTATCAAAGGTGACCCACATAATAACTCTGGAGAAGAGATGCCCAGTGAGCCAGAGCTGATGGAAATAAATATTTCCTGCACTTATGCAGAAAGAAACCAAACTGGTTGTGGTGTGGAAACCAGGTGAGAAGTGTTCAAAGGGAGGTGCAGCTGAAGCAGAGTGCAGGAAAACATGAAGAGAGGAGAGAAGGTCAAGTGAAATCTTAACTGTTCCTGTCTTTTAAAGCAGTGGAGTAATTCTTCTCAGGGAAAATTGTGGGGCATTGACTTAAGGAAGAGCCTGAAGCACCCAGATAAAATGTGTGGAAGATGCACCTGGGAGTTAGTGCGTGTAAGACAGCTTGGCAAGGGATGAAATATGCTGGATGAGGCCAGACTTAGCAGAAGGACAGAAGTAGCTATGAACTTCATGTGCATTCCTGTCTTGAGCATCCAGCCAAGGCAGTACCTCCTCAGTTCACATGGCACAGCCAGAGCCCCAGAGCTGCCCAGCTCTCTCCCACATAGATGGAGACAGTTGCAGGAGGAACAAGAACACAGGAATAAAACTGTTGCAGAGCACAGATTCAGGGCACAAAACATTTTGAGTGCTCTAAATAAAGGTTTAAAAGAAAAAAAAAAAAAAAACATACTGTATAATTTATACTTTAGAGAACAAAAAGTTGGGGTTGATTCTGTTCTTCAGTTGCCTGAAAGACTCCAAATCAATCAAGAACAAATAAGTAGGCAGCCTATTCCAAGCTAAGCTTGAAGGGAATTGTGCAAAAAGAGCTGTTTCATGATTGAGTCTACCCAACAAGCATGTTCTCATCTTTTCTAACCTCCTTCTGGGCTAAATATATAAATACATGAAAAGACCAGACATCCTTCCTGCTTCTGAAAGTTCTGCCCTGTTTTTGTGCTTGGCAGAGGTGAGGTAGCTGAATTCTGCAGCTACCTGGGCAACCCCACATACTCTTTCTGCTGTAAGACAAAGGCAGGGGATCCAGTGGTTGCTGTTGAATCAGCAGCAGTAACAGTGTGTGCAGCCCAAGAAGCTTTGTGTTTCCCTGTCCCTAGAATGGAAAAGAATTGTTGCATGGGAGGGCTGGCTTTTAAAGGGCAATTCATATAAAGATGCCAAAGTTCAGATAGTATGAAAATTAGTACTAACCCTTTGGGCAGTTTTAGAGATTTTTTTTCCCCTTTCCAGCTTGTGTGTTAAACGTTTTCACAATCTCCTTAACAAACCTCCTGGAAAACTCAAAGTGATCTACACCCAGATTACAGCAAGCAGTGAATAGTGGCACTCACCCATTGACATCAGCCAGAGATGCCATCACACATAATCACACTTTTAATGTATAATAAAACAATACTTCACATGTTTATGGAGTGAAATAAAACCAATCTATTACTGGTGCCTTTTTGTTTGGTTTAGTTTTCTGGGGAAATGATGACTTAATAAGAGGCCTCCTCACAGAGTGCATGCAGGTCTGAATTAGAAGTGTGAAACTGAATTTATGAAATAACCTTGGCAGTAAATAACAGCACACCTCAAACCAGGATTCATCACACACCTGTGTGGTAAGGAATGGAAGTCAGCTTCATCACACTTAGAGTATCAATCACTCCCAGGATGCAAATTCCATGAGATTCAGGAAGATTGCTTTACATAACCTGTGGAAAGTCTTTGAATCAATGTAATAAAAGCTTCCACACAGCTATGGCCTATGAGTGTCCTAAAGAGCATATTTATATGTGTGTGTAGATATATGTACAAACACATATATATGGCTGAATGTCCAAATGGAGGCAGGTGATGAGTGGTGTCCCTCGGGGTCAGTACTGGCACCAGTGCTGTTTAACATCTTTGTTGGAGACATGGACAGTGAGATTGAGTGTATCCTCAGCACCTCTGCTGATGATACCAAGCTGTGTGATGTGGTTGGCACCCTAGAGGGAAGGGATGCCATCCAGAGGGAGCCTGACAGGCTGGAGAGGAACTGGAATGGGCTGCCCAGGGAGGTTGTTGATGCCCCATCCCTGGAGGTTTTTAAGGCCAGGCTGGATGAGGTTTTGTGCCACCTGGTCTAGTGGTTCCCTGCTCATGGCAAGGGGGGCTGGAACTTGATGATCTTTAAGGTCCCTTCCAACCTTAATGATTCTATGATTCTAGTATTATATATACGTTATATATATATTATTTATATTATATAATCATAGAATGATTTGGGTTGGAAGGGACCTTAAAGATCATCTAGATCCAGCCCCCCCACATGGGCAGGGACACCTCCCACTAGACCAGGTTGCTCAGAGCCCCATCCAACCTCCCCTTGAACACTTCCAGAAATGGGGCTTCCACAACTTCCCTGAGCAACCCGCTCCAGTGTCTCCCCACCCTCACAGTGAAGAATTTCATCCTAACGTCTAAACTACATCTCCCCTATTTTATATATACATATAAGAGTCAATTTTTTTAAAATAAAATCCATCCCAAGGAGTTGGCCAGTCTCTTCTGAACTGCTGCCCTCAGAGGCTGTGCTGGGTGCTGGAGCAGGAGGAGCCAGAATAGCACCATCAGCTTGGACCCACCTCTTCTCTGCAGTCTGTGTGGCAGGCAGAAAGGTAACCAGGCATTCTGCTGGGGAAAGCAAACACTGCAGTCAGAAAGAGATGGGCTGCCTTACTATTTTTTTTCCTGCACTACATAATATAATACTTGGGTTCCATTTACAGCATGTACAGTCTCCTGTTTGCTCTGTGATTTGGTAAAACTCTATCACAGCAAACCTTTGTATCATGTATATTGCAAGTGATTTCTGACACCAGGGTACCTCAGGAAAAAAAAAAAAGGATGCATATAAAATGGAAAAAATGAGGATCTCTTTTTCATTCTCATGCATTTTACTGTCATCAAACAAGTATAAACACATATACATAAAAACATAAATCTTAAAGCTCATTTTATGTGCTTTTTATATATTAAACAGAACTGTTTACCTTCACTTTCTTATTTCATTCCTTTTGAAAAGAGATTAATGTAAAAAAAGTTTTAAAATGAGACATTCCACTGCCACTTCTTTTCTATGGCACTATTTATTACTGCTTTGAGGCTGCAGAAAAGAAAAAGGATGCAAATGGCACTTTACTCCATCAGTTTTGGGGTCCAACTCAGCTACCTACCATGCTGATCAGATTGCCTTGTTTTAGTTTTGGCAAGGGCTAGATATAACCCACCTTCATCTTAGATTTTGGAACATAATCCTTATTACCTAAGCCCATCTACACCTGTCAGCAAACAGCTTTTGATTTTTGTATTCTTGTCATTTCTTTCTTTCCTTTTTTAGATTCACACACTTGTTTTGCCTGCATAAGCATTTTGAGGTGAACTGTTGGGGTTTTTTTTTATGTTATGGGGGTATCTTTTAACAACAACAAAACACTGGAAATAATTAAAATGCTCTGTTTAATGCTGACTTACTATTAAGCTTTTTATAGCTTCAAATCCTAAACAGTATGCTGAAGAATTACTGGAGAGGAACAAGGGCTCTTCCAGCTTGAGAACGATCAGATGCAGGCAGCAGTGCTGCAAAGCCTGGGTGGGAGCTGAGGGCCAGAGGGCTGGAGAGATCCAGGTCCTGCAGTCACATCCAGAGCTGATTGAAGTCACTGCCAGCCTCACTTTAATGCAACTGAAGGTCTCAATTCAGAAGGAAAAAAAAAAAGAAAAACCAAAAACCAAACCCAAACCTTACAGACATGCTTAATTCAGGGCACATCAGATCACCAGCATCACCCACCTGCTGGAAATGAGGCACAAATCTCCATCTTGAGAGGAGAAGAGATTTCGCTGCTGCTCCGTTTCCACCGGGGCGGGGGGCTGGGGGAGGATGTGGGGGCTGCATCCACAGCACAACAGCAACATTCAGAGCAGCCTTCGGTCCTCTGCAAGAATTTTCCTTCCTATCTTGTCCAGAGCAGTTGTTTAATAGTTGCTTCTAGGTAATTCATTTGGAAATGCTCTTCATGAAAAGGGAACAGGGTGCCGCGCGTTGGGCACGGGCTGCAGGAGCCCAGGTGACCTGGGGCAGAGGCTGTGCCAAGAGCTGTGGGTAGGATGGGGAGCATGCAGATTCATAAGGTGATTTTTGGAATGTGAATGAACAGACAAAGCTGGTTTCCCTCTTCGCAGCGACGGCTCATCTCTACTTCAGCATTAGCAGGACAGTCTGTGGAGTGTTCAGTGTTGCAACCAAGGCTGCTGCCTTTGCTGCGCCCTTGCTGGAAATTATGAAGCATCTAAGGCCAGAAAAATAATAAACCTCTGTTCCCAAGAGCTATGCCCACTCTGCCTACCTCAAATTGTCATTTTGGAGCTTGATTGAGAAGTGACTGAGAAGGAGGAGTGAAATAGCTGTCAAACCCTGAGCCCTGGTCATAATGCAGCTTGTTCTGTGTTTGTTAGCACAGACAAGTTGGGCCATTGGAAGCTTCCCCAGCCTGTTCCAGCAACCTTCTGTCTTGTAGGGCCAGGAAGGTCAGGGTGAGCCCCTTCCATCATGACGGGGAACAATATAATATTAATTGGTGTCTGTGGTTCATCTGCACTGAGAAATTTTGGAGGCACCCAGTGAGGGTAACCCAATGTTGTATTGCACAATTTCCTCCCTTCATCAAGGCTAATTTTCAGTAATGAATGAAGAGTTTTACCCACATCATGACGGATGCTTTGGGATGAAAATAATGCACACATAGTGCGTGGGTAGTATCTATCATTGGCATATGCCATTAAACCTTTTAAAATGCATTTGGGCATTTGATAAGGGATTGTTCAACTTTGGATGTCCAGTCTTCATCAACTGGGGCCAGACATGTGATCACACAAGCACATTTTCATGTACATCCCCAAGAGAAGAGACTTAATTCTGGCACAGAGTAACTTTTGAAGGCTCAATTATTCAACCTTCACACCCCTCAAACAGATGGAATTCAGGAGGAGGAAAAGTATTACTTGTTTTAAAATAAATGTATCACTGGGTAGAAGAATTAAGTCCTCCAATCACAGTTAGCTCTGTGGCATCATTCCTTGCCTGAAATAATGGCAGTAACAGGCTGTTATCTCTTACGTGGTGCTCACCAGAGGTGGATGGGAGCACATGAAGGGCTAGTACATCCAGTTACTTGCAAGTCAGAGCACAAATGCAGAGGTGACTCTCCTGGATTCTGCTCCAGGTCCCTTAGGGAGTGACAAGCCCTTTGGCCTCTCTCCCTCCATTCCATTTCAGTCTCATATTCCCTCCTACTTTGGGCCCTGATTCTTCTCTTGTCCTCTTAATCTCACCCCGTTCCTGCTCTGCTTTCCCCCTTCTCCTTTTTTTCCCTTGACTGAACCCCCATCCTCCCTCCATCTTTCTGCACTGGGACTATTTTCCCCTCTCCTTACTCCAAACTCAGCCCATAAGATGAAACACATAAGATCACAGGAGGGTGACCCTTACTGGCAGTTCCCCTACCTAGAAACACATAAATAAGAACTCACCACAGAGAGGTTTCAGGGAAATCCAGTTCCAACTCACTCACTTGGGATGTCTTTCTCCATCCACTGTCTGGTCATGACCAGGTCAGAGGAGAGGCTGAAGCATATTAAATGCATGTGGAGCCTGCAAGGACTGTATCTGGCCCAGGCTAACCAAAAAGATGTAAATATTTTCAGAAATACCAGAGTTTGGTTAATGGCACTTTTCTTTTCTACACAATTCTGAGTTTCTATACCAAAACAGCTAGAGCTTCCCAATGAAATAATTGTGACTGGTTTTAGGATGTTCAAATACATCATTTTTCCTTGATTTCACTCACTGAAATATTCAAACCACAAAACTGACTGATTCCAGTATAATTAGCCTTGAGTCAGGGACTAGCTGGAAAAAAACCTCTGTCATTATTGTAAGTTTGGCAAAGCTATAAAAAATACCACCAGTCCTGAGCATTTAGAAACTACAAATCAGGCCATGCACAAAAAGCCTAATAAATTAGCTGTAAACCCAAGATTTTTCCCAACAGCTGCAAAAGCAGGCACCTGCAGTTAAGGTGGTTTAGCTTTCTTATTGCATTTGCAAGGCTTCCTGTGCAAACTTTGTAACTTTGCAAACTCCAGAAGTTTCTGTTTGTAATGAAAGATAGGCTGGTTATATTTTCACTTGTTTCCTGGATCTGGATCTGGAGGAAAACATTAAGCACTGAAACACTCCAATCAAGACAGATGGCAGAACTATATAAGCAAGAGGAAGCAGCATCTTATGATGGAAAGCATCTAGGAACGTATCTATAGGTGATGGCACCAGTGTGTCTATCACACTCCTCCTATCTCTTATGATGAAATTCCAGCCAATGAATCTCAGCTCTGTGGTTAGTTATGTGCTCCTTTCCACAACTTTGGATAAGATTTTATGGCATGCCAAAGCAAGTGATTTAGGGGTAGCAGCAAGAACAGATTTCAGCTTCTTTCCTACCTTGCAGCACGTCTCATTTCTTACCTAAAGCTATGATTAAAAAATTGCAACATTTCTAAACTGACAGTTCCCCTAACAGGTCCCAGGGAAGTCTGGTGGCTCTACATAAACACGGGGATCAAGGCTGAGCCAGCTGCCTACATGAGTAGCACCTGAGAGGGGTCACACCTTTTGGGGCCAGGCTCCACAGAGGTGCAGCCAGCAGCCAGCACACCCATGTGCAGCCCCGAGCATGCCAGGGGCTTGCTGACAGCTCCAGGCTGCAGCAAGAACAAGGAGAGCACTCCCCTCTACCAGGTTTGCAAGAAAGGACACTGAGGAGGAGCTCACCAGACAAGCTGCTTTCAGCAATGCCAGCCCTGGCTGCTGCAGGGAGCTGAGTGAAACTCCCTGGGAGAAGGACTACAAAGGGATGTCTCCTGGGTAAGCTCCTCTCCAGTCCCACCCCCCTGCTCTCCGGGGCTGTCTCACTACCTGCTACCGGCACTTTTGCCTCTGCTGACTCCTTTCCCAGAAAGTGAACATGCATAACAATATAATATGTGCTGACTTGATGTCCACAGGAGCTGTTAAGAGAAAAGAAAAAAAAAAAAGAGACACGAAGGAGATCATTAGATGAACACTTGTTCCTGTGCTCCCATATTCCTGCAGCTTCCAGGAGAGTTTCCTGAGTATGTGCCTTATTCCCTCCTGGCCCACTTCCTAAATGGCACATCAGCTTTGGCAACTGCAATGCAAAGATGCTCCTAACACATCAGAACCTTCCTGGACCAGATATTGCATGGAAGTGATATCACTGCCAGAAAGATGTGGGTCAGTGTTCTGATAATAATAAACTGAGCTGTATGGGCATAGAGGTGGAAAGGCAGATGCAAAATGTACAGGGCAAGAATCTCAAATCTCCTCTTTTAAAAAAGGGGAACAGTTCAAAGTGAATATTGGGCACCTGTTGTTCTGTGCTGAAGGGGAAATCTTTCCACCGGATCCACAGGGCAGGTCTGAGATAAGCAGCTGGAATGATAAGTTATCTCTGTTGCAATTCCGGAAATGTGGATGCTTCAGATGCTAATGGTGTGTCAGCAGGGAGACAGACACACAGCAGCCCCGGCTGGAACCAGCCTGGGAAGGTGTTTATTCACGTACAACCCTTGCAGAGAAGGTGACTCCCCACCCCGCTCCCGGCGGCCCAGAGGAACTGCTTGGAACCAAAAACACGCTCAGAGGAGCCAAGCGGGAAGGTCAGGTGGGACTTGGGGGCGAACCCCACCCTGACAGCCCCCCCATCAGCGCCGGAGCCGCCGCACACAGCCCGGGAGGGACGGGCAGTCTGTCTGTCCGCCCCGCTCCCCTCCCTGCGCTGCCACCGCCGGGGGAGCATCCCCGCCAGCTTCCTGAGGGCACAACCTGCTGCCCCAGTTACAGGTCACTCGTGCATCCTTTTGCACTGGAGGCTGAGCCGTTCCCAGCAGACATTCGTCCCATCTATTTTCAAAATCCTCCCCCTGCCACTCCAGGCAATCTATTCTTGTGCTTCCCAGCTGAAAGTTAGAAGGCTGTTCTTAATGCCTAATCTAAAACCAAAGTCAACTTTCAAAATGACAAGTGTGCTTAAAAGTTTCAACATTTTTTCCTAATAATAAATGTGGGTTTCATTTTATTTCTCTGCTGGTTGCTGAACATTCAGGGTACCCTCATATCACTTTTTCAAAGCATCCTTCTAGAATCATGATGTATGGAAACATCTTCTTTATTTTTCACAAGTACCAAGATTGTCATTTAATGACATAAATCCAGGAGTAGGAGATTTAAGTGGGGGAAAAAATGGTTATAAAGTCCTGTGAGAGATGCCAACACTTAATTTAGCTGTAAAAGTGTTTTGGTTTGGTTTTTTTAATCCGTGTACCTCACAGACCAGTTGCCCAAAAATGTCCTGAAGTGACAGCAATGTCAAGCAGAAAAGATACCTAATATCTAACAGAGAAAAATATCTCAGGTGTGGGAGAGACATATTCCTCTGTGCATTTTTACATCCTCTTTCATTTTACCTCTCATCAAAGTCCACTTTAATTACCCCAATGATGTGAACATTTTGCAAGATCCCATTCAAATAAGTTAATAGAAACAGAGGTAGGTTCCTCCTGCCATACCAAAGATGAACCCATAGGAAACTGCAACTTTAACCATGCCTGAATTCAAAAAATATCACTCAAAAATAACTGGACTCGCTTTTTACCTCAAGCTTTTCAAAGGAGCAGAACACGGTTACTTGCCAACCCCAACACAAACGCAGAAACACAAGGAAAACATAAATGGAAGATCCTACCTTTTACTGATTTACAGAACCAGATATGAAGCTATACTGATTCATAGGCTCAAGAAGCCCAAGGCTCTTTTACTAACCCAGCTTTAACTATTCCACACATCCTTCTTACTCGGAGAACCCTCAGTAAGCTTCCCTTTTGTCATTCAGTCAGCAGGATCCTCCTTCTAGTCCTCAGACCCAGGTTTCCTCTTCACCCAGCTGTAATTTCTTCACCAAACCATTCCTACCCCACTTCACTCATTTTCAGCTCTCACTCCTAACCTGAAGGCCAAGTCTATTTCTAGAGGTGAACCTAAATCCGTGTATCCATCTTCACTCCATTCCTTCCCCTCCATCTCCATGCCAGGGACCTTTCCTGCCTGGCCCGTGTGCCTGACAATGAGGAGTCTCTCAGGAAGCAGGTGAGAGCAGGCAGGAGGGGAAGATGCAGGCTGTGTGCATCTCCAGCAGCATTGCACTCTGTTGCTGTGGGTCTGTGCACTGAGGGCTGAGGTGGTTTTGGGAGGATAGATCCTTCAAAGCCACCTGCCACTGCTTTGCTGCATACCTGTTTGGTTCAAGATTTTTTTTCCAAACTCTTTTTAACTTGATCAAATTGGAATAACAGGTTTTGCTGGAGCTTTGGGACCATGATCTTTGTTCTCGCTCCCAAATCTCTTGAGTCACAACGGATAAATTTGGCCTTGTTGATACAACCCAGCAGCAGTATTACCACAAGTTTTTATCCAAAATTATCAGGCAACTAAAGCAAGAGGCAGTTCTGCCATTTGCTCCTGTAATGACCAGGATTTGTTCAGAGATGAAGCAATGAAGTTAGTGAGGTTTTCATCTCCCAGTCTTAAAACCAAAGCATGCTGATTTTTAAATGTGTTTTTTTTTCAGCAGCAGTGAATGGGGACCTCTTCCAAAACAATGTATGGACATGTTGACAGATTTTATTGGATGTTTACTGGATAAATACATTGGTTTTGTGTGAAAGATGGCTGTAAGGAAGTAAGGTAATAATGGGGAAGGAACACAAGAAGCCCTGCAAGAAACATTTGAGGGCTAGGAGAAAGGAATAAAGCCACTGAATTGCCCTTGAGAAGTCCAACCTAACCATGATGCAGCAGCCCAAGAGGTTTGAGTCAGCAAAGTCAAAACTCTGGAGCAGAACACTAACTCAGAGACCCTTTTGGCTGCACAAAGACCTAATCATTCAAGAAGAGAGCGAGTTGTTGTGAAGCTGTGGCAGGGAAAGCAGACTGACACAGGGTCCCCCAGGGTTATTGGTGCCAAACGCAAAAGCCACTGTCAGCTCAGAAAATGCTCCACTGACTTGGCAAAGATAAATTCATGTATTGCCAACCACCCTCACCCCACATCCCAAAATGTGCCATATGGCCAAAAGAACTACAACTGATTGGGCCATTCCTTGGGTTCTGATGTGAACTGACAATGAGTCTAAGATATAAATTACATCATCTTTTAACTTTTTGTGATGTATAACATTGGACAGCTTTGTCTGGGACAATCCATCATGAACGAGTCTTGTTGACATTTTGGATTCACTCTTCTGACCTTGCCCTTTCAGCACAGGCATAATTGTGCTTATGATAATTTTATTCCCAGTTAGGCAGCGATTTTGCACACCTTTGAGTTACAGAATAACTAAGAAGCCAGTTCTCTGTATGACTGCTGAAGTGAGGCACCTTGAACCAATTTATGCTGAAGCGCAGCCCGGTGGGGTAGCAGTAAATAAAAGTGAGTAAACTCACCTCTCTGGGTGCTGATAAGTTAGTTAACTCTCTTTAGTCATGTTTACTGTTGACTGTACCACAGGTGTAATGTCAGCTGCAGGCTCCCTGCTGAGGAAACACCAGCCATATATTTGTGCAGCAGACAATGGGGGGAGGGTGGTGGGAGTACCAGGCAGGTTGTACAACCCAATCCTCGCCATGAGAAGGCTGTAGCAGGCAAAGGAGTGGGATCCAGGCTTGCTTCTGCCACCCAGCTCATGTGCAGAAAGCCTCCCATTTCAGTCAGGGAGCTGTGGGTTCAGGAATCATCACTAATTTGCCCATACACACGTACCATCGTGGGGTTTGAGGGATTGTGGATTTATTTTTTTTTTAGCTATGTCACACTTCAGCAATTATCTAGGGTGATGGGCAAATCTTTTTTCTTGAAGAATCGACTGTTCAGTGTCACCTTAGTGGGAATCTACAATTATTATGGTACATGAATTATTTGAGCTGTTCCTTTCGAAGACTGATGGCCTTTTGTGAGCTGCATGTGGGAGCAGCAGAGAAATCCCTGCTGTGTTGGCACCCCCAGACAGCCAAGCATAGCAGCACAAGTGGGGCTTCATTTCACCTGTACCTGGAATCAAAGTCTCTGCCCGCCCTGCTCTCAAAATAAGAGAGTGACTTAGCTTGTTTCTAGTCCCCTGATGTACACAAATGTGAGAAAATCAGCTGGACAGCAAATGTTTAAAATCAAACTTTGAGCTACCACTCACCCCAGCCAAGAGAAAGGAACATCCTGCCACACCCACATCTGCAGTTTCAGGCAAAAAAAATAACGGTTTTGTCAACTGTAGCCTCCTTTCAACTTAAAACTTCTATACCAATTATTAGATTATCATAACAACTAGGCTATTACACTCCCAGTGTGATAACTGGGTGGTCAGAGAAAAGTAAGTATGTTCTAGTTGAAGGCCACAATGTCATCCACTCACTTCTACCCACTTCAATGCATTTTTCAGCCCCTCCAGTTCTGCCACTAAAGCTGATGGGAAGAGGTGGAGGAACAGGCATTGACCTGACAAGGGAAAGAAGTAACCTTCTGCAGAAAGTGTTGTTATAAAGCTGGAAGGAGGGAAGAACGGTGGGAGCTCTGCAGGCTGCTCTGGGTTTTTTGCCGCTTGCCACAATATTATTTTGTGTTGTTTCTGGAACTGCTTCCTTCACGTATGGTTTTCAACTGTTTCTGGCTGGAGGTTGTTGTTGCTGGAGTGTAGGTATGTTGCTGGAGATGCAATTCAAGTTCACAGGCTGCATTCATGCTGCTGACTTGCACTGCCCTCAGTGCTCTTGACCCCTGTCAACCAGACTTCATTTGCCAGCAAATTTTAAATAAAAGGTATCTGCAATTTATTAGAAAGACTCACTCCCCAGGGAATAGTGACTTGTTTTTAGCAGTGGTCTGGCTGGATGGCCTAGACTTCATACCTGAAGGAGAGGTGCTTCCGAGGCTCAGGGAGGCAGCCCAAGAAGAAGACTGTTTCCTCTTATCTCCTCCACAGCCTCCTCACCTACTCCATTTCTGGAAGCTGTTACTTAACATGGCATTAAACGAAATTGGTTATCAATCCAGTCCAGAAAGTGAGCAAGAGACACTAATAGACAAGACATGGATGTTTCAGACAAATGCTGATTCTCATGGAGGAGTGGTAACGTGGCAATAACAGGAACTCACTTCCAATTGAGTTGAAAAAGCAATTATCTGGTACTATGGAATGAAGTGAGAACAAGGTAACATTTTATGATATTATGATTCCTCTTTTTCACAGCGTTCTCAGGGTGGGGAGGGGGTTGCCATGACCTTTGCATTTAACCATGAGGCCACCAAATGCCACTGCAGCTCTGCTGCTCTCCTCCTCTCCCAAGACAGCCTCTGAATAACAACACTGGCTTGGATCCTGGCTTCCTCAGACCTTTTGGGGGGAGCTTTCCTGGAAGCACAGCATTAAACGTAGACCCGAGGAAGAACCATGGAGGTGTCACCAGCATCCCCCCAGCAGCCCGAGGATGTTGCAGGGAGGATGGGGCCAAGGAGGGATCCTCCCCTGCCGGGGTGAGCACCCACCACCCATTCATTGCCCTCTCACGCTCCCGCCTCTTCTTTTCTTTTTCTTTCTTTTTTTTTTTTTTAATTTATTTTTTTTACTTTTTTAAATTTATTTATTTATTTCTTTTTCCCCTGCAGAAGTGGAGGTTAAAGCCCTGAAACCCGAAGCCCTGAAACTGAGCTGCC
>NW_009970719.1:358477-359647 GCF_000747805.2 Chaetura pelagica | reverse complement strand
GCCCGGACCCCCACCTCGGGGTATCCCCGGGCAAGGCGCTCCCGCACCCGCACCCGCGCACCTTCCGCGCTCTCCCGCCCCCACCGACCTGCGGGGCTGAGGCTGCGAGAAATTCAAGTGAAAGGAGACAATGACCCGCAGCTGCTCCCCGGCTCCGCTCCCAGCCCCCGGTGAGCCCCGGGTGAGCCCCGGGAGGCGGGGGGAGCGGGACGGGTGCGGGAGCGCTCGGTGGGGCGGGCTGGTTTCGGCGACCGAACAAGCCCGGTCTCCCCAGTCCGCCTTTTCATCCTGAAATCTGGAAATGGAAATTGTTTGATGTATGAGGAGACGTTATCTAATTAGGGCGTAAGAAATTTAATCTTTCCAGCAGGCAGGTCATATAATTAATGTTAATTTAACGCTCAAATTCTCAGTCATTAATTTTTATTCTCTTAAATGTAGTTTGGCAGGGCCCCCTGATCCATGGCAATGGATTTTACTGGATGTAAGAGCACACTTGGTCTTTGGAGTGAATTACTGCAGCCCTTCCTATCCCAATAACAAGATCACATCATGTATGCATTATTAAGCCATGTAATTGAATGGTCCATAGTTTGCATATCAGACTATTAAAATAATGTGTTTTGCTTTTCTTCCAACACGTAACGTTAAAGCCTTTGCGAACGTTTGGTGATTTTGATAATTATCACCAAATTACTACAAATGTTCTCTTCATTAACGTGATTTCTTTCAAGCATTTTTTAAAAATGTGAATAATGCATTAAGTGGTGGCTTGTAAAGTGTTTTTTTCTTAAATAAAACTTGTCAACTACAATTCGAAAACGAGACACATGAAAGAGAGAGAGGGGGGAAATAACAGTAGCACGGGAAGAGAACAATTCTCTTATAGGATTGGAAAAGACTGCTCGCCTTTTTTTGGCTGTTGCAGATAAGTGACCGTACACTTTTAAAGTTTCACTTCATCGGGAGCAAAAGTGCGTGCCATCTAAAGAGCTCTTTAGAGCTGTCGATCGTAGATGATACAGAACAGATGGAGGAACAAAGTTGGAGCATTTCCCTTCACAGGGAATAGATGGGGACATAGGTAGAGAGATTGATTTGAAAAGATACTGACCTCTCTCCTTCAGCTGCAATTTAACTTGGCCTGGAAAAAAAAAGAAAAAGGGGGGT
>NW_009970719.1:357767-358451 GCF_000747805.2 Chaetura pelagica | reverse complement strand
GGGGGGGGGTTGGGGGAAAGAAAAAAACACAACACAAACCAAGAGAAAACTTCCTCCTCCCCTGCCTCCTGCCTCCCCTCCTGCCTCCCCCATCCCAAGTTCGAACTGTCATCTGAACAAACCGCTGCGCCCATTTCAGAAGGTGAATCATTCTCAATGAACTAAGTAACTAACTTTCTTCTTGCCGTCCTGAGTCACTCACTTAACTAAGTCTTAAGCCTTCGAGACCCTTCAATTATCGCCTTTCCCCGCCACGCTGTTTTCAAAGTTCAATAGCAAGGCAACAAAAAACACTGCTGCAAAATAAGAGTCTCTGTTAAAATTAAAGAGCTGTTCATTTGCATCCCAAGGAGTTATTTTTTTCCCCCTCCTTTAAAAGAGAAAGAAAAAAAAAAAAAAAAGGGAAAAAAAAATATAACACCAACCCACCAAACACACAGAACGCCCCACAAAACCCCACGCAGCTCGTGTCAGGATCAGTGTCACGGATGCTCTGCAGGGTGCGAAGCCACTGTGACCGGGTGAGGAGGCTCTGGACCAGGTGTGGTGTCGGGCTGTGTGACTCGGGACATCCCGCAGCGCTGCGGGGCTGCTGCTCTGCGGTCAGACGGGCCCGCCCCGGCTGCTCCCCGCTCCCGGCGGGCGGGCGGGCGGAGGATGCGGGGCGGTGCGGGATGATGCGGG
>NW_009970719.1:357160-357544 GCF_000747805.2 Chaetura pelagica | reverse complement strand
CCCCCCTCCTCCTCCACCTCACACACACACACACACAGGGGATTTGGCTCCTGAGCAAATCCCAGCGAGGGGGCGACCGGTCTCCACCAAGAACGGGCTCGACCCCCACGTGGGAGTCGGAGGGGGAAGGACATGACACACAAGTCGCCCCCCCACTCACCCTCCCCAGCTGGGGACCCCAGCGGGACAGGAGATCTGGTGCCCTGCCGGGGAGAGCTGTCCCCCGGTGCCCTTGGCTAGGTTTTGGAAGGGGGGTGATGGGGGAAGAAGGGCTGGCAGGACGCCCCAAGCCCCGTGCCCGTGTGCGGGGCAGCCCTGCCCGGCTGGGGGTCCCGCACCCCGCGGTGCTCAGCCCCGGGCGGCTTCCGGGGCGGCCGCTTCGCT
>NW_009970719.1:353937-357077 GCF_000747805.2 Chaetura pelagica | reverse complement strand
AGGGGCTTTGGGAAAGGAGAGAAAGTTGTGCCCAGAAGTGCCCCGAAAGCTGGGAGGGGGGAGGAAGGATCGTGTCCTCCGGGGGACGCGATTGATCTGAGCAGCTCCCGGGGTGTCTGTTTGCCTCCACTGGATGGGATGACTGAACGAAAGAAACAAAAAAAAAAGGCAACTATTAGATTTGTCAGAGAAGGCCTGGCACTTTTCTCTCTTTCTTTCTTTTGTTTTTCCTTTTTTTAAAAAAAAAAAATTCTTTTTCTTCTTATTATTATTTTTAATCTGTTGCTGTGTTTGGTCCTGCACAAGTCTCCGGACAGAGCGTAGGCTTAGGAGAGTCCCGACTGAAACCGCTTTCCCGTGCTGGAGAGGCTGGATCCCCTCTCCTCTCCCCTCTCCTACCAATTCACCTGTTTTTTCAGTCCAGAAGAATTCCCGTCCAGCCCCATGGCGGGGCGGTCACTTCCCAGCCAGGCTTTTGAACACTAAATTGTAAACTCCGTAGCACCAATCGCATCTGGGTCTGTCTCCGGGAACTCAATAAACAAGCTGTATTTAACTCCAACCAGAATTTATCTCGTAGACTGATGGAATTCTTTCTTTCTTTCTTTCTTTCTTTCTTTCTTTCTTTCTTTCTTTCTTTCTTTCTTTCTTTCTTTCTTTCTTTCTTTCTTTCTTTCTTTCTTTCTTTCTTTCTTTCTTTCTTTTTCTTTTCTTTTCTTTTCTTTTCTTTTCTTTTCTTTTCTTTTCTTTTCTTTTCTTTTCTTTTCTTTTCTTTTCTTTTCTTTTCTTTTCTTTTCTTTTCTTTTCTTTTCTTTTCTTTTCTTTTCTTTTCTTTTCTTTTCTTTTCTTTTCTTTTCTTTTCTTTTCTTTTCTTTTCTTTTCTTTTCTTTTCTTTTCTTTTCTTTTCTTTTCTTTTCTTTTCTTTTCTTTTCTTTTCTTTTCTTTTTTTTCTTTTCTTTTCTTTTCCTTTTCTTTTCTTTTCTTTTCTTTTCTTTTCTTTTCTTTTCTTTTCTTTTCTTTTCTTTTCTTTTCTTTTCTTTTCTTTTCTTTTCTTTTCTTTCCCTCCTCCTTTCTTTCTTTCCCTCTTTCTTTCCCTGCTTATTCGGCTTCTTTTCCCCCTAAGGCCTCACATCCACGACTCAAAATTTAGCAGCCTGCCTTTGATAAATTACTCCAAGTAATCCCTGCAACATCTAAGTCTGACGTTGTGTTAGAAGCCTTCATAGCGGTATCTGCCTATAAAATACTCACTTGCGGACTACAAAGGGTGGATCATTTTTAATGACAAGATTCAGAACTGGAGGATGAAGGGAAAAGATTAATATGCCGTGAATTCCAATCGCCTAATTTCAAATACTGAAGTTAGAATATTGTATCCTAGTGGTTTAAACAGTGACGCGGGTAAAATAGCGGAGTCTCAGATGAACGAAGTGGCCGAAGAAGAGAGTTGGGGGTGATGCTGGAAATGAACAGTAATGCAAACTTTACAGAAACTTCTTTTTTCCCCCTAAATTCTACACCTTTCGATCTTCTTCGGTAACCAGTATTCTAGCAGGGCAAAAAAATGTGTATGATTTTACACTTATGTGTATATATCCATAAACGCAGGGAGAGAGATTTTCTTTCCTCTCGAGATAGGTGAAGAAATCTATTTAGACGGCGGATTTTAATTTCAATGGGTAATGTGAGCTTGTGCAATCAAAGTTATCAATTTCTGTCCTTTTTGTTTAGATTTCTTAGTTAAATGTGTTTGTTATATCTACCCCGAGGAGAAGCAACTTGAAAGTGTAGCTTTTGAGTCATCTTATAAATACATCCCTGAGGCTGCAGTTCTTGCAGCTTTAAGCAGTTTTCATTAAAGCAGCCAGCTGCCTCTTTGTGTAGATTGGATTTTTTTTCAAGCAATCACTTGTGAAGCCCCGGCCTCAGTTTTGTCTCTCCGCAGGCCCTTAAGGTTGAAGTTTCATTCATGTCTTGGGTCTCTCCGCCGAATTAGACTCCTTGGAGCAACACTGGAAAGAGCCACACGAAAGTGCAGGCTTGAATACCTCATAGAGAAAGGTTAAAAAGGAAGCAGAGATCAAAACAATCCCATCTCACAAAAGGTGCATTAAATGTGCCCCAGCAATAAGCACAAATCTTCCAAGTTGGCTTTTAAAGGGAGCACCAGGAGCCTCACGTTTATTGCACCCAGCAATTCTCCGAGCAACTCGCCGCGTTTTTTGCACTCCTGGCGCATTTCCTCCTAAAACAACATCTAATGGGAAGATAATAGAGACGCAGAAAGGAGGCCGGGGGATTCCCCCGTTGGGAGCCGGGGCTCGCCAGGAACAAGCCGTGCTCCTGTTTTCCTGCTTGGAAAAAAAAATGCAGCTTTCTCTCCGGCGTGCACGGAGCTGAAACGCCAAGGGTGTCCAACGCCTGGAGAGACGGAGCCCGCTGCGGCAGCCCGAGGCTGGTGGAGGGCAGGGGATCCCCGGGAGAGGGGGTGGCCGGGCGTGGGGCGGTGGGAGAGCTCCCGGCCACGCCAGCGTCCCTCTGCACCCACCTGATGTGTATGCAGCACCTCGTCTCCCAGCCAGGAGAGAGCTCCAGTTAAGTGGCACTCATGTATTTTATAGCGAATATTCTCGAGTAGCTGCACTGCAATGAAGGAGATATCAAGGAGGCCTGTCAGTTCAAAGCTTTTGGGGTTGTTTGAAAATCTTCTTCACGTCAAAGTAAGCAGCCCTAGTATTTGAACAGCTGCTTTGAACAGTGAAAAGGGCTGAGCTGAATCAAAACACTGCAGTGTCTGCCCAAGACACCGCATCACCTTCAACCTGCTTTTATACGAGCAGAGAAAAGGAAATAAAGGCTGGTGAGACCTCTAATCCCGAGGGGTCAGCTCCGCCAGAAAGGGGACACATGACTGTCTCTTTCACATCCCGAGCGCCTCGGACCCGAGCGGCTCCCCGAGCGGCGGCCGGAGCCGGAGCCCCCGGCGGCGGAGCGGGGCGGCCGGGCGCTCGCTCCCGGCTCCCCGGAGCTCCCCTCCGCGGGGGTGGTAGACGGGAGCGAAGGATGCTTAAGGAGTGGTATTAATGACAGGGCTAACAATGATGGGGAGGACGAGGAGGTGGAGTCTGCGGCGGGGCCGG
>NW_009970719.1:352225-353285 GCF_000747805.2 Chaetura pelagica | reverse complement strand
GGCCGAGTCCCTGTAGGCGGGATGGGAGGAAAGCCGCCCCCGGGAGAGGCTGGGCAGCCCCGGGAGGGGGACGGGAGGGCTGGCCCGGGAGCGGGAAGCGGGGCGGCTCTGCCAGGACCGACGGTCCCCGAGATGCTCTGGCGGGAGCCCGCTGTGCACTTGCCTTGTTGTTTTGTCTCAACTCACCGGCTTACACCTAATTGGGAGGAGAGAGACGAGAAAATGAGCATCAAATTATAAAATTCCTGGGTGCCCAGTTGTTTCCACACGGGAAACAAAAGGCAGAGCTTCACTTCAGAGGCAGCGACTTCCCTCCCCGCAACACCCGCAGCACAGGCAGTATTGTTCTTCCCTTCGCCTGCACGTCGAAGAAAGGAGGGGGGGAGAGAAACCCTGAGGAAGAATCTCCACTCTTTCATGGCCAAAGTTTACTTCCCCCCCCCTCCCATCAACTCCTCCTCCTCCCTCCCCACCCCCAGCAGAAGGAGCTCTTGATACGCCGCTAAACTAACGAAACGAGGTAACTCCTGCTGCGCCCCTTGTCTCAGGGCACTGGATATCCTGTTTATGCGGCTTCTGTGTATATGTTTATGTGCAGGAGCCCATCCCCCCGCTCCTCCACACCCCCACGCAGAGGAATATTTCCAGGCAAGGAGCCTTTCCAGCGCTCGCGTTAAATACGATGATTTATAAACAACTCGCAGAAGAAAGCTGTTTCTTGTTAGTAGTAATAAATTCCCCGCTCCGCCCCATTGTATTATTCCGATGAAGATAGCGGGAGCCCGCGGCGCGCACCTACCCCCGTGAGCAGTTTATTTCCGAGACAAAGCTACGGCTTCAGCTCAAACCCGGGCACTCAACTCTTTTGGCGGTGCCCAGCCTGGGCTCTGCTCATTCCTAGGAAATCCAGATCCAGTTCCAGGGTCTCCTTCCTTCCTGTCCGGGCCGCAACTTTTGGTGTTTTTTTTTTCTTTCTTTCTCTATTTTTTCTTTTCGTTTTACCCGATCTCCCTCCTTTTTCTATATATTTTTTTTTCTTCATCCTCCCGCCTTCCCCCCC
>NW_009970719.1:350053-350711 GCF_000747805.2 Chaetura pelagica | reverse complement strand
CCGCCGCCGCCGCCGCCGCTCCCCCCGGGCCGCCGCCGCACCACGACCCTCACTCGGACGAGGACACGCCGACCTCGGACGACCTGGAGCAGTTCGCCAAGCAGTTCAAGCAGAGGCGCATCAAACTGGGATTTACCCAAGCGGACGTGGGGCTGGCGCTGGGCACCCTGTACGGCAACGTCTTCTCGCAGACCACCATCTGCCGCTTCGAGGCCCTGCAGCTCAGCTTCAAGAACATGTGCAAGCTGAAGCCTTTGTTGAACAAGTGGTTGGAGGAGGCGGACTCCTCCTCGGGCAGCCCCACCAGCATAGACAAGATCGCGGCGCAGGGCCGCAAGCGGAAAAAACGCACCTCCATCGAGGTGAGCGTCAAGGGCGCCTTGGAGAGCCACTTCCTCAAGTGCCCCAAGCCCTCCGCCCAGGAGATCACCTCGCTCGCGGACAGCCTACAGCTGGAGAAGGAGGTGGTGAGAGTGTGGTTTTGTAACAGGAGACAGAAAGAGAAGCGCATGACTCCCCCGGGAGGGACGCTGCCGGGCGCCGAGGACGTGTACGGGGCCAGCAGGGACACGCCGCCGCACCACGGGGTGCAGACCCCCGTGCAGTGAACTCGCGGCGGGGGCGCCCGGCCCCTCCTCCTCCTCCTCCTCCTCCTCCT
>NW_009970719.1:343817-349237 GCF_000747805.2 Chaetura pelagica | reverse complement strand
CCCCCTCCCCCCCCTTCCTTTCTGACCTTAATTTTGCAAATGACTTGCATTTTCCATGGTGAGCGTTAGTCAACCAGTGACCGGTCTACAACATGTTCCTGTGTTTTAGCCTTTGCTTTATGTGTATATGTGAACTTTTTGTTATAAACAAGTCTTCTTAAATATGTGTAACGCTTATTTTCTCCTTTTACCTTAGCAAAAAGGACGTGTATATCTGTATGTATGTACACATATGCAGGCGTGCATAGACGTACATCTATACAAATATATGGCATTTCTATATATACACATATAAATGCACCACCAACTTCCATTCTCCAGAGACCTGACTCTCGTAATTGCTTAAAAGACGCCTTCAATGGCAAGAGTCGAGTTTGGAGAAGGGAGAATAATGCAAATCGTCAAAGTAAACTTCGTTTTCAGGCAGTGTGACCGGGGGCCGAGGTGCAGGCAGAGGGGGAGGAAAGAAAACCCCATAGGCAGCCCTTCCAGATTGTGTCCGTTGCGGGAGAGCAAGGCCCCGTGTGGGAAAGACAGGGACGAAACAACAGCGTTTCCAGAGTTTTCCCGGAGAAAGTGGCACTTCCAGGAGAGGGAAGCGGGATTATTTAGCTTTCACCCCCTACTCCCAACCCTTTTCCCTTGCCCTCCTCCCACCCGAGGCTCCCTGTGCGTGCCTTTGGCATCCCTGGTCCCACTGCCCGGGCAGCCTGTGCCCGTGTCAGCCCCCAAACTTTCTTTCGGTGCAGTTTCTCAGCAAGACAGAGCCAGGGAGAGCCCGAGGATCTGCTGGGCCCGAGGAGGGGGTGCCCGGGTGTTTACACCTGCGTGTAAACACACGGTCCCCCCTCCTCCTCGCCCCCCTCTCCCGCAGCGACCGTGTGCGTTTCTTCTTTTCTATTTTACTTTTGTATTTCTTTTTCTCTATTCGTATCTAGCCCCCTCATCCTCTTCCTTTGGTTAGACTGAGATATAATTTATTGAAGGAAAGGACCAGTTTTAACTTGAGCAGCCTTGTGTTCTTCACTGGCGAATTCAATGAAGTGTTGGGGGGGGGGGGAAATAAATAAATGCCATTTTTCAATCCATCTTCCAACCCCCCCCCCTTTTGGTTAACAGTTTTAAAGTACATTTCATACCATTATCTCCATGGGAAATGGTTTTTAAAAATGAAAAAAAATATATAAAAAAGGAAAAAAAAATTTAAAAAGATAAAAACCCACGGGGACCAAAAAAAAAAAAAAAAAAAGAAATAAATAAGAAAGGGGGGAAAAAAAAAAAGGCAAGACAAAAAGCTCTAAAGGGAAGCGGAGGAGCTCGGAGCAGCGCATGGATGTGCGTGTGTCTGGGTGCGTGTGTTTGTGTACTTACGCACACACACAGCTATGCATATACATTAGAGGGGACTTTTAAACTCTTGATAGTTATGAATTCATAAAGGGATCGTTTAGCCAGCACAAACGGGTGCTCTAGAGACAAAGCATTTTTCTAATCTAAAAGTTTACTTAGTGGAGTGATGGACAATTCTGGAGGAAAAAAACCAAACCAGTGAAGCATTCTCTCGCAGAACTCTCCTATAAATATTGCATTCAGTAGCTAAGGCTTTAGAGTATGTTTCTCATTGTCTTTTCAAGCGCCTGTGACATTGGGTTTTCTTTCCTTCTTTCTTTCTCTCTCCCTTTCTCTCCCTCTTTCTTTCTTCTTGGTAAGACAGATGATGATTTCTAAGAGGCACAAGCATCAGCCTTTTTCCTAGTTTTCCAACAATTGTTACAAAGATACGGGCACTAAGCTTTTCTCTTTTGTTTTTGGTTTTGTTTTGGGTGTTTGTTTTTTTTTTGGATGTGTTGAGCTGCTTGTTATTTAAAGTGTTGAGGACTAGCGCCTAGTGAAGTGAATCAGATCAGGGCAGATCCAGTGGTAAAGGGAGGAAATGAACTTTCAGACACTTATTAATATGTGCGTAAGGTCAGAAAACGGAGTCGAGAGGACGTTTGAGAAAAAAACCTCCAACTCCAAATAGGTTTACTTAAAAAAACAAACACAAAACACATTACCACGCAAACCTTACCGCTATGTATATATGTTTAATATTTGTCCTTTGAAATGCAGAAATAGTTTCAATGTTTTCTTTGTCTATTTTTTCTTTTGTTTTTATTTTTTTTTTTCCTTTTTTAAACGCTACCCAGGGAAATATTTTCATATCATTTTTAAGTGGCCTGCCTCAATGTATATTTATTTCTTTTAAAGCAAACAGGTTCTGGAAACTGTTTTTCTGTAGCTTTAAATGAGTAGGTGAACAAAATCTATATGGGATGTAATTTTTTTTTAATTAATTTTTTTTTTTTTTGGGGGGGGTTCAGTCTCTTTAAAAATATTTTGTTTTGGTACATTTGGATGTGCTTGTGGGGAAAAAAAAATAAAAACGCAGAGATCCTTATATATTTATGTTAAAGTAATATTTTATTATCTACATAAAACAGAAATGCACAATACCTTCATAGTTTGTTCTAATTATTGAAATCTCTTTATTTTATTTTTAAAGATAGCACAGATTTGCATAGTTCTTAAGATTTGGAGGGAGAACACCCCAGGACTTATACTGAGTTGAGTTCTGTGTGTAAAAGCACCGCCATTCCTTTCTATTTCATGGAATTTTTGGAATAAATTTGATGCCTATACCGAGAGGTTCCACGCTCATAACTTCCAGGGTCTTGAAGGAGAACCTCAGGAGCTTGTGTTCATTGTGTGTCCCCGCAGAGGAACCGCAGGGGTGTGTTTGGAAGCGTTGGTTGCTGCGCGGGTAGGGATGGTCCTGCCTCGGATGCTGCTGGGGAGATCTGCTCCTCAACTTAAGTTGCGTGTTCTGGCGGAAGACGGGGAGGAGAAGAGACTTCTCCTCGTTGCCTTTTGATCATTTCAGGTCTGAGTCCTTAAAAAAAAGAAAGAAAGAAAAAAGAAAACCAAACCAAACCAAAAAAAAAAAAAAAAAAAAAAAAAGGCGGAGCTTAATTATGGGGAGTAGTGTTAAAAATAAGGAGGAAGGATGCGGTTGCCCAGCGGGGCTGTGCACACCCGGGCCGGGTTCCCAGCCGGTGGGGCCTGGGTTTTCACCTTCGTCGTCTGCGGCTCCGCGTGTGTCACCGCACGGTCGGTTTTACCCCGCGGGGTCCCGGCGGGGGGACCAGCGGGGCTGGCGGGAGGCATCGAACTGTGTTGGCACATTGCGGAGGTGTGTTCAAGTCCTTTTTTTTTTTTTGGCTGCTTGGATCCTAAGTGCAATATCGTGCTCTTCTTCCTCCCTCCTCTCCTCCTTCACGATAGTTTCTAGGCTTATTAGATTTAATCATCTTTTCTAACTCCTAGTCAATATTACACTCATCCCGAACAGATTCAGTTAAATGATCTTATCAATAGTTTCGAAGGGAAGTGACAGAAAGAAGAAGTGTTTTGTGACCGCAGACGTGCTGACGGGTAAAATGTTGAAGCCGGGTATGGATTTAAAATTCCTTGGTCAATAGCCCGTGAGGAACCGGCTGCGGAAAGCGAGCAGCCTCTGCCCTCTGCAGGACACTCGGGTGGGCGCCGAGGGGACGTGTCGCCTTCGACGACAGGGCCCTGCTATCGGCGAGCGCTTCCCGGGGCGGGTGGACAGGAGGTGACTGGGATGGATGATGTCCCGCTCGGAGGGGCAGCGGGGATGGCACCGGAGCCGGTACCGGGATGCGCTGCTGGCAGAGCGGCCGCTCGTTGTGGAAAGGCCCTGGGGCTGCTCCCCGGGGGGCTCTTTGCCCCCCCGAGAGGCTGCCCAGATGGCAGAGGCTTCTACCCGGCTGGTTGCGGGAAGGCCGGCCGGCTAAGGAGTCCTTTTCCCTGTTTTCTTCTCTCTTTTAAGAGAAAGAAGAGGGGGAAACGGAGCAGTCCTAGGATGCACCTTCTGCAGGTGGATGGCAGGGTGCGCGGCAGCTCCCTGGGCTCCCCCACCCTCGTTCCCAGCAGGGACTCTCTGTCGTAGACCAGATGTCAATAACAAAAGCCCCGTTTCCTCGGCTCGCTCCCTCTGATGGAGGCCGAAACTGGAAGGCGTGAGGGGAGACGGTGCATCTGGGAGTCCTTGAGTCGTTGCCTCCCCCCCAGGTGATGGTCTCGGCCCGGACAACTTGGGAGACCCTCGACGGGGGCAAGAGGGCCCGGTTGCCCCCTGTTTCTCCCCGTCGTCTCTCTCTTTCTCTCTCAACTCGGGTTTTGCTGGCGGGATATCGGGGTTCTCTCCTCCCGGTTCCCCGGGCCGCGATGGGCCCAGTTTGTTTGCGCCTTCCCGGCCTCCTGCCCCTGGCCTCGCCCTGCACCCCAGCCTGAGGCCGCCCCCTCCTCCTGCCCCTCCGCTGGGGGAACCCCCCTTCCCCTGTTTGCTTGTCCCTGCCCGCCGGGGCCGCCCCAGGCCCCGGAGCTGCCTCAGGCCGCCTTCTTGGGGCTCTGACGGCCTCCTCGTTCCGGTGCCGTCGGTGCGGGGTCTCTCCGGGGCCGGGTGACCTCCCTGACGAGGGGAGGCGATGGGCTCCGGTGGGCGACGGGGCCCTGTGGCAGCGCTGAGTTTAGTCCGGCTTTAAACCTTGGAGTTTAGATAAAGCCATGGGGAGGGTCACGTACACATGGTGTCCCCCGGCCCGGCCCGGGGGGCAGGGGGGTTTAGGCAAGGAGGAGCGATGATGTCCGCGGGTGGAGAAGGCAGTGGCGGCCTTTTGCTACCTCGAAAACGGAGGTTGGGCGTTGTGGTCTGTCTTGGGAAAGGTGGCTCTTCTGCGTCCTCTGCTCTTGATCTAGTTCGTGTTTCGGAAGGAGCGTGAGCCTGGGCTGCCGCTCTGCGTTTAATCTCGAGCTGAGAAAGGGGGAAAAAAAACCCCACAACAAACAAATTGTCAGAGTTGCGGGCGCTAAGTTTGTGCTAGGGGCATGGCTAGATTGCCGTCGGGGATGTAGGAAGATGGTTCGAAGAAAGCGAGTTTCAGCGAGGCTTGGCCGGGCGGTCGGTGCGCCCGGCGGTACTTGGAGGAGCGGGACAACTAGTTAGGGCAAGACCAAAACGTGCTTTAGCAGGAACGGCAACATAAAAAGCTAGCACTCCTTCTCACACCCGACTTCTCGTAAAATTATAGACCAAACAAGTGGGCTTTTCGGCAGGCGAGTCCGTGGGGTTTCCACGCCACACCGACCTCGGCCGGTGGCCCGACCCGCTCTGTCCGTCCCTTCCCGCGAACCGCAGGTTCCCCTTTGCAAAGGCGGCACTAACATCCCCGGAACCCGGCCGAGTGTCCCGGGTGTGCCGGGGTCTCACGTCACGCCCCTTGGCCGGGGATGCCGCCGGTGCCGGCACGGACCCCCCTCCCCTCGCCCCCCGTCTCCCCCTGCCCCGAGACCGC
>NW_009970719.1:341566-343538 GCF_000747805.2 Chaetura pelagica | reverse complement strand
GCTGCACCCACCATCCCTGGCCGTGTCCTCCCCGGTGTCATTTTTAAGGATTAAAAAGCGGGCGGGCCGGTGGGAAGTTGGCGGCCGGTGTTTCTTCCCCTTCTCCTTGTACATCCTGAGAGGAAAACCCAGGCAGAGGCAAGTAGGTCGTCAAAGTGGAGGCGAGACCGCTCTCCCCCCTCCTCTTCCCCGTCCTGTCCCCTCCCGGCCCGGCTGTTGTAAGAGGCGCTCGTCTAAAAGTTAGGACTTGTTTTTAGCCAGCCTGACTCATTCATTAATTCCCTTTCCCTCCTTGATTCATTCATGTCTGCAGCCATTCATTGCCAAGTCCATGGAGGCATCAGCTCCTTGGTCAGTAGGGGAGACGTACAAACAAGGATGGTGCTATTTATTTCCCTCTGCCTGTGGATTTCTAAGACGTTCAAGCAGGCACAATCATTAAACTAATTTGTATTTGATTGTTTGGGCGGACGGGGGTGAATTTTATTGCACTAAGCATTCAAGCACGCACGCATCGCTGATTACCAGTATACATTAAATAAAGTTGTTTGTACACATTGTCTTACCACATATAGGCAGTCTTATTATTCTAATTACTCTAATTAGTGCATTGAAATGTTTTCTACTTGATTTGAGGAGACAGTGATTAGTTCTATTACTTCTTTTAACTCTTATTTCATGGAAAACTGTTGATGCATGTTCCAATTATCTTGTTTTTCTCTTCAATATAGAGCAGGCCAAAAATATGATGAAACGCGACCGTCGGCGGGCGAAAACTTTCATCTCTTTTTCCTTTTTAAGAGAGTTTCCATTTTTATATATATATTTTTAAGATCCCCCCTCCAGCAGATAGAGACCCCCCCTCTCACCCTCCCCCCAAGCGATGGCAAATAATTATTTCTAGCCAAAGCAGCACGTTTCTTCTTGACCATTTCTTCTGCTACTGCTTTGATACTTTATGGTTGGAGCATTTACCTCTGGGGTTTGTTTTGCTGTTGGTTGTTTTGTTGGTTTTTTTCTCTTAAAGAAAAAAAAAAAAGAAGGGAGTCTCAGGTATATCTTTTTTTGCGAATCCATTTAATGAGTTTTAAATTAAAGTTACGATTCATTGATACCATCTCTTCATCAAACATGCGACGTAGATAGGGAATTGTAATTAAAACCTTAATGCCGTTAGAGACTTTTTTTTTCCCCCTCTTCAACACCTTCTTGAGGGATTTTAATGTTTCTTTTCATTTCCTTTTCCTCGCCGGTCGCCGTTTGGGGGCAGGAAGGGGAGCCCAGACCCCAGCAGAGCAGGGAGGTGATTTCCTGATGGAAATTCCCACCCTCGCTATTGAGCCACGAGAGGTTTTGCGGCGAGTTTTGGGCTCCGTGTGTGTGTTTTTCTTGCCTTCTGTGTGGCTGTGCCGGCCGCTCCAGCCCCGCCGGTGACAAAGCAGCGGCGGGGACGGAACCTTCGCCTTCCTCTCACGTTACTGATGGGTCACAAAAACCCCCCGCTTTTCTTGTTGGTGTCTCCCCTTTTCTTCCCGGCAGTTTGTTACGTCAATACGAAGGGGGAGGGCAATAAAATTTAAAATAAAAAAAGGAAACAAAGGGGGGGAAAACCCACCCCAAACCCAAAAACAAACCGTCCCTTCGATTCTTAGAAGTCTGGAGGGAAAACTATGGGGTAGGTAAACACCAGGCCTAGGCTGCTTATACTTTTCATGTTGAAACTGGGGGTTTAGGGGGTGTAAAGAACGCTTCCCTAACCTTGTATTTTGTTCTTTACCTTCCCCCCCAGCTGCCTGCGCAAGGCAGGAATCCCGCAGGGCTCACCAAGGGGCCCGGCAGGCCGTGACAAACCCGTCCCCGGGGCTGAGGGGGAGATGGGGTTTGAGGGAGAGCCGAGCTTCGCCCTCGGCACCGGCAGCGCTCCGGGAAGGCACCGCGGGGCCGTGCGGCGGCTCCGGAGCAGCCCCGGGTC
>NW_009970719.1:289149-341180 GCF_000747805.2 Chaetura pelagica | reverse complement strand
CCCTACACACACACGCACACACACACACAGCCCGGACCCCCCGAGCACCCCCGTAACAGCCGCTTGTCTTCTTCTTGCCCAGGGAAGGGGGCTCCAATCCCCACCCGTTCGTATAATCACGGCACGGTTTTTGGGTTGGAAGGGACCTTAAGGATCCTCTGGTTCCAAGCCCACCCCCCATGGGCAAGGGGCAACTTCCACTAGGGCAGGTTGCTCAGGGTTCCATCCAGCCCGGGTTTGAAGGCTTCCAGGGATGGGGCAGCCAGAACTTCCCTGGGCAGCTTGTGCCACTGTCTCACCACCCTCACTCTAAATACTTTCCTCCTAATGTCTAACCTAAACTTCCTCTCTTTCAGCTTAAAACCCCTTGTCCTATCACTATGAGTCCCTCCCCAGCTTTCCTGCAGCCCCTTCAGGCACTGGAAGGTGCTCTAAAGTCTCCCTGGAGCCTTCTCTTCTCCAGGCTGAACACCCCAACTCTCTCAGCCTGTCTTCATAGCAGAGCTGCTCCAGCCCTCTGATCATTTTTGTGGCCTCCTCTGGACTCGTTCCAACAGGTCCATGTCCCTCTTGTATTGCAGGTTCCAGAACTGGACACAGTGCTCCAGGTGTGGTCTCATGAGAGCAGACCAGGAGGGGGGAATCCCCTCCCTTGCTCTGCTGACCACGCTCCTTTTGATGCAGCCCAAGACGTGGTTGGCTCATGTTGAGCTTCTCATCAACCAAAACCCCCAAGTCCATCTCCTCAGGGCTGTATTTGTGCTTGGGATTGTCCTGACCCAGGTGCAGGAACTTGCACTGGGTATTGCTGAACTTCTTGTGGCTGGCACGGGCCTCCCAGGTGCCTTCACCAAATGCCTTCTCTTCTTGCTGAAGTCAAACCACCCTAGACTGTCACCAAAGGCCTTAAAAAAAAATGCCCCCTCAAAACTCTTCCCCTTTGGATGAAACCCCCCAGGAACAGAGACCTAGAGACAGCCCTGGTCTCCTGCAGGGCCATCTGGGTGCTCTCTCTTTCCACCCAGCACCCCAGCAGCCTCATGGCACAGGTGTGACACTGTCCCCAAGCCACCTGAGAAGCTGCCAGGGGTTTGGCTCCCAGATCCCAGCAGCAGCACCGGCTGGGGAGACCCTACAGGTTTACATCTTGTGTTTATTTCAGTGCCACCAGTTTGGTAACTACTGCTTGCTGTGCTGTGCATAAAGGTGCTGAAAAAGCTAAAATATTGTGAATATCAGGAACCCAAGCCATCCAGACATTCTGCTACAGCAGACTTCAGTGAACCGAAAACAGACATGTGACATATCACGATCTCTTGCTAACTCAACAAGCAAATTGAGCCAAAACAAAACAAAACAGGAAAGGTTAAGTTTTAGAAAGAAGCGAATGTTCTGCACAGAGCTAATCACTCTACAGGCAGCCAATACTGTAATACTGAGCAGACAGGGGAGAAAATAACCTGTTTTCCAGGTGAACATCAATTGTGTTCAACAACAACCTCTTCAGATGACAGAAATAAGATACTGTGCATATGGCTGGAACTGGAAAGGTAAGCAGTGGCTGCACCTTCCCCTGCAGACCAAGCCTGTGTCAGTCCCAGCTGTGGGGAAAGCTCTGCTCACAGTAGGCAGAAAGCCATGATGAAGGCTCAGCCTCTGCAGGGAAAAGCTGGCTTTGTTTCAGGGACCCTTCCTAAACTGGCAGATAAGTAAGGATTGATTTAGTTGCTAATAGGTCTGGGGAGCTGGATAACACTGACCTTTTGCATACTGATTTTGCCGAACACCCTCAGTGTACAAATCATATCACAAACCAGGCAGTTTTTATTTTGGATGGAATTATAGGCCTTTCATTTAATCAGGCCCTGATTGAAATTATGCCTGTGTGGCTCTTTGAATTGGGCAAGAAAGAGGCTGGGCAGCCCAGCCTGCCCACACACCTGGTGTAGCTGGGCTACAGGAGGCAGCTGTTTCTGAGAACCTGCAGAGGGGCAGCTGGTCCATTAGGCTTTGGTGCTCCCACCTCTCCTGCTGATCATTCAGAAATGCCCACCAGCAGCAGGGGACAGGCCACTTTAAGTGACATATCAGCAGGGGTAGGTTAGATTTCACCTCCCTTCTCTTCCCAAAGGCTCGACCCACAAGGCTGAAATCCACTTCCCTCCTCCCTGCCTGGCCCAGGACTGTGACTCTTGCACTCCTGCCACTGCCACTCCAGTGAAGGCAGAAGGGGCTCACCCTGAGCACCCACCCACACTGTAACCCAGCTGCTAAGCCTCAGCTGCACCTTCAATCCCCCTTGGCCTGAATCCAACGCTTCCCACATCCCAGTGCTGATCTAACACCAGACTTGGACCTAACACCAGGTTAACTAAGGTGCAGGAGGTGTTCAGCACCTACTAGCCTTAAACACCCAGCCTAAGCACATGGCCACAGGCTGTTTCAGGCAGTGGGAAGCCCTGTCCTTTAGATGCCCCAAATGCTTTATGTTTCAGACCAAATTCAGCAGTGTCCAGGGAGTTTGGGGTAAGAACATGCTGCAGGAGTTCTTAGACGCAGCAGCTGTGACAGCAGTGAGCGTTGTAAAACGTAATAGCCTCATCCAAATGCCACAATCCCAGCCCATCACCCAATACAGATACCATTCTGAATGAATACAGCCCATTTTCTCATTTTGTTAGAGGCAAAATACACTATTGGTATTTCTTGACCAGAAGGAACAGCCTCTCTGCCTTTCCTGGAGAGACCCTGCTGCTCCGTGCCAGCAAGGCCACCACAGGTTCTAAACATCTGGCAGATGGAAAGCCACAAGAAGGAGCTGGAGTTCCCTCACCCTTCCAAATGTAAACTCATAATCTGTAGATTTCTGGGAAGAACTGTTTTTATAAGGAAACACTGTTGTTCTGAAGAAAAAGATATGCTAGAGAGCAAGATAGTTCACTTTTTTTTGCACGGAGGAGAGTGTACATTTTCACTTAGCCTCTTACAACATGTAAGGAAAAAGAATCTTTATTAATAAAACTTTCTCCAACAATTTTAGATGACAGATTGTGGGAACACTAGAAGTATGGTAGGATACATGGCACAGATCACTGCACATACACAGGTGATCCATCTGCTGGTGTGTGGCACTAAACTCCTCTGTCCCAGAGCCACAGTTGAATAGGGCAGCTTCAGCTGCCTGAGCTCAGGTTCAGTTCCTGCCCAAGGACTGTGTATTTAGGAAAACTCAAAAAGGTGGGTTGTCACCCCACCCCTCTGTAACTGACTTCTTGCACCCAGGTGACAACACCTGATCGGTAGCTGGAGATCATTCGTCTTGGCCCACGCCTCCTTTCTGAAGATCTGCCACTTTGAGCAGCAGAGGCACAGCTGGGAAAGCCTCTGCCTGCACCTTTTGTAGACCAGCAGAACACCCATGGATCAATACTTCAACGTGAAAGCTGCTGTCAGTCTCTGAAAAGACTGAATTATTTAAAAGTATATTAAAGAACTTCAGAGCAGCATCACAGAGCTCTAGGTTTGATTGGTGCCCGCTGAATTTTGCTCTTATAAAACCTCTCTCGTAGCCGATTCGAAGATAATGATTTACTCTTCCATAACACTCCAGTTCTCCGTGATTCTCATTAGTGCAAGATAAACTAAATATTACCCAATCACACACAGATGGAGAATTAATTACAACTCTAGTCACTCATCCTCAGGGCAATCAGCAGGCAGCCCAGGGTGCCCAGAGGAAGGTTCTGTACTTACCCACCACTTTTTTTCCCTTCCCCAACCACTTAAAAAACCCCAACAAACAGTATCTTTTGTGGCACATTTTTTATAATGCTCAACACCAGGTTGTGGTTGCAGACCTTAAAGGAAAGATGTCTGCTGGAGCAATGGAAGTTACTACAAAGTATCCCATCAAGCCTATCAATGCATTGTATGGAAAAAACCAACCTACCAATGCTGAAAACAGGGTGTCACCCCCTTCCGTGAACCCTCAATATGATGCCCAGGTCATTTTGCACACAAACCCTTTCTGACTACTGAACAGAAGTGACTGCCAAAAGGAAGCGAAGATTTCTCTAAACACACACAGTAAGTTCTCAAAAGTTCACCCCAAAGGGCACTCATTTTAGAAACTTTCAAAATGCACAATTAAGCAGTTGCCATTTTGCTGGAGTCACTGGAAGGGAACCAGCTGCTCCCAGCAGCACCATCCTGGGAACAGGCATTGGAAAGCACCAGTAGGCACCAGACCCAACCATCTTCAGGGCTGTCTCAAAGCAAGAAAGAGAATTGCTTGCTCCAATCCCACTTTCATAGATACAGTGCAACTTTTAATTCCCTTTCCAGTTTTCATTAGCTCTCAGCTGCTTTTGATAATTTCCAGCAACTGTTAAAATGACTAATAAATTAGTGCTCTTGATCCTTCTGTGCCAAACTAACTGCTGCCCAAATTGTGATGTTTCCTACTGGATACAAGTACTGGGAAAAAAAAAGTACTTAAGTAAAATTGCCAATTACATCTTTCTGTGACATTCATTGTATTTTTTTTAAAATACAGACTATTTTGATCAAGCCCTGAGCTTGTAGCCAGTTCACAAAGCTCATGCCAAACATCATTTATCCTTTCTCACAAAGGAACCATGTGGACTGTCTCACGGGGCTCCTGTCACACCTATTGGCCTGCAGTTTAAACTTAAAATTCTTGGTGCATTTGCATCCAAAGAAATGGACATGACCTTCTTACAAAAATGCTACTGCACTTCTTTGAATTCCTAAAGACATTTGGTGGTTCTAAACTGCACCATCACTGCATCAGAGCATTTTTATTTCCAGCTCTTCAAAACCGTGAGGGAAAGCATCACAGTCATATCTGTTGCTAAAAATAAATGCCTGCATTGTATATCATGACATTTGATTTTACCAGTGAATAAACAATTGCAGCACACATGGTATCAGACCTAGAGTGTGCTGCTTAAATTCAATGAAGATTGCCAAGTGCATCTTAAAGAAACAGAGACAAGCTCACATTTCTGAATATTTTCAGGGAATACTAAACTTTCCTCTCCCTCCCTCTGGACTTAAAACACCTAAAGCTACACGAGTACAGAGAACATGGAACTGCTTTCGCTCCCCCAGATAACAATGCATTCCTGCATAATAATAATGTAATAAAGTGTATTACAGGCTGTCAGGCATCAAAGTCTGGAAATCCTGAAAGATTCTGAAATCTGGCTTTATCTGTGTGATTTTTTTTTTTTTAATGGCTTGCACCATCAGAAGTGTCACAGAGAGGAGCAGAGACACCTGACAATCCTGTTTTCTGTGTGAATTTTCAGCCCTGTGAAATCAGCACTGCAAAGCACTCTCTGTCAGAAACAGGTCAGAAGAGCCATCTGAAATGGGACTTAGCATGTGACAAAAGCCAGCTGTGTTCTGTCCAGACTCATCCTTACGCTTCTCAATAAGCAGAAGCACCAGCAACTGAAGTTGGTGCTAGAAGACAAGTTTTAGTACCTTTAGTACCTTTGAAACAAACTGGCCCGGGGCAAAGTTTTGGTATAAAAGCTGAACCCCTTGTTAGGTGCTGGATTTTAATCTGAATAAAAGTCTCCTTAGAGATGCAAGAAAACAAAATCAAGCTTTGCATTTGTTTTAGTTGGGAGTGTTTGTCTTGAACAATTAACAGTATCAGGCAAATCTAACACTTTGTGAACTTTGTCTAGAAGAAAATGGGGACTGATCAGAGCAACAGCAACTTCTGAAGCAGTAAACAAACTCTTAGGTAATTCGTAAGAAGAGGACAAGGTCTAGCAAAGCAGTTACTGATTTCCAACTCAACACTTATGTTGCTCGGGATACGTCAAGTCTGGTTCCCATTTTCAAAGCTGCAGAACTCTAAAATCTTTGCCAAATTTAAGAGTTTATTGTATTACTTAAATCCCACAACATTTAAACACAACTGTATCACTACTATGTAATTAAAGGGATTAAGAAGTACGTTATGGTAACATAATTAGCACTAGAGTAGGAAATTATTCTTGAAAGAAATTCAACATTTTTTTTCTAGGTCTCTCTTGGTCCATTGTCATCTCCATATCCTGTCTTGCTCTGTACCTGGACCACATACCTAAAAACATCCAGGGTAGTTTATTTAAAAATGAACAGTGATAGAAACAAGACCAAACTATTTCTCTGAATGCTTCATAGCTTTTATTTCCCAGTTTTTTGAAACAAATGCACAAAAGGTCAACAAATGTAGACAAATAATTTATATTTGTTTTATTTATTCCTTATTTCATGTACACTTGGTATTTTGCAACAGACAAAGGAAAACAAATTAAGTGCAAAGCAAGATAAATATTATAGCTCAAACATATTTTAACACATTTCTGTCATCTCTGAATTAGCAGACACTGACAATTCAGTGAGGACATTAAGCTTCTTTACACTGGCAGTAACAGAAGAAACCTGTACAATACAGTACTCTGGCATTTTAAATGATCCAACATGTCAGAAGAAAACAGGTTCAAATTTACTAAACAGAAATGACTGGCGTGTAAATAGAAGTAATGAACTTTTTAAGATAAAAAGAAACCATCTTTGAGTTAGCAATATAAGGCATTAGATGATTTCTCCATAATCAATTCCGTTGTTTATAAACACAGGGCTAACTTCTGGTTTGTGTTCAAGTAAACCCTCATCTTATATCACAAAAACGTGTTAAGTGGCACAAATCAAATGTACTCGAATGAGGATGGGTCAGGTTTCCATGCCTGAGCTGTGCCTGCAGTGGCACAGAGACCTTTGGGATTATATAGAAAGAGAAGAAGATGCAGTAGGTCAAAGTAAGTAATGCACTAATAACACACCTTCCTTTCACTAGTGGTCAAGCAGAATACTGAGGGGAGAAAAAAACCTCACACAATTTTGAAATGTAAGCAGGTACTTGCCTAAGTACAAAAAAATGCACAAGTCTCAGAGGGGAATATTAGAAACAAAGACACAGAAGATGTGAAGGCAAGCACTGCTGCTATGCCAAGAGGAGCACAACACAAACAAACAAAAGGGGTTAATGCTGAATGTGTAAGACTTTGTGAATGAGAGCACAGAGAACAGATCTGGGATCTAAGATTGCACGTACAGACACAGCTCTTGGAGTACTGACTATATTTAGGACTGCAATGGGGCAGAGCAGTGGATGTGACCTTCATGGGCCCGTGCAGCTTAACATCAGGGAACAGCCCTGAGAAACACATCCATGAACTGCTGCTCCCACCTCCCACTTCTGGTGTTGCTAACTGCTGCCTTCACCACACTTTAAATATGTTCCTATTAGCCTTTCTAATCTACATCTTCCAACATCTGTTCCTCAAAGCATCTTAGTTAGGAAATTTGTTGAAGCCAGTTAGGACTTGCACTTACTAGGATGTCCACAGTGGCTTGTTATGCTTTAGGGCTTGAACCACCATGATGAGGTGAAAATAAACAACCTCAGTTTGGACATCTTTGTGACACAGAGATAAACTATCGAAAAGTTAAGAAGCCTTGGAATACAGTCAAGAGTGGCTATCCTTGTTTATGCTAATATGAATTAAAACATTTGCACCACCACCATGTGCCCACTTGCTGCTTGTTTTTCTTTTCACTGAAGCTAAATGCCCTCTTCCTTTAGCTGCCTTTAATATCTGGCTTGGGAGGGTGGAAAAAAACCAACAAACAACAAAACAAACAACTTCAACCACTCAACTACTAGAAAACAAAAGGTTTTCTAGTTTTGGGCAAGGTGTTCTGTAGGGAGCAACCAGATACAGTCCAACTGACAGTACAAAGGAAGTGGTGGCCTTTGATGGAAGCACAAGAAGCCACAGGGCTAATGGAAAGCACCCAGGGGTAACAACCCCCTTCTCTGAAGCCACAGGAAGCTGGTTTCCAACAGAAGCTTTATGTGGTCTAGATGGACCTCAGCTTCTCCAGAGGTCAATTATAGACCTCAATCAATTTAAGATGGATCTCCTGATCTGAATCACTCTGTGGAAGAACCTACCTGACCAGAGCAACGGGACCCTCAGAGACTAGTTTCCTAACTTTAGTACCTACCTTAGATGTTTAAAATTAGTTGTTACAAATATTCTCCAGCTACAGAAAATGTGCTTAGAGGCAATTACTAATTTTTTTCCTTCTCACCTTATTATTAAAAAAGGGGCATAACTTGCTTCTGGTGCTTAGTGGCATAGCCTGAAGAGCAGAGCTATTTCCTGTCAGGAACTGTTCCCACCACTACTGGTTTTCCACCTTTATAGAAATTAGCCCCTTTTAAAGGAAACACAACATTCCTCAAACTCCTGTTGTTGCTGCAGAAAAGGACCCATCCTATTAAATCATAAATGCAGTGCAAGTATCTTGCTGCTGGTTATTTGAGGGGAGGAATTCCAATGTTTGGGGTGTGACACCATGAACAACTCAGCACTGCACTCAGCCTCCAACAGAGGAAGCAGAAACAGTTGGCACCTGTGCCATGGCAAGATCAAAGTGCTTCAAAATCCATGTAAACAAATACTAGAAATATGCAAATTGTTCCTAATGTATTACACACAACTAGGTTTCTAAGGATAAACTATTGTCAGCACTCAAGAACAGGGTATTTATCTTAGTCCTTGGTCAATTTTCACAGTTCAGAGTGGCAATACATCTGTAAACTGTTCATGCGTGTTTTGCACATTACAGAACTGTCTGCTGAAAACATTACCACAACTTTATTATACATAATATTATATATATTCTTATATAATATTATTATATTATATATACGTTACCCTTAGGTTTTCCCTAACCTAAACCAGGAAAAATGTTGTTTATCTTCAAATGAATAACAAACAAGATTCTTGTGACTCTTCTCCACATTGCTGGTTTCTTAAGAAATATATTTCTTTTCCCCTCACTACCATCTTCAGCAATCAGTACCCTGAAGCAAACAGACCAACCAAAAGACAAGTCTCAGATCACATATCCACAGAATGGCTGAGGTTGGAAGGGACCTCTGGATGCCATCTAGTCCAGCCTTCCATTGCAGGACCACCTAGAGCTGGTTTCCCAGGACCACATCCAGGCAGCTTTTGAGTGTCTCCAAGGTTGGAGACTCCACAGCCTCTGTGGGCAATCAGTGCCAAGGCTGTAAAATGTGCCATCTTGTGTTCGGAGTGAGTCTCTGGTCCTTCAGGTTGTGCTCATTGCCTCCTGTCCTGTCTGCGGGTATAACTGGAAAGAATCTGGCTCCCTCTTCTTTCCCTTCCCTCCATCAGGTATTTCTACACATTGGTAAGATTTCCTCTGAGCCTCCTCTTCTCCAGAGCCTTCTCTTTACCATTTTTACCCCAAAACTGCCGTTTATATGCCCTCAAAAAAGGACCAATTACAAAAATCCTAAGCAATTAAGTCTGACATGCATCTGTGTGTGCATTCACAAAATCATGCAGCTGAGCAGTGGTAGGTGAAGAAAGATGTTTGTATGTAGTTCATAGAAATGAAACAGAAATAAAAAACTACTGCACAAGCACAGGTATGAAAGGTCAATATCAAGAGCCCCTAAAGGCTAAATCTTGACTTAGAAGTATAAGGATGTGAAATTCTATGGGAAACTAAATGGCTGGGATATATAACTGATGTAGAACAATACAGTTACTTTCCTCACATCTATAAATAGTGCTGGCCTCCCTTCCATGAGTTTCCCAATAGATCTGGGTAAGGCCCTTTGCTTATTTCCTCAGCTTTCTTGATATTTGCATTTCTTCAGCATGCAAGGAGTAAGAGAGAGCTTTCAAATAGTTGAGGGTTTTTTTATTGCTCATTTTTAGAAGAGAGGAAGAAAAGATGCTAGTTAAAAACTGAATTCTCTACAAGGGACCCCATCCAATTTAGGATGCCTGTCCTAACTGTGCCATTTATTCTTACATGAAAACGAGGCAGGGAGAAACCAGATCTACATAACTGAAACTAAAACAACAGTACTTAGTCCTTAGCTAAAATGGAAAACCTCACCATTGCCTGCTCCTACTGAGGCTGAATCTTCTTTAAAAGAGCCACCTCTTACCAAGGCCCTTCTTGGAAGATTATGAGGATCTGTAAACCCACAAGACTCACACTTCAGCCTTTCCTAATGCCAATTATCACAACCTGGTCCATGCCTGGTCATGTTTGATGAAGAGCCCTTTTTGGATTTCATTATCAAGTCAGAAATCTAGAATCACAGAAATCATCATCTCAGTGGAGGACAAATGCCTCAATTTGGGAAAAATGTTGACTGTGTCTAAAACAGCATCTACAGATGCATTAAACCAGGAATTTCTAGCCTAGTAACTTCCAAGGCTACAACATACAGAATCATTGCAGAAGAGTAGTAATGATCACATAAATCACTATATAAAGTCACCCCCATACTCCATATAGTAAAATGCTACATTTTCTCTAGTCTTCATAAATGTTTAGTCCTGCAGATGTGACGTGGGAAGCCTATCCCATAGGATCCAAAGAGTACACAGAGTAAGAACCAGGACCAAACACATTTTTTGCAACCGCACAATGGGCAGCATTCCTGATGACAGGAGAGCAGTTCAACTAGTCACAGCCTTAATTCTAGCAGTATGAAAGGTTATCAAAATAACTGCAATACATTAATTATGTTTGCCCATTAATTTCATGTATTTACAGAACTGTACATCCAGCCAGTCAGGCACATGAGACTTCAGAACAAGGAAAAGGGATGTATTTCCAACAACCAACCAACCAACCAACAAGCTCACAACACAGGCACTGGCAAGAGATGTGGGGGCAAAAGTAAATCCTGACATTTAAAACAGTGACTTTTCAAGTCATTAGCATCTCTTTAATGTGCCTCTTTCCAGATGGATTTTGGAGGGTTTTGAGGTTTGGGGATGGATTTTGTTCCAGTCTTATTTTTGCTATTCCAAGACGGGTAGTACAGCTCCGGATGGAATTAATCTCAAGTTAGTATTCTAAAGCCAAGTATCTAACCTCAGCTAAATCACAGCTTCCACAGTCTCCAGAGAGGCTCACCAGAACATGATTCAATCTATTTTCCTTAAATATCTATCTTAGGAGAAGATTAATAGCTCTCCAGAGGTGCCCAGATTCCTCCCTTAAACTAGATGTCTAACTTCCAGAGAGCTAAGATTCAGTGAGGTGAATTTTACTCACTGTGTACCACGATTAACAGACATCTTTTACCTAGAAAAGCTGTCATGAAAGCTCCATGGAAGGAATCAGGACCTCCAAATACATGGGGATTATGAAGTTCTTCCATATAAATCCTGCTAATGTACTTAATCACATGCAGAATTTAAACAGCAGAAACCCCGTCCACTTCTAGAGAGGTATCTAACCAAACAGCTCAGAATGATGAATGCAAGGGAACACCCTATTGAATTGAAGCCTTCCAAGATTTGGGAAGATTCTTTAAACTATAGAATTATCATAGGAATTTTTTAAATGACCAAAAGAATGACATATCTCCCCACAAGCCATCCCACACCAATTTCATACAAATAGCACAGAACCCCCCTTTAGTTTAAGAACAGGAGCACTTCAGAAAAAGCCTCTTTTTTTGGACATGTTAGCAAAGACTTTTTACACTTCTGTTGCCAAAGCACTTTTTTTTTTTTTTTAGAATTCTTCAGAATTCAAGCTCAAAGGACAAGATAAAAAAAAAAAGGAATAACCTTAAAAGTAGAATTTAGATAACATGACTGAGGGATGGCCTAGAGTTGGATATGACAGCCCAAATCCAGAGGAACTGAATTCCTCCAACTGAGGAATTGCCATAATTCATTTTGGATTAAATGAAACCAGAATGAAGTTCCCTCTGTATGACTGCTTCACCAGGAGACAGTCCACAGTAGTTATTGACCTTTGCATTCCATACCCTGTAGGACCTTTCACGTGGGCACAAACCAAAAGGCACTTTGGCAAAGCAACACAAGAAATCCAGCACCCCTCCTGCCCAGGCTTTTCCTGCTGCACAACTGGAGAAAAACTGGATCTCCAGGTACAGTAAAACAACAGTTGAGAACAGAACTGCTAAGAGACATCTTTTGCTATTACATTCACTTCACAAAAGTAATTCCTACATGAAAAAATCTGGTATTTATACATGTATGTATAGGTATGTACACACATACAATTTTTTTTAATATACACATACATGTGTCTACATATAATTTATACATATATATGTATAAATAGATACACACACATAAGTATAAAACAGCAGAATTAAAATGACAGTGATCTATTCTTGCTTCTTTGTGTCATATAAGGAAGGTCTAAAAGCATCTCGTTTCCTTCATCCTGGAAATAGTAGAAATGTCAAGTTTGGTGGAAGACTTCTTGGCCACATAAAGCCATAGCTAAAAATGCTTCTTACCTGCTGATTGAAGGCTGAAGTGTCTTTTCCAATTATCTTTCAGCTGTTTTAATTAATTATGTGTTAGCAATAGCTAAGTTTTAAATAATCCAAATAAAAAGCAGACTTCAATCTTTCAATTGGCCATAGAGATTTCCTGACAAAACCAATTTAAACAAGAAGGCACAACATAAGAGGGGAAAAAAATCCTTTAGTATGAACAAAATGTCAATTTAAAACTCTTTTATACTACCTAAAAAGCAAGAGAATGAAATCCTTTACACATACATGATTACAGAAACAGTAATTTGATTGACTGATTTGATTGATGCTGTAAAAGTGAAAGTGTCTTATTTACCAAGTTTACCAGTTTGAAGGCACAATGGCTATCACTTCATCCACATCCTATTCTATTTACAGTGAAAAACGAAACAAGTAGGATCTCTAAGAAAAAAAAAAGGAGATAAACACAAATGCACCCTGAGAAGTGAAATTTCACGACAAAAACTTTTTAAAAATACTGTTCTTTGTAAACTTCCATTAGCTGAAGCTGTGTTCTCCTATAACTAGAACAAGAATGTTTAATGCTCAATTACAATGAAAAATATTACTTGTAGATAAAAAAAAGGTAGAAGTTAAGTTCTCAGAAAAATAAATCAACCCAATCCTGATTGAAAGAAATGAGGTCTCACACAGGATAACACCAAGACAGGCATCTGTCAGTGAGGATAAAAAAAAATAAACACAATCTAAAGATCTCTGAAAGTGTCCAGTTTTCTGGAAAAAAAGTAATAAATGGAATGCAATAATCTAGTTAGAAATCCCACAGTGCCACCTGTGTGGAGGAAAAAAAAATAATCAAGAAGCCAACTGTGCATGCCCTTCTTTGGATCTGGAATTCCCAAAAGATTCTGTAAAATTTAAAAATCTGAAGGAAAAAGTCTTTCTATAAAATCAGATAAATGTTCTGTAGCTGTTTCATGACATGGTTCATCAAGTGTTGGCACCAGCACAAAGAGTTCAAAGCATTCATTCAGGAGGCACAGAGATTGTCAAATCTGGAACAATTTGTAGCAGTTCTCTAGTAGCAGTTGGTTATTTTCCACATACACTGAAGTGTTCTGTGCCAGTGATCTTCAGTGCAATGATGGACTTCTGCCAGACAAAATATTGTTCTTCTTATTCCAGTAGGTAATTAGTACCTTCAAGAACAGAACAGTGGGATCCTTATCAAATGACAGGCTGTATTTTTCTGGTCCGTACTCATCAACAATGGCTAAAGAGATGAAATTCTAAACTCAGGCTGTACACAACAACATCCTCCAACAGTGGTACTTAAGGAAAGAAACAACAACAACAAAAGCTTCATCCAAGGAAGTGCAAAAGGAAGAAACCTCTAGAATTTGTCCACTGACACAGCTTTCCTTCTCCAGAGGTTACAGTGTTATAGAGAGAGAGTGCAATAGTACTTTGATCACCTCTTAGAAAAACAAGTAAAAAACAAACCCCAAAACAAATCCAAGACTAAGGTTTGGCAATCATGAAGTCACCAAATCATACCACCCTGGTTTCAAAACCATTAGATTTTCATTGCTGTTTTACCAAACAAGGATGTTTAGTTTTACACCTGACAGTAGATTTGATGCCAGTGTAAGGGACAGTTGCTGGTACTCTGCACAATAACCAGATGGGCCACAAAGCAAGTCTTTACCACGACAGTAATTTGACAAGAAAATTGCTCTACATATTGCCAGTTATGACACTAAGTACATGGCTCAAACTTTACAAGAAGGAGCTGGCAATTTTCTTTCTTTTCTGCTCTAAGTTCAGGTGGAAGGTTCTTGCATTTATCTTTTGTGTCGCTAAGGCTGGACTGTAAAACTTCACTACATCTACTTCAGGTGGAGGAAGGGAGACAAGTGTCTCAGACAGAATTCATTGCCAAAAAAATGAAGACAACAGTGTCTTCTCAATCCATTCTTACACAAGCTTGAAGAGGTTTTCAAACAATGAGTTATGGGCCAGATCACAACATCTTATGCTGCAGGCCAACCCAGAATGCTACAGTATCTGTGTATGTATATACAAATACATCTGTATACATTTATATATACCCACACAAACACAGAAACAGAAAAAGGAAGCACCCATCCTTTCCTTACTGTTAAATGCTGAACTTCTGCTTTCACCTGGATATTAGCACAGTTTATTGTGTGTAACACCCTATAAAGGGATATTTAGCAAAATGCTTTTAATTTGCTTCTCATTAAGTCGCACATATGGCTGGTATTCAAAAACATGCAGTGCCACCAATTAACACAGAGGAAAACAATTCTTAGGTACAATATCAAGTATTTAAGAAATGCATAATATATTTAAATGTATTTTACCCATCTGCGTAGATAATTACTACTTTCCAATATTTCATAGGGGAGTTATACTCTTCTTAAAAATAAAGTCAGCACAAATTCACAGGAAACAACTCTGTCAAATGAATTCCACAGCAGCATATGTAGTAAGTCACTGGGTGAAACTCTTTTTTATGAACACATGAGGGAAGTTGGCATTTAGTTCCAGGACAACTCTATTATCAATCTGTGAACAGAAGGACACATCGAGTAAAGAAAGATCTTTACAAGACTCCAGCAATTTTCTTAAAGATGCAGGGCTTACCATCCTCGTCCCTGTTCAGAAACAAAAAAAGAGAAACAAATTACAAGGTTACTGAGAATTGTCTTCTTTTTAAAAGCTGCTAATACTATGTCATTAAAAAACTGCCACTATAACATGTTTCTATATAGAGTATTTCAATTATATTTCAAATCAAAAGCTTCTCACAGTGCAGAATTTTTACCTTCAAGAAACTTACTGTATTTTCCTAACTTAACTGCTTAAGCAACTCCATAATTTTCTACTGGGGGACAACTTTACAACTTCAAGGGGAATCTCTTAACTACAGAAGCCAAGCACCCAAGTTCACAAGCCCCCCCAGTAACCAGATGCTAGGCTTTGGAAGCAAGCAACACAGCAGGCTATACTCATGCTCTCCTGACTGTCCTGCTGCCCACACTGCCCAGCACAGCACACAAGCTGTTGTGGGCTGCTCCAACCCCAAACCCATCATCAAGGCTCCTAGGACCCTACTGTGAGTGTGGGAATGACACACATGCAGGGGTAGCTGTTTAACAGACTGCCAACCAGATCTGTATGTACTCTAACTGGAACACAAAACACATTATTTATCCCTGCTAAAAATGTGACCACAGCAACTGAACTCCCAAGTGCCTGACATGGGGTCAGATCAAGCACAGGATTCACACAGAAATCAAACAGGTGTTTATAAGCATGGATCCACAAACCCATGGTAGCTCATGGAAGTCTAGTCAGTACAGCACTTGATTCAGCTGACAGAGCACTGGGACAACAATTCCATTGCCTGAAGTGCCTAGTGCCCCTTGGGTTTCCTTACACCGTGTAGGACACCCACACAGAGCTGGCAGGCAGAATTCTGCACCCAGAGGAGGACATCTATGCCTTACTGGAACAGCTGAAAGCCAGGCAGGATGCTCAGGCTTCACAAAGTCAGGAACTGTATAATGAGGTCTTCTGGTGTTTTCTCCCTTTCTTTCCTAAGAAATCCTAACCTGTTTGTCTGTTAAGAGCGATGATGAGCAACGACCTGATATTTCCCAAGAACTGTCTGTGGGATCACTTTCCTACAAAACAGTAACAAATATAAAGCCACCTTCCATATGCTTAGTTAATGTTACTTTGTCTCACGTGATTACTTTGCACTGGATGGAACAATTTTTCTCCTGCTTTATCATCTGTTTACTAAGTATTGTAGGATCAGTTTTCAGCATGAAATTCTTCAGCTTAAGATTTTTCTACCCTGAATAACTGTGCATTACCCTCAGGTACAGCACTATTCACCCCTTTGTCTGGATTACTTATAAACAGATCAGTACAGACCCACAGTAACCACAGAAGTGATGTTACTTCACTGTGAAAAGAGATGATACATTCTTATCCTCTGTTGTCCATCTTTGAAATACTCATTAAAATCCAAGAGAACACAGCTAAGTTACAAAAGCAGAACAACCTTAGCTAAAGCTCTGGAAAAGTCAATCCTCCATGGACTGTACCAGTGCTCACCTGCACTAAGGACTCCAAAGAACTCTCAAACAGGAGAGGCAAAGCTGTACTTTCCTCACAGGGATGCAGCTCTTCTTCAAAATATCAAAATGGCCTTCATGTCTCTGACTGACTGACTTTCTTATGGTTGCAACTGCTTTATACAGAGTGAATAGCAATCTTACTGTTTTGTTGCTTCTAACCTGCACCCTTCAGAGAAGATCATGCCATGTTTGTAACTTTTCATTCCTCTAGTGCTGAGGCTGATGTAAGTGACACATCAGCCACCAGAAATAAAGTTTCCACAGCTCTGGATTTGACCTCATTTAGAACTCCTGCACAAATACCATTTATTCCTAACAATTTATTATTGCTCAATGTATTGATTTGCTTAAAAGCTTTCTGCATTGGCATTCCAATTTAAGGCAGCTTCCTGGGCTAATCTCCTGCCCGGAGAGAATGGCTCTGATGTAGAAGCCTACTTGATCCCCTTTGCCATGAACACTAATGCACAAACAACAGTTTTTCTACAATGGACCTCTTGTTCCTGAGTGATCCTTCATATCTGAAGCATCTTAACAAGCTCAGTAGCTCTCCTCAAAACATCTTCAAATGTATCTGAAAAAAAGCTTTAGCATTTACCTTTAACCAATGGTTCCTTAGTATCTCATAGTGCCTTAGTGCAATTTTGTTTCACTTTCTAGAGTTCACCTTCATTTTCTGCTTCTCTGAACAGGCCTCATTTCCAGAAATATACCTCTAGTTTTAGTAGTCTCCTGTACTCTTCTTCTAAAGCAAGAGAGTATCTAAGTATGGTCTTTATTTCTGTGGTAGGCTCTTGGATTAGTTGCTTTGAGAAATCATTTAACATTACCTGAAAACAACCTTTGTTATGATGCCCCTGAATTTTACCTCAACCATGCAAAGGTAATCAAAGCTTGTCATCAATACAGTGATTTTTTAACTCCCTTATCATTATATAATCCCTGTCACCACAACTGTCTGGTGGTTGATGTGACAACCTGTTCCTGTAGCCACACGCAGAAATTCCATAATATCCTTCAGCTATTTACCTCACTTGACCATAATTTTACCATAGTACTACTATCTTATTAGGATCTGCTTTACCATTCCAACCAAAACCCCATTAACACCACATTACGCTACTCATCATTTTTCCACCAAGCCTTAAAATTGCTACTGCATCAGCACCTTCATTTAAACCCAGTCTTGTTTATACATCACCGCTTTTCAGCTCCAAGATCCAAAAGTGCCCTTCTACAAAAACGCTCGATCTAGATGCCTAGGCACAGATTTTTTTGTGTAGAATGCTCTTAATTCCTTTCTACCTGAACTTCAACAGTTCTCCTACCGTTTCATCAAAGACTAAGTTTTTTAATGGATTTGTAACTAAGGCTACCATCCCAAATTGCAAGATTTACTGCAACTATTTCTTTTTCCCCCTCCCAGACTTAACATTTTATGTCAGGAAATAACTTGATCTAAAAGCTAAGTAGGCCAGCAATCTGATTGGGGTTTGGTTATTCACATGACAGGCAAACATTGTCTGTATTCCTACTTTTATTTATACACTGTGCAATTAGTGATGTAGCTTTTTATAAACCACATTCAAAAGCATTTTATACGTGTGATACAGCACTTTTGCTTTTGAAAGACTGACAAATGTATCCTGCTAGTTAGCTATAAAGTTCATTTTCCTAGAATTTGGAAGCTTCTGGACCTTTTTTATTTACTGTAACTTCTCCTACATGGACTAACCAGCCATTTCTCAGAATAAATCCGTAACTGGTATGATAAAATACGCTATTTAATTTAATAAAAATGTTATGCTCTGGAAAAATCACCTGGTATCACCTTTGTAAATGATACTTCTCTGTCATTATTTATTTGCTACAATAATTATGCTTATTAACTGTAAAATGTTTCATATTTATCTATCACAGATCCAAGTCTTCAAATTCTAGAGCTGTTCAGGAGACCTGTGTATGATGGCTGTAAAAACTGGCAGAGCCCCAGTTCCTAGGCAAAGGATAACTACACACCAGATAATAGTTAAGAGTAGAGACCCTCAAGATAACTAGCACTATTCCTTCAAATGTTCTTACTTTTCCTCTCCTCCCCTAGACCAGCCAGACTAGCCTTTTATTCTTTAAATTTTATTCAACCTATTGCACACAAGTCCAATTCTAAATTCTAACATGCTACACATTTTCAGGTTTGAATTGACTAACTACATGTTGATGGTCTCAAGACAAAGCTGAAAATTTTGACAGCTGGCAAGGGGGCAGTTGGGTTTTCTGTTGCTCAGAAAGGTGTGGGAGGTGTTGGTATGTAGACAGGAACACAGGAATTTTGCAGTAACAAAAGTGTCTGCTTTTCATTACTCTTTTTGTGAAGGACAGAGGCAGTCAGGACTTTTGGGAACAAGGTTAAGGAAGCAGACAGGCTGGAAAGGGTCCAGAGAAGGGCCACAAGGATGACCAGAGGACTGGAGAATCTGCCATATGAGGAGAGGCTGAGAAAGCTGGGTTTGTTCAGCCTTGAGAAGAAAAGGCTTTTGGGGGTCCTTATTACTATGTTTCAGTACTTAAAGGCTAGCTGCCAAGAAGATGGAGACTCCCTATTTACAAGGAGTCACATGGAAAAGAAAAGGGGCAATGGGCACAAGCTGAGAGATTCCAATTGGACATAAGAGGTAAATTTTTCACCATGAGGACAGTCAAACATTGGAATAATCTCCCAAGGAAAGTGGTAGATTCCCCCTCATTGGACAGTTTAAAGTCTCAGGTTGACATGTGCTAATCCATCCCATATAAACTATAGTAGTACCTGGAAAGGTTGGACCAGATGATCCTTGAGGTCCCTTCCAACCTGGGATTCTATGATTTGACACTGTCTCCCACATCATCCTCACTGCTAAACTGAAGAAGTGTGGTCTGGATGATTGGGTAGTGAGGTGGATTGAGAACTGGTTGAAGGAAAGAAGTCAGAGACTTGTGGTCAATGGGACAGAGTCCAGTTGGAGGCATGTATCTGGTGGAGTCACCCAGAGGTCAGTTCTGGGACCAGTACTATTCAATATATTGATCAACAACCTGGATGAGGGAACAAGAGTACACTGTTGGCAAGTTTGCTGATGACACCAAGCTGGGAGGAGTGGCTGACACACCAGAAGGCTGTAGTGCCATTTATCAAGACCTGGACAGGCTGGAGAGTTGAGGGGGGAGAAATTTAATGAAATATGAGGGCAGGTGTAGAGTCTTGCATCTGGGGAAGAACAACCCCATTTACCAGTACAGGTTGGGGGCTGACCTGCTGGTGAGCAGTGTAGGAGAAAGGGACCTGGGGGTCCTGGTGGACAGGAGGATAACCATGAGCCATCAATGTGTCCTTGTGGCCAAGAAGGCCAATGGCATCCTGGGGTGCATTAGAAAGGGTGTGGTTAGTAGGTCAAGGGAGGTTCTCCTCCCCCTCTATTCTGCCTTGGTGAGGCTGCATCTGGAATATTGTGTCCAGTTCTGGGCTCCACAGTTCAAGGACAGGGAACAGCTTCAAAGAGTCCAGGGCAGAGCCACAAAGATGATTAAAGGAGTGGAATATCTTCCTTATGAGGAAAGGCTGAAGGAGCTGGGTCTCTTTAGCTTGGAGAAAAGGAGACTGAGGGGTGACCTCATCAATGTTTACAAATATGTTAAGGGTGAATGTCAGGAGGACAGAACCAGGCTCTTCTCAGTGATGTCCAATGATAGGACAAGGGGCAATAGGTGCAAGCTAGAACACAGGATGTTCCACATAAATATCAGGAAAAACTTCTTTCCTGTGAGAGTGACAGAGCGCTGGGACAGGCTGCCCAGAAAGGTTGTGGAGTCTCCTTCTCTGGAGACATTCAAACCCACCTGGACATGTTCCTGTGTGATGTGCTCTGGGTGACCCTGCTCTGGCAGGGGGGTTGGACTGGATGATCTTTTGAGGTCCCTTCCAACCTCTAACATTCTGGGATTCTGGGATTCTACTGCAGAGTGGAAACCTGCCATGTCAGTCAGTGGAAAAGATGTGGGCAGAGAAGGAAACGATAGTTCTAAGCAGTCAGGTTAGTGTGTAATGGATAAAAGAAAGCTCAGAACTAAAACTTCAAGAAGCACACCCTCGTGTACTCTACATGCTTACATCATTCTTCCTCTTCCAAACTATTACAATCCAACCCATGATTTATTTTTGTAAACTGACATTTACTTTATGAAGTATGTTTTACATACCACCAACACAGCCACCCACCGAACAATGTTGTACATGGGCCAATAACTTTATGGAGCCCTGTGATCCTGTAACAAGGTAATTGCCAAAGAGTAATGGAGAGACTAAAGATGGGTAGCAAGCCACAGGACCTACCCCTGAAAACAGCATCCATGGTATATATAACATCTACTTTCTAACATTTAAATGAATCCTGAAGCTATTGTGGTGATAAATAATCTACAACTGAAACAAGAGGTTTTGCCCGATAAGTTCATGAGGTCTAACCTAGAGATAAACCACTCCAGTATTGTCAGCTCTGGAGACTGCAAGGTAAGACATCCTGATCCCTACTTAGTTAAGTGCCTGCACATAGCAAGACCCCTCAAACTCTTACACAGCTTTGCTGAAGTAAAAGAAGTTCCCTTATGATCATGCACTGTTAACCTAGCAGCAATACTTCTACGCCTTTCACAATCCATGTACAAGTCAGACATGTCTGTACCTGCAAGATGACAAAGGGTAGAAGCGCATGATTTTTAAGGTCCCTTCCAACCCAAACCATTCTATGATTCTATGATATAATGACAGCACCTCTTGTTCATTCACATCTAACAACTTCAGACCTATTGTCACAACTCATCAAAAGCACAAAAACATATGAAGCATTTATAAACTTACAGTAACAGGATGGCTCTACATCAGCTGCCAAAAGTTAGACCACACAGATTTATTATTTTCTTGGTACTCCCACATTGTGAGAGACTTGCATTTTGTTTCAGACAACAGCAACTTCTGCACTTACATGGGAACACCTGGCAACTCTACCTTCAGATGACCCGATGTTGTTCTACTTGACAACTCTTCCTTTTAACCACACACTGTAATGGTTCCCATATTCAAACAAAGAAACGAACATACTGTCCCTGCTGTTGCTAAAAAACCTGGGTAACTTCTTCACATGTATCACCTTGTACTGACTCATCTGCAGCAGAAGACAACTTTACCCCCTCCCCAACTAAGTATTCCTCTGAAGAAAGAAAGTGAAGTCTGGAAGGTGGGTATTTAGGGGGTTGGTAACATTTTGCAGATAAATTAACTGGGTATCCTCTGGAGAGCACTTATCTGAACCCAGAACACCATCTCACTGGGAAAGGCTGACACAAATCCACTTGGCTCAGGAGTACTAGTAAGCACCCAGGGAACAGAGCAAATTTCTCTTCCACATTCATGTCATTTTTCCACAAAGTCATCAGTAAGATGTTAAACTGAATGAAAACATTAATTCAAACGCTGCAGAAGAATTGTTGCAACAAACCTTCACTGCCAGCAGAGAGGCCACAGAAGTAGCAGACTATCCATAGGCTCAACACAGCCACACCACTCATGGGACAGCCTCTGGTGCAGTGAAGAGGTCAGACCACTTTGTGGGCAGACACAATGCTTTTGTGACAGAAATGCATGGAAGTGGGTGGTCAGGGGAACATATGTGTTCATGAAAGACTTAATTCACTATGCTCTGTGAAAATGTTCATGTCTGAATAGGGAAATGGGCCCTTCATCATCTAGCTATGAAGCAGATTTCCTTAAGGATATGGAAAACATATTGCCTCCTGTGGACATATCCATCAAGCCTCTACAATTTGTACAAGGTGGAGGTAAGGTTTTATCTGTTCATCCTCCTTTCCCACGTTGGTCAGAAGGTAACTTTCCTAGAGCTGAGTAAAACCATATTTCATGACAGAAGAGTGTGCTAGCAGCTATACAGGAGTGACAATCTGAACACATATAGTACATGTTTTGTAACAAGACATGCCAACAGCCTTAAACTTGTTTGAAAAATTATTCAAGTTGAGGGCACTCAGTTCCTTCTAGCACCTCTTTCAACCTAAATGTAATACTTTCATTATCATTACTAAATATTGATAGGCAGTACTACTGCTATCTTCCCTTTAATTTGCATCTTTCTGTTTCAACCAACCCTGTGAAAATAAGTCAGTAAAAGCATGAAGAAATTTCTCCCACCTTGATATCACAAATAACCCTGTTGTCCTATACTACTTTAAAAAAACCCTCATATTCCAACATACAAAGAATACATTCAGTATAATGCAAAATAACATTTTAAAAAGACCTTACTCAAGAGTCCAAAGTATATTTACTTCAGATTTCTAAAAATATTTTAAACTACAGAAGCTGAAGAGAATTAGAAACTTAAGATTTGCAGTGCTTTTTGCCCTATATCACTTCCTGCACACCTTAGGAGAAAGTTCACTTTAAGTTTTGCTGTTAATTACCTTTTCCTCTTTATTGAGTCAAATTTGTTCCCTGGTAAAAATGACAAAGAAATTCAATATACTAATACTGAATATAGGTTTATCTGTAAAAGCAGAAACCTGCCTATTGATCAAAGGCTTGCAGTATAAATATACTTTGTGACACTCCACTAAAACAACAAACAAAAGCAGAAAGAAGAAGTTGGATCTTCTGATAATCAAAATATATTAAGTTAAAAACCTATTAGTCATGAAACTAAAACTTATTGGAAAAATAACACACTTGAATCTTAGTTTAAACAATTCATGCTAAGCAGTCAAATTACATGGTATAAATTCACTGGATTCTAAGTCAGAAATTTACTCACTGCAGTGAGTAAAACTTCCCTTCATTTTTATTTTTTTTAAAAAAATATGTTAAACCATAGTTTTAATAAATATTTATTTTAAAACATGTCTAGAAACAGTTTTAGGCCTGAATGAATCAGAATTCAAGATCTGGAGATCCTGTTGGGAATTTCCAGGTGGGCTTCCCCTTTGAGAGGGCTGTTCGTTGTGATCAGTATATGGTAAAGATTAAGAATACACGGGACAAAATGGAAGAAAGGTGAATAGAAAAGTGAAGATGACTGATGAAATAGCTGACCTTGCAAAGTACCTTCTGTTGGCAATATGCTCTTAAAATATGGAGAAACACACCAAGAGATGTATATACAATCACTTCTGGTTATATTTAACATATGAAAAGGCATAATGATTAATATTTCGCTTAATTGGAAAAGTAGCTTCTCCAGCAAACTCTGACCAACACTGGGTGCCTAAAAACCTTATACAAACCCACAGGTTTGTGTGTGTGTTTTAGAAACATTTGGACACAGACATAATTGGGTACATCTTGAAATCATGTGTTTTTACTAGAAATTATTCTGTCATTATCTATATCGTCAATTAAGCCATTTAGTGAATGCATGTGAAAAGTTGTGAACAGCTTAGTTCAGCTTGGACATCTGTACATTGTAATTAGCTGAGATGGTCTCTGAAGAGCTCTGCTGGGTATGCTGTACTGCAGTGTGTTTAGATGCTGCAAAATCTGCTTCCTCTTGTGTCTTGGGGAAAACTCAGTTATCTCCACAGAATCTTAAGTTTTGCAAACCCCTCGTATACAGGTCCTTAAAAATTACTTTTTGAAACAGACTTAACCAAAAGGCATTAGATTAAATGTGAGATTTGCCTAGCCTCGAGGTAGCTTGGGTTTTTTTTCATGTTCTGATACTTTCTTGCTGAAGATGGGGTGATCCATTTGGGTTGGGATGTTGGGGGCTGTGAGTCTGGCTGTTCCCATCCTGGGCACCCAACACAGAACACAAGAGCTGGAGTTAGAAAAGGCTTATAGGATTGCACATTAAACCCAGAACATTGTCAGTAAAACTTCTACTGGCTGAACTGGTACCCAAATGCTCAAGTTATTAGTAGTTAGCCTGTATTTAGGTTTTTTTTACAGGCGTTTTAAGCATTGGACTTGGAAGAGTTAGGTTAACAGTTGGACTTGACGATCTTACAGGTCTTTTCCAACCAGAATGATTCTTTGATTCTGTGTTTTGTCTTAGGCACTCCTTTTTAATTGCAAAGCTTTTGAGACACAGTAAGAAATGCACCAGCAGTTCCCCATTTTCTTACCCAATATATCCAGCTGCCGTAAACGGGTGCAATTAGCAGCGAGCTCCTCGATGTCTGTGTCACACACGGACCTGTTGGCTGTAAGAAAGAGCTTCTGCAGGTTCGGGAGTTTACGTGCAAGGTTTGTGAAACAACCTGTGCTGCTCTGTAATGTAGGGCACCAACCAAGATCAAGTTCTTCCAGAAGCTGACAGCCTGAAGCTAATTCTGCTATTCCACTTTCAGTTATGTTTTTACATCTCCACAAATCCAGACTGCGAAGCTTTTTGCATTTTGCTCCCATCATGCTTGCTATGAGATCATAGTCTTCAATCTGCAAGGAAAGCAAACACTTTGTCATGTATACCATCTTCCCAGACATGAATAGGTGTTTCAAGATTTGCTTGCTAACACACCTACAGATCTGTCTTAAGCATCTGAGATTCCTAAAGAGCTCTGAAACTTAACTGTACCGTACAGTGAGGCCTACTTTTACAGAAGACCCCCCCCTAAATAATTTCTATCAATTCCCAGACACAGATGGTTTTAAATTCGCTTCAATCGAAGGATACCTGAAAACACAGTTGAAAGTTTAATTTTCTTAGAAAACCTGTTCTTCTTATTGTACAGTTGTTCTTCCTTCAAAAGGTGATTAAAGCAGCTTTTATGACCATAGTCATGACCACCATAAACACACAGAGATTGTGCTTATTTCCATTCCAGGTTGATCAGTTGCTGCATCTCTGTCTTATTAATAACCTCAGGCAAGCCACAGGGACCATTTGTGACAGGGTCCCACTACACAGACAGAAGCAATGAAATCCACTATCAAAAACTGCAGAAAACACATGGTCACAGTGCCACCTTCTTTAGTCCATGAGTTGAAGCAGGAAAGGCTGAGCCAGTTCTGCTTTGTCACTTGCTTCTTGAATAACAAGGAGGGTCAGCTAAGTCTCCCTGATCAGTGATCTGGGAGGTCTACCACCAAGGACAGCAGCAAACCAGCATCCCACTACAGACACCTCAGCCACACACATGCAATACAGCTCAGATGAGAGCCCTGCAGGAATCACTGCTGTCCCTGGATTTGCTTTCTTTAAATCAGTGAATGCACCCAGCAAGTCTGCAGCTCAGACAGCTTTTGCTGAAAGTATTTCTCTCACGGTTACTCCTGCAGGGTCAGACATAAGTCTTAGTCTGCTGGGAATGATGATTTTGTCTGAATATAAATGTCTTGAATATGTTTGGAAATAAAAAGTGACAATAGAATGCCCCAAAATTTAGAAAGAGGCAGAACTATGAAAAACCCTACAAGCTATGTTTTAGGCCTATTAAACTAGTAGGTAACTCTTAACGATATGACTAACGTGCATTCACCTTGGACCTCTTAGGACCATTTAACATGTCTTTGTGAAATGTAAACCTAGGTCTAGCCCCAAAGCAAACATGCACACATGCACACCCAACCCCCATCATGGAGTACTCACCATGACACAGCTGCCCAGGCTGAGGTGCTGCAGCTCCGAGCAGAAGTTCAGAATATTGAGCAGGGCTGTTTGCTGCCACGGGGGAACCCATCAGAAGGAAATAAGGAAAGTGAAACAAAGAGAAGAGGTCAATTAGACATTAAAGGCTGTCACCACATTTTCTGAAATACAGCTCAAAACTCCGTTACAGACACCACAAATGCCACTTAATGAGTCCCTGGGTACTCTACCCATTGATTGGCTTACAGCAATGGTAATTGTTACAAACCTTTATGCAAGTCACTTTGGACGTGGTTTTGCCTTGCCCTGAAGATACCTACACACCCATGACCTATCTGCTCATTTCCCACAGGAAAGCTGCTAGCAAGTTCAAACAACAGGCAAGGCCAGCCCAAAAACACAGAGGGCTGGTGACATAGCAGAGGAAGAGTGGAGGCTCTGACATTCGCTGATCGGTTGCAGCCTGACGGAACTGCCAATAGAGCTGCACAGCATCAGGACCGAGCTGGTGACTTTAATGTCAAAGGAGTCTCTGTGCTGACAAGGATGCTGACAACCATTGAGCACCTGTCACTACCAGCATACAGACTGAAACAGATATAATGCGTATTTTACAGTCATGTTCCTGCCATTTACCATGGTCATTCTTTCCAGAAAGTACCGCACATTGCTCAGCCTGAAATTGGACTGGAACATCAGATGCATCTCACAAAGCATAGAGCAGGCAGCTGTTCTGTTCCACAAGAAGGGAAACTTCACGGGTTTTTATTTGTTTCTAAGATACAAAAAAGATTCTTCTACCTTGTTTGTAGCCATATTTTGTAGTTGGAAACACACACAGTCTAGTCTGCGATTCCCATCACAAATAGCTGTACACCATACTTAACACATTCATCCCTTCATTAGGATTTCATAATCCGTATGATGATTAAGTATTAGTATAGTAACAACAAAAGTCTGTATATGTCTACAGTATATATGACAGTTTCTAACAAAAAGTCCAAACAATATAGATATGAGACAAAATAATCTACTGCTAGTAAGTTGCATTCCTACAAGAACACTAGTCACGACTATTTGTTGACTATTTTACAACAATACTAGGCATGGATAGTATAATTTATATATATTTTTTTAAAACAGAAATGTGTGACAGTAAAATGCTTTCTTTAGTTTCCTCAGTTTATTATATTCCTTGGCAGGAACATGATCCTGTGTCATATCACCATGAAGAAATATCTGCTCCCTTGCACTGAAAGGCTGGCAGACACAGAAGAGGAATGTAGCATGGGGTATTCATGAAGACCATTTCAGACATCTAATTTAGGTGCCTCCAGGGAGCAATTAGAAACACCCAACACTTGACATATATGGAACACGAGCTTCTGACTTGGCCTTCTAAGATTTGATTTCCCAAAGGCAGCCTAAAAGTAGATGCTATGAGTAGTCCTTCCTCACGTATAACTTTGCAGAGGTCTTACAAAGCCACTGCCTGCTTACTTGACTTTCATTCATGTTTTTAAAGAAAAAGGTAGCTAGGGAATTAAACACAAGAGCATTAAAAAGTGACTATTAAAGAGGTAATACTTGAGAACATTTTAAAGCTAGCAAACGTGCAAATATCTAGTACATTTTAAATAACATACTTATTAAGCAAATGCTTCATTCGGATCATTAAACCTTAATAAATGAGTCACTCCAAGAGAGTCCTTCCTGTATTTATGTGCACTGACTCCACATTTTCAGATGCCTTTTCACAACCTATAAAACCTACAGTATTATTTTCACCAATTATTAAGAAAAACCCAAATAATTGTTTAAAAGCACTAGGAATTTGGGTACTAAACTGCAGTACTTTTTCAACATTAATCATGCTTCAGTCAACTGAGAATCCAGGTGGCAAAGGACATAAAAATAGGAGAGAATGGCAGCTCATAAAGTCCGTATGCACTACATATAGAAGGATTATCATTGTAATAACCTGTTTCAAGCCATCTGTCAGTACAATTCATCCCTCTGATTTGCAATGCAAGATGAGTAATAATACAAAAACTTAAGCAAAGGAGAAGAGGAAGCCAATTACTCCACCCTGAAGCTGTAACACACCAAACTTGAGATGTAAAGAGTGTTTTACAACAGGAGTTTAGAGGCCACCTAAATTCTGGATCAGCATGCCTTAACATGGAGTTTCATTGCACTTTCTCAGACAAGCAGAAACAGTCAAACTACCCAAAGACTACCCAGGTAACATTGTTCTTGAGCCCAGTAGTCAAGACATGTATAGTTTGGAGATCTTTTGAGTTTTCCCTGAGCCAAAGATTTGGCTTTGTATCTGCTACCCTTTTATGCAGACTGAGAAAAGAGCAGAGTGGATTATTTAAAAAAACAAACAAACAAATCACACACACACAAAACACCAGAAAACCCCACCCAGGAAGCAAAGGTAAGAATTATTTTGTCTTTGAATCGCAGCATGGCTTGGGTTGGAAGGGACCTCAAAGATCATCTAGTTCCAACCCCACTGGATGGGCAGGGACACTAGACCAGCTTGCTCAATGCCCCCATCCAACCTGGCCTTGAACACTTCCAGGAATGGAGCAACCACAGCTTCCCTGGGCAATCTGAGCCAGTGTCTCATCACCCTCACACTAAATAATTTAATCCTAATTTCTAAACTAAATCTTCCCTCTTCCAGTTTTAAGCCATTTCCTATTGTCCTCTCACTACAAGCCCTTGTAACCAGCCCCTCCCCAGCTTTCCTGTAGCCCTTTCAGGCACTGGAAGGCCACTATAAGGTCTCTCTGTATCCTCCTCTTCTCCAGACTGAACAGGCCCAACTCTCTCAGCCTGTCTTCATAGCAGAGCTGCTCCAGCCCTCAGATCACCTTTGTGGCCCTTCTCTGGACTCGCTCCAGGAGCTCCATGTCCTTTAGGAAGAATAAGACACCTATGTAGGCCCAGACTGAGGTAATCACTGAAAATCTCCAATAATTTACTTCACAGAAATGCCTGCACATGACGTAGGAGTCAGTCTCTTTTACACCTCCTCAAATGATGTCTGCAGAAGGGGATAATCTCCCCACCCTGCCCTTTATTACCACAGTCACAAGTGTATTTACATGATGCCTTCTGGATAGAGACATTAGCACAATTTTCACTTGCAGATTAAAAATAAATATGGTAGCAAAATTTTTCCTCCACAGTACAAGCTGACAGTAGAACTGGAAGTTTATTCTCCCTCAAGCATCCATCAGCTATGACCTCGGAACAAACAACATGGAAAGAAACATTATAAAAAGGGGAACAACTGGGATATTCTTTTGTAAAAATCAGCCCACCCCCCAATGTACTTGGATTATTGGACATTTTTGAGATTAAGAACTGGACAGTGATAAAACTTTTGCCTCCTAAACTTCATGAGACTGGCTTCAAAAGAGATGCACTATGAACACCCTTATGGGCATCAGGTAAGAGAGAACGAGGGTACACGAAAATGAATGAACCTTATTACTGAGTGCAGATGTTGCCTTTCAAAAGTCAAAATATTTGCCTCCTCACAGACAGATGCAGTGTAATTTGCAAGCTTGTATTCAGGATGTACAGGGGCACCTTTTTGTTCTCTACAGCTATTTGGCAGTGCCAGGGACACAGCAGGGACTGGGACACAGCAACACGGCAATTACTGAATTAATTCAATGAAAGTAATAGTCTCTGCAGTTAATTCAATTACTGTATTTTGGTTTTGCTTCATTTGGTCAAATTATCCCCTCCCTTATGTCTGCAAATCTATTTTACACCTTTGTTCTTCCCCCTCACTCTTCACATTACAAGCTGAAATGACTAAATTCAGCCCTATGAGTCTGACATGGGATCAGAAGACACCATCAAGGCCCTGTATTGCATGATTACTTGTCACCAGCTCAACCTCCTTCCAAGAATCCACTTTCCAGCTAGAGGCTTTCATTTTTTCCCCCCACTATTTGTTGCAACTATTAATCCTGAAGATTTGTACCCAACTCAGTGAAGTTTCATCCAAGCTGCAAAACCTCAGAAAACAGCACTCAGAAGTACAACAGGTTATTTCTGAAAAACCTGTAGAACAATTTTATGGCAGCATTAATGCTTTCATTGCTCAGCATATAAAAAAATAAAGAGCTGTCACATTTACTGCTAAGGTACTTCTGCATCTTCTTGGTATCTAAAATTTCCAGCATTCTCTCTTACAGCTGCCCAAGTTCCAAATTTGCTCTTGCTCAAAGGTATCAAAGATAAAATTTATCAATAAAACACTTGCTTTAAAATTTGTGCAAAAAAGTCTTTTGTCCACTGTAATTTTGCTTAAATTTTGTTATTTTTGTATTTCAATCATAATTGTAATACAAACTTAAAAACCCTTTTTCTTTGCATCATATAAAGAATGCAGAACATCATACAATATGAAGTATTTAATCTTGCGTTTGAATTTACAGCCAGCTATATACAAGGATTGTCAAGTCCTCCTACTGTAATTGTGGCTGTGGCTTCTTTAAATACATTTTTGGCTGCATTATTTACAGGGATGGAATACTGCACGATAAGCATTCAATGAAGATAATATTCATGCTGTAACCATAAAGATGTGCATTGCCAATTACTGTATACAATAACACCTCCATTGTTCATTGTATTGTTCAAATGTATCAATGCCAACAAGTGCTTAAATTATGCTGTGAAAATGCTCACTTAATAAATATTAAGGAGTCGTGTATCAGTAAATACCAAAATCCCACAAGTATAATAGTGGTTTTGAGTTAGGAGAAATGACATTTATAAGATGTTGAGATGTTCCTTCAAAACAAGTTACATTTTTTTTTTGTTTATACATATGTATTGTACTTGAGTATGTATATTCGTATACACATAGATATGTACACAAATACACACAATCAAACAACCCTTAAGCATGAAATCTTTAATATTGAACTTAAAGCACTGGAAAGATGAGCTGCAGAGAGTAGGGAAATTTTTTTTAGGACAATTCTGTTGGTTTGTTTTTTTTGTTTGGTTTGGGGTTTTTTGCTTTTGTTTCTGGAAGTCACTTGCCTTTCCTTTAAACACAGTGGCTGGAATAATTCAAGTGTCAGAAGGTTCAATTCAGAGGTTTGAAATTGATTCTGTACACAGAAACTTGCACTCCTTAAGTCAAGGAAATAACATTATATGTGGCCTTAAGAATCAGCAGGGTTTGGACCAAAGACCATAAACTTCTCCAGATGGTACAGTTATCTTCCAAAATAGCAGTCCAGTAAGCAGCAGAACACCACAACAGCACATTTCAGTCAGAACTTCACTTAAAAATTGGATCTTCCATTACAGCCTATGAGAATATTTTAAAATACAAATCCTACTCAAAGAAAACAGCAAAAATAACAAGAAACTGTCATAAACAATTGCCCAGATGATTACATAATAAGTTGTAACATTTATTAAGTTTCTGGTTTGCTCAGGTTTGTTTTTTTCTGCACCTAACAAATAAAAAGCATTACCAACAGTCAGTTTTCTGCAGACTATTTTCTCAGAATTTATCCATTAGTGTCATGGTAAACATATAAAAAGGAAAAGTTAAAAAAAAATTATTAAAAAAAAAATCAAGTGCTAAAAGCATTTTCTCTACACCTGGGCTAAAAGTATTTTCCTACATCTGGGCAGTTACATGTGAGTTTGTTTTTTTTAATCAAAATATCATCTCTTTTATCAAAATACTACTACTGTACTCTATAAAGTGCAAAACCAGAAACAACTTTATCACATACTGACAAAAAGGACAGAATATTTATCCCATATCCTATGCTATTTCATCACCTGCCCAAATTCACAATCAAAAGAATTAAGTTTCAACAGAAACTGACAACTGTGAAATAGGAAAATGACCCTTTTCTCACTAGTATCACAAATAACATGCAGAGTGGCTCTCCTTTAAAAGTCTATTAGAGTTCTCATTCCTATTTTGGTTTTCCTGTTCTCTTTAGTGTTGCCCCTTTTTAAAAATATCCTTTTTCTTCAGTAATTCCACTTAAGGGTTTACCTTGATCACCCTTAACAATGAATTACCAGACTCTTTTATAGTCATAAAAGGCAGTCTCACTCCTCATTTGATCTAATTTTACTATGCATTAATCCCAGTGACTGCCTCTAATTGGGCAGTAAGATACATAAAAAGAAAATTAGAATAATCCATTGGAAATATCATTTTGGATAAGTTTTTCCCTACTTGCTTCAATACACAGAGCAACCACCACAACATAACAAATTGCTAAGGGGCACTGGTTCCATGGTGACTGCCTGCACACCCCACAGCAAATGCCAGTCACCCCAGGTAGGCTACCCTCTAACCTAACAACTTTGCATTACCAAACCACTGTTGGAGAGACTCTGCCAGACCTGGGACACAAACCTACATGTGATTTACAAAAAAAGGACAAGAATCAACTAACTTTGAAGCACGTGTGTTAGGTGTGAGCCAGTTCTTCTATTACAGTACAGCCTAACACCCCACACAATCCAGTGTCATAACCTCACTTCCATGTACCAAAAGCAGAAGCAACACACAATAAAACTCTTCTTAAAATGTCTAACCTAGAACCAAAAGCTAGAAAAAAAAAAAAGAAACAAGCTTTTCCTCCCATTCTGTAGATCTACTTAAGCAGCAGCTTTTGCAACAAGAGTATTAGAGCTTCCATGTAAACCAGAGAAATAAGTTTATAATATATAGTGATGTAGCTAGTGAGAAGGAATGGAATTTGTTCCAATTCAAACTGCTGAATTTACTGGGATACAACATTTATAAAACCTCGTAAACTATAACAATCAGCTGTAGCATGTAAAATGATTCCATCTTAGACAGGAGATGTGTTGCAGCACACAGTAAGAACTCCAATTCAGACAGGAGTAACTGCAGAAAGAAGTAATTTTATACTGTAAATTAGAAGTATTTAAAAAAAACAACAACTGTGTTCCACATCTCAAATACTGCTAATATACAAGGGCAGTAGGAACCTAGTAATTAGCAAGTCATTCTAAGGGAGAGAATGTTGAGAATTACAGAGTTACTAAACATGACAATTTCCCAATTACAGTCTGTCTGGTGTACTCTTCAGAACAGAAAAGCTTCCATATTTATGATTTCACTACACTGCTTAAAACAGCTGGTGAAAGTCACCAATCTTCCATGCAGGCTTTTTATTAATTTTTTGTTAAATCCAGAAGCTATTTTTAAAATAAAAAAATCCTATGTTTTTTTAAACTACCTTTGAATTTTCTGAATTTGCCTTTGAATCATGGAATCACAGATTTGTCAAAGTTGGAAGGGACCTCTAGAGATCATCTTAGTTGAACTCCCCTGCTAAAGCAGGATCCCCTGGAGCACATGCCACAGGACTGCATCCAGGTAGGTCTTGAATATCTGCAGAGATGGAGACTCCACAACCTCCCTGGGCACCCTCTTCCAGTGCTCTGTCACTCTCACCATAAATAAGTTTTTCCTCATATTTAAGTGGAACTTCCTCTGTTTCAGCTTGTGCCCATTGCCCCTCATTCTGTCACTGGGAACTACTGAGCAGAGTCTGTCTCCATCCTCTTGGCACCTACCCGTAGGTACTTATAGGCATTAATAAGGTCTCCCCTCAGCCTTCTCTTCTCCAGGCTAAACAGTCCCAGCTCCCTCAGCCTTTCCTCATAAGAGACATGCTCCAATCCCACAGTCATCCCTGGTGAACTGACATGCAAAATTCTAATTCTCTTAATTTATGAAGAAAAAAAAAAAAAAAGACAACTTTACCAGGATTCAAAGTATTAATTGCAAAAGTTACAAAAACGTTTGTTCCTACCTCCACTTTTGTTCGGTAGAGAACGAGACGCTTTAGGCTGCCCACTTTGGCTATGTGGTTGAAAGCCTGAGGTGGTATTTTATCACATGATGAGAGATTTAACTCCTGCAGATTTGGACACATTTCAGTAATAACCTCCAAGCATGTTTCATTGAGGAAGTGGCCACAAGACAACTCAAGACGTACTAATTCAGAGCCACAAACTTTCAAGAACCTGCAAAAAAATACATTTTAAGCGAAAATTAAAATGCATGCAGGTAGGAGTCTAAATACTGTCAAAATCTTAAGCATGTAAACCAGGACAATGAGAAGCCTACAGATCAAAGCTACAGATCACAGCTACAAATCACACCTCACTTAACTCACAGAAAACACAATTAGGTTAAAGTAAATTCATCATAAGCACTCTGAATAAGTTGCTTCTGAATTCAATCTGTACAAATCCAGAAGAGACCAAATCAATTAGGTGTTAAGAGAGCAGTATTAAAAAAACAAAGGCAGTCTGAGAGTCAAGGCTGTTTCATCACATTAACTTGATCCCGTACATAACCTAGGTATTATACAATGATTTGTACAAAGGAATCTTTGACTACATTTCCAGAAACACAGCTATATAATGCTGTACACAGCATAAGGAGGCTAATGTCACTTCAGCAGTCTTAGAAAACAATCCTACCTTGAAAACAAATTGCAAAAGAATCACTGGGGGTGAGAAAGGTACAGAGAGCGCTTTTTATTACATTAACATCACTCTTGAAAACTCTGCTTCTGTTGACAAAGTTGGGACATGTTTCTTTCTTGCCATTTACTCTGAGACAATGGAGACAAAGTACAACACAGATAATGTTTGAAATGCATTTAAACAGTCCCCAAACCCAAATTTGATAACAATCCCTAAGTTTCCACCAGTTATTTTGTATTCTCTTTACCTCACAAACATCTGCAAGTGTAAATGTGAGGTTTAAATGGATGAAATATTGAGAAAAAGTAGTCTGAGACTGCCAGAAAAATATATAATACCTTCATTAACAAAGAAGTCAAAATCAACACTTAGCAGCTATAGAACACAGATTCCTAAGGATATGAGTTTTACTGGAATTATACAAATTCAAGATATTAGAAAATATAAACAATTTCAAAACTTTGATGGTCTCAGCATGAATTGGACCTTGCATCAGAAAGTCAAGTTCTATTATATCTAATCCAAGCTTTTAAAAAATGTAAGCTTATGCCCCTTTTTATTGCAAATATGACCTTGAAACTGTAAATCAATCACTAGGTTTGTAAGTTTGATACTTAATAGGAAAATAACTCCTACATATTTGCCTTGAGTTTGTTATACTGTAATCATCTCTCCAGTAGAAAAAAAGTAAATTCCTAACCTACAGGCTGCAATGAGTTCCCCTTGTTACTTCCTAGAAAAAAAGGAGCTACTTGTGAGAAAGTATGAATTAGTATCTGAAAATAAGTATTCTGATCTGCTCTATTATCAGTTCTATCCTACAAAAACCTTCATGCAGACACAGCAGTTTTAGGTTCTGACACTTTCACTACCAAGTTAGAATTACTTCTCGGGTGTCCTGATACAAATTGATAGAAATGCCAGAGAGACAAGAGGCTCCTGCTTGCACAAACTCCTATTGCTACAATGAAACTGGTGTTAGTCTTCTAAGACTTTGCTCCTGACAACACTTAGGACAAAATAGCTGCTGGTCTTAAAAGCAAACACAGTAAGGGAGGCATTCCTCAATGACACAAATACTAGCACAGGACATGAAGTCCACCTTTCAAGATCCAAGTTTACAAACCTTCTCCTTTCCTTATTTTTTTCATTACTTACTCCAGTCATGCTTGTCATTCATTATCAACTTTCTTTATTCCTTTCATCTGGTACATTACACAGCCTTAAACAGGGAGGGGAAAGGAGATCCCAGGGTGGCATCTGCATCCCTGGAGGTTTCCAAGAATCACCTGAAACCTTGACTGACCTGCTCTAGCACTGGGGACACTGACACTTCAAGTAGGAACTTGGGAGTAGACAACCTTCAGAGGTCCCTAATATCCAACATTTCTATGAGCCTATGCAAACAGAAACAAAGAGAGGGTCTGAGACGTGAAAGGGGAGACAAACCCCAGCACCACAGGGGTTCTGCCAAGTATGGTCTTCAAATCTACTCTTCCACTATTTTTGCCTAATTCTGAAGTCCCTCTTTATAATTAAACACCAAACACTTATTTGCTGTTTTCATATTAAGCATAGTGAATCCACCCAGACTGGTAACCCTTCTTATGAGAGTGTCAGAGCTAAAATTCCACAATTCGCAACTAACATCAAGTATTTAAACTTTAAACTGCTAGTTTAGACTAGCAACAAAGTTCAACACTAGTGTGGAGAAACACAGGATGCAGATGCCCTAGAAATCAGAGCAGAGACGTATGGATTCACTGCTGATTACCAATTAACCAATTCCTCTATTTACTGAGTGTTTTAACAATACATTCACACAGCTTCTTTCCTCAACAAATGATCAGGTTTATTTGAATGCTGGTATTTTCCACAAAGCTTTGTCAATCACCACTTATTATGCCTCTAGATTTTATTTTGATAGTGGATAAATATTTTATTAATTACTGCATTATAATAATGGATGTTAGGTTAACTGCTATAAAATTTAACAGGGCTTGGCTGTTATAAATGTTGGAACAGATCAATGCTTTTCTCCTTCTAGGACTAAGAGAAGGCAACATTACCAGGTCAGGGAAACACACAGTGAAACCCCTAGAGTTGGAGAAGAACTCCAGGCTCACCAGACTGAAGAGCTATTACCCTCATAGCATTTTATTTAAATACATTACTCTTGAAACACACAGGCAGAACAAACACAGAAATACCAGTGAGCATTGCACTTCATGGCTTCCCTGTCTTTTTGGAAAAGGTTATTTAGGAGACATTAAACAAAAAGGCAAAGGGGATGAGGGACATGCAGGAGGGTACAAGAACAAGCTGACAGGCACAAAGACATGAACAGAAACAGGAGGAGGAATCTGAGGAAGTCACCAACCAGCACAGGTTAGAGAACATTAGTGAGAACTGCAGAGTTCTCTGAATAATCAAGGCACCCCAATCTTTGTACTTGACAAGCTGCTCAGGACAGTTTTTTATCTTTCTACATGGATCTCCAAAGCTATATAGCAAGGTAGAAAACTGTTCCTCATGCTTTCAGAATAAATATGGCATAACCTTCATACTTCTGAGACTTAACAGACACTGAATGCCCAGCTCTAACTTAGCTCACTTGAAAACAATCCCCAAAAATGCACCTTCTACCCAAATCAACATTTCTTTACATGCTTCTCCTTTAATCACTGAGGATTGACTGGTTCCTCTTTTTAGTCTTTGCTCCTTTCTGCAGTCATCTATCCCTTTAGTTTTACTTTTATTATCTATGTTTTATATACACAACTTCTGATGTTACTCCCCTTCATTCCTTGATGTTTGTTATGAAACAGGACTAACTAAACACCCTAGAATAATGTGAACATGTACATTTCTTTTGCTAGACACTGGATTGGGCCTTTTCCTCCAAGTTTATCCTCATTCTAGGCTGCAGTATTTCCTCGGGTTTTTCGGTTGCTGTTTTTTTTGTTTTGTTTTGGGGGAGGGATAGTTGGTTTTTGTTTGGTTTGGGCTTTCTGTTTTGTTTTGCTTTAAATAAAAAAGCAATTTCACTTTCCATTACCTTCTGTCTGCTCTCATGTACTGCTGCTCATTTACTTCCCCCCTTCAGCTTTTGGGAAGTAAGCATTCTGAAACATGAAATCTATCTATCAGCAGTTGGGACACTATTTGCTCTGCTGATGTTAAACCCATCATGATGGATCAGAGGGTCATTTAGTCTTTCAACAACTTCCAATCTTGTAAGTCATGTCTGTATCACAAGCATATCCCGTGAGCCAAAGAAGATCCAAAATTAAAATTTCAAGGAACAAGAGATGCCACCTTCATGTCAGAACTGGCTGCATAAGACCTCCCAAACAAAATTCTCAAAATACCTTTAGATATATGCTTACTAGGGTCCTGAACACATCACTTTGGCTCCAATGGTTTCTAATGGAACTGCACTGGATCTAAAATCTACACCTCATGCCAGCATAACGATATTCACTTGATATCCCATGGTTCAAACTTACTGAAACAAGCAGAGATCACAGTCCAGTTCTCTCTCATCTAGTCATCTTTCCTAAACACATTTTAAAAGCATAATTCCTTTCCTCAGCCTCACTATCCAACTGCCTAGTTTTATATTCCTCTAGTACAATTAATCCAACAGGTTTAAATCATGCTAATCTATTTTCAATTAAAATCTTGGGTACTCATTGTGTAGTCACTGACATAAAAACCACTGAATTTGGTGTCCAAGAGCGAGAGGGGAGGAAGCAACTTCCATTTCTGAACAACATAAGGTTAGGAAGATTTTTTGGTCTTTAGCACTTTCCCTTATGTGTTACCTTATGCTAGCAGGCAAGTAAGGGATGTTACCTCCATTACTTGACAGATAGAACACAGCCTCATTTGCCTAGCTTTCCTTGCTTGGTGTCCTCCTCCTAGAACCAGTACTTCCTGAAACGAACCACTTCAGTTTGCTTCAAGCCAAATCACACACTCATTCCAGCTACTCATGTCTCCTGCTTTACAGAGCCTGCCAGCAGACAAGAAAAATGTCAAAGAAACCCACTTGGATTTTATTCTTCCTCATTTAATTTCTAAGATCCTGAGGTCTTCTCGTTCTTCCTGTAGTTCTATCTAGATGATTCCTTGCACAAACTTGCCAGAGATTTCAGAATCCCAACCTGTCTTGCAGTTAGTCTTGTGTTTAATCCAGTGTCTTCCAGAATTATATTTTAATATATCTCTTAAAGTTATGTTCAGATATTTTTATATTCAGAGTGATGTTTCTCCCTTCAGGACCACCTATTACAGATCATTTTAGTGCAAGTGTTCACATTACTATGACTGGAGAACAAATGGGTATATAGGGTGTAGAAGCCCAAGAAAGAACAAATGGCAATACAAGAACTGGCTGAGCAGTGTGTCTTGGTGGAATTCAGATGAGCAGGTCATCAAGACCCTTGAGCATATCTATGTGCAGGTTCTCAGGACACACAGAGTAGGAAACGAAGGACAAAGGTGGCACAGGATGGTAAAGCTACAGGCTAGACAAATTGCTCTGGACACGTATCTCAGTCTTCTGTGAGCATGTATGCTGGACAGCGAGGCTGAGGAAAGTAATTTTGCTTTTAAAATGAAGGCACTTTCCCTTCCTCTAAGCTATTCTAATTGCTACCATATTATTTTCTAATCTAGCATGTATTACACTTTTTTGGTCAGCAAACCTTAAAGCACTGCATGCAAGTAGGGAGAATATTAAACCCCTGATCTTGTGTTTTTCTCAACAGCAATTAAACTACTTCAACAAAAACATGCAAAACAAACTTACTTCATCTCAGTTACACCAACCTTAGGTTTTTAGTACAAACATTGGAAATTGAAGCATGAGACAGACATTATTTTTAAATTGAGAATCCCTGTGAAGTAACACATTAGTGCTGTTCTCTATGTATTCTGAGTATTTGATATATGTTTCAGTCATTTCTCTGACTTTTCTGCTAGTTTGACTGGTAGCAAAGTCTCAGTAAGTTAAACACTGTCAAAATACCCTCTATTAAACAGCAACTAAAGCCTTCAAATGTTAACAACAAAATTGTTACAGAAATATTCCTGGATGTGCTTGACATGCAAACACTGCATGTCTAACCTGAGAACAAACCACTACTCATACACTTTCACAAAATGAAATGGTAGAATAAAAATCCTAATATCTCAGATACTTATAGTGAAACAGTTCAAAAAAAGATAATGACATTATCAGAGATACAAAGAAATCTGAATGCAAAACTCAGTTTTTAAACTGTCATTGTCTTGGAGTGGTTTAAAGCCCTCAGAGCATTTATTTAGCATCTTCATATTTAGTATACCTCCAGTCAACTTGCTCACTTTTCCTATACTGGTCTTAGCCCCCCCACACTGATATTCCCCTGAATTCCCCCTGCCCTAAATGCCAAGAGAAATGCAGTGCTGCTCATACAACGCTTGCTGTGAAGCCTTTGCTTATTCCCTGGCACTTTTTATTCCAGACACTTGAGACTGCTCACATACTAGCTTCATTTGTCTTTCAGTCTTCCAAATACTTTTAGTTCAATCTAAATGATAAAGTTTAGTTTAGTTAGTTTAAATTCTATGCTGAAATGAAAAATTGATGATAGTCATTTTTAGCCCTAAGGAGCAGATGTTATCAATAAGTTAAAATACCTTCAGCTTTGCCTCAGGATGTTAATATGCCTGAAGCATTCTATCTCCTCATGATAATATAGTATTTGCTTCAGTCACATTTCTTAAAATTACTCCTTTAAAAACTTTTCTACTTTAATACATTTTGACAGAAAATACGTATTTTCAATTATTTCTTACAATCATGTCTATGTGAACCTTTTAAAGCAACACAGAAATGTACACGTGCTACTTCTTTCAAGACTGTCATAAGAAACCACAGATAAAAACATTTTTGAAAGATATTTGCCAAAATAAAATTTGAGTAAGAGTAGCATTTAAACATGCCCTGCCTTGCAGAAATCATAACCTAAGTTGTATAAGCAGTATATATTCAAAAATACCAGTTTTGAATTCCACAGTGCCAACTCTAATGCCAAATATTGAGAAAAGTGCATAAATTAAGAAAAAATTAAAAGCAGGTCCTGTAAAAGTGAAATACTGTTATCTATGAGGATAAGTTATCTTGGTTTTAGCATGTTGCCTTTTCAATACTGCAGCATATTTGCAGCAATACTGCAAGATATTTGTGAAGTTACCTACAAATTTAATTTAGTAAATAATGTTTTTTCTCCTTGAACTGAAAAATATGGGTTGGCCTTTTAAAAACAGCATAAAGGAGTCCTTCAAACTGTTAAAACTTCCAGGCAGAATTCTCTGCACCTCCAGCTAGCAGGCTTGACAGCTACTCCTTGTCACTTTTGCAGCAAGTTGTCACAAAATGTATAAACCTGAAGTACTGGAACAAGCAATTTAGGCTCATTTCATCTCAACCTCAAGTTGCAAGAAGACTATTTCACCAGTTAAATCCAAAATACAAGATGTAGCTTGGTACTCTATAGGCATCCTTCACTGCCTTATTTAATCATTTCCTTTGAGAAAGAAATAGAGCACACCAAAGCCAGAGGGAGGGCCAAAGACAGCAGGATAAAGAGAAACCAATAAACTGATTCAGAAGCATTCACACAGTGGGCAGCAAGAGAACATTTTACAGAAATAAATGTAGTGGTACATGTCTTCTACTGACATGTACAGAGACACAGCAATACACAAGCATTTAATTTCTGCAAGTGACAGTTACAGTCTGAAAATCTGATTAAGTTTTTACTAGAAGCTAACATCAGCAGGTAACTGATAAAAGCAGCAATGCACTTCCCCAGCAACTGAGAACCTCTTTTCTGACACTCATATTCTCAAGAATAAACTGGAAATAAAATTTAAGTGTGAAAAAGAATTCCTAGGAAAGTCAAAGTACCTCCATTACTTGGAAACTCCATTTTCCATAGTATTTCCTACAAGTCAGGCTGGATGAGGAATATCTAGGAGTTCAAAAGGAAAACTGTGGGAGTTCATCATTACTATGTGCCCTGGATACTGCAACATCCACATGGTGGTGGTATCTTAACAACATCCAGGACAATAGAACTAAAACATTACAGATTTCTCCTTCAAGGAACAGTTTCTTTTATTTGAAAGCTACTTACTTGAAAGAGATTACATTAATGTTTTTGAAAAAGCAAGTGTTGTTCTAATAAGTCTCCTGTACTAATAGATACTTCAAGAGAAAATAAGCAGCAAATTTTCTTTTCCTCAAGGCCAGCAAATTCAACCAACATGCTGATGAAGAACATTGAAAGGAAAATTTGTGTTTGAAAAGTTTACAGGAAAAATTTACTAGAGAATAAAGAGTTGCAAAATTACTTCTAAATTAGGAAAAAGAAAATTTTCAAAACCAGACCTAATTACAGTGGAGGATTTTTGATTCAAAAGTGAAAATTCAGCACATAAGTCAAAGCTGCAAATTATTTAGCTTACGAATTTGTTTCAAAGATGTACAACTGAACTGCATTTCCCATTCCCAGACTGCATGTATTTCTTCCAAGAAACACTTCTTCCTAGAAATACAGATGACTTCACAATTGTATCAATGTCCAAGAACATTTTTCCACCATGTTATATCATCCATTATAATTAATGAGTTGACTATGTTTATTCACAAATTATTAATAGTCAAACAATAAATATTTAGTATTTTAGAAATGCTGTCTACACCTAACTGTTGTTATTAAGTTCAGTACTGAATAAAAAAGTCATTAGCAATAAAGCCATTTTCAATCAACTGGAAGTCAGAAATATCAGAACTTCAACGTTTATAATTCTCTGAATTTGGATGTCCATTTCTTTCAATATTACAAAAAAAAATTAGCAGTACTGCATGTTCAAAAAAATAATGAAAATTTTTTTAAAATGCCACGAAGATGCACATACTCTTAAGATTTCAAAAGGCAAGATGTATTAGCAGGGCATCAGGGAGCAGGCACTTCATTATTGCAGAGTCAAATTCTCAAATAAAGCTTGTATATTTATCCTCTGCATGATGTATCTAACATTAAATCCAAATCTAGGAAAAATGTCTGCAACCCATTCAACAACTCAGTCATGTCTATCTCCTTTTTATACCAACGAGCACCAAAGAGTACAGGTCTTCTGGATTATAGTGGAAGCTCAGTAAAAAAAAGAAGCAACATTCTCAACTGGACAAAGTAATTCTTAAAATTATTTTACTTTCCCAGGCAAAGAACCCAGACACCAAAGGAAATAAAATGTTTAAATACTTGATTTCAGTTTTTAATTCAGAAAACAAATCAGAGTTAAGAATTTTTTTTAAGGTTTAATAAACATTTCTGTTTGTTACCAGTCAAGTTCTGCTTTCACCTGCCTTTGCTGACTACCTGTTCGTTAAAGTAACAATTTTTGTTTAAATGAAATGCACTGATAGATGCTCTTTAACTAATGCAAATTAATAAAGAAGCAAGACATTATGTTAAGAAAGCAGAGAACACACATACAGAGATGACTCCCTGCAAATCTGCTTTTTCAATGATCTGCAGCACAGTTATATTTTCAGTTCAGTGCAAGATGCACATGCAAACTCCCTGTCTCCCAACAGGACTAATGTTTTCAATCATTTTCATGAAAATATTTGCATGTGCATTACACTTCAGTGATTACTTAAGGCCTATACCCTGTAAGCAGGTACTGTAATCAGTTAATTGCTGCAGCCATTCTAATACAGTCCTACTGATGACTCATCTGTACAAAGAACAACCACAAACATTTTCTTCCTGTGGACTTTTGACAGCTTTGGTCTAGTGGAGTCTTTTAGAAGCCCAGAAGGCAAAGCACTGCTCCCCCTGGAAGAAGCCTTTCAGTCACAGGCAGTTTGGCACATGCAGACTCTACATATTCAAATAGGCTTCTGTTGCTATATCTAGCATCTCTTACTGTCTTAGCTGTTGTTTTTTCCTACAACATAATAATCACACCCTTTAGAGTAAACCAAAGACATTTCTTGTCATCTAAGGTTTCAAATACTTAGTGAAACTATTATGGAGCAGCTCTGCAAACAGAGCTTGTCAAAATACTTCTATACATTTAGCACTGACCTGCTGAATCCAGAAACAGAGATGGCTCCCCTGTTTCCAGTCCAAGATAAATTCAGCCACTGGATGAGAGTGCAGCGAGACTGTAGGTATTCCAGGGATGTGTCATTAATTCTTGCCCAGTAAGGTTGTAAACTGAGATGAATGTATTGTAGAGGATCACAGCAATGTTGATATAGTAGCTTACAAGTTTGCGCTAGTCTACACAGGTCTGGTACTGTGAGGTGACTCAAAATCAACTGGATGAGCTATATTAAAAACAGAAAAAAAGTCACAGAGGGTCATAAAGCACTTGACATGTTAAAGGGAAAACTGCAAAGGAATAATAAAAGATGCTCTAACTTCAAAGAAAAGTAAATCCTTTTACTTAAAAGTAACTTCTCGAATAAACGATTGATCAACTATTAAAGAGAACTGTGCTGCCTTCTCAAATTGACAACACATTAAACAAGAAAGCAAAAGGAGATCAGCATATGAAAGTGACAGGAGGGTTTCAAATTAGAAGTTTCTTTACCCATGCTAATTTAAACAGTGATATATATGTAAACACTATGTTTACATATTTTCCTTCACAGTGCCTGCACTGCCATTGATCAGAACATTAGTTGGCATCCTCCTTCTTCTCTGGCTTTGTGTTTTAAGATGGTAGCATATTTGCACAGTACATGGAAAAAGAGTACCATGTCTCAGTTTCCCCACACCCTGAACTGATTTCAGGTTTATTTGTCTGCTTCCTGTTTTAAAATTCAGTGTTTTGTCTTCTACCTTATATCCTCTCCCATCCATGCTGGACTACACAACTTGGTAAAAAATTAAACATATTCAGATCTTCTTTTAAGAAGTAATCTCTTTCTTGCTGCAATACTTTGAGACTGTTTTTGCTCTATGCCAGAGTGAAATCTGAAAGGCAAAATCCCTTTACCAGAATGTATCATTTCAGCTTCAGAATAATCACCAGCCCTTCTGACTAGCATCACTATCTAAGTTTTCATAATGGCCCTCCTTACACTCAGAAATGAAGAAATATACCCCAGTTCATATCCGGCTCTGTTTTTCTTTATAAAGGAAGACCAACACAACAGACACATAAATACTTACTTTAGGAAAAAACAAAAATACTAAAAAAAAATATGCTTTAGCTTAGAAAATGAAAGAAAGTGCAGTTGGAACATGAAAAGATCAATGTTTAATTTACCAGTGCTGTCTGTAACAGCTGTAAGTACCTGCACTCAACTCATATAATACACTTGACCAAGTGTTTTCAAGCAAGGTGGGAAACAATAACTTGTATAAATAACTAACATCCCCACACACAAAACAACTTAAACTGAACAGAGTCCTGTGGCTCTTTCAGAATAACATGTTTCATTGTAACGTCTTGTAAGGATTTATAAGACAAAACCGCCAAAAAACAGAACAAAATGCTTGACATAAAATGAAAATGAAGCTTTTTGTGAGATCCAAGCAGATTGTGCTTCCAACGTACCAGTTTATTATGCAGCTAGCTTCCACCTCCCCTCCTCCCCCCTTCATTTTTTGGAAGAGAAGAAATAAGAAAACAATCCAACTTCCTGCAAAATGAGAAATGTTACTTCCTACTCAGCTCCAGATTTAGTATTTGGATTTCAAACATCATCTACAACTCTTCAAAAAATTTAACTTCAGCTTCAATGCCAAAACACAGGGTTTGCAATACTCCAGTTTCTCCCAAGTTTGGTTTTCAAGCCTTCCCTCTCTTCTCTCCTTCATGCTGCTCCTACCCCCCTAAAAACAGCCCAGACTTTTTGCCTCTGTGGGTTGTTGCCTCTTTGCCTCACCTCAGTTTGATGCCGATGACCTGCACAGACATTTCAAGGCAGCACATCCTAAATATATATGCACATACTAAATATATATATACACACACACAGGTATATACAATAACTGCAGTTAATATATTGTAATCAACAAGGTTTGCTCCCAACTGACATTTAGAGAGAGAACAAACTAACTGGGAGCTAACACAGATATAATGCCAAGTTGATATCTTTCTTTTTACTTGAGTCAAACCAAAACTTCTGTTTAAAAGCTACTCAACAGTTTTGCTTGTCATTCTAATAGCAAATACCTAAACATACACCTATTTCCTAATAACATCAACTCCCTTTAATTTTCAGTATTCTGAAAGACAGCTTCAAATTATTTTGCAATCTTTCAGCTGTTCAACACTTCATAAACCACCTAAACATCTATTTCCTAAATGTCTTTTCCCATTCTTATTTAGTAAGTTTTCTAGAGCAGAGAGCTCAGCGAAGGCTGCACAGTTGGCTAAATTTATGATGCCACCTAAAGTGGCATACTAATGTCTGATAAAAACAAAGTAACACCAGTATTGTTCCACAGCAAAAAAAAATATTTGGTAGTTTCTGAGCTACCAAAAGATAATGGTGAATGAAACTATAAGTGCCTCAGCAATGTCCCTTTATACTGTTTTCAATCAGTGTTTCATAACATACAGTAGGCTGTGACTACTCCTCACTAAAAATGAAATCTCTTACCACATGAATGTCTTAACCAGAAAAAAATAATCCCCCTTTATTTTTTTTACTGAAATTATGCTACTTCATAACATCTAGAATGAAAAATAGAATGAAATGTCACTACGACAACATTAAGATATAAAGTACTTTTTTTCTGGCTTTTGATTAAAAACAGGTAACAGGTTCCAATAACCATTAATCACTGTTAGTCTGGAGTCTGCCAGAAATTCACTTTTTATATATGTGTATCCTTGCATAAAGTACAATTTGATACCGTAATGAGTGTGTGACATGATGGGCCATACAGTGCCATGCCATCTTCATGGAGATTCCAAAAATGCTGCAGTACTGAGTATCTGCTTTGAAAACTAATTTCCTAACAGTTTCTCACAAACAATTGTTTCTACGCTGCATTTACGAAAACTTATGGCAACCATGATTGCTTCACACTTTCTTATAAATCTATCAGTAAAAGTGAAGATTATTGGAAAAACAATACAAAGGAGTATAAATGGGAAAGCAAAATATATTTTCTACAACACTGGTGACCTTTTTAGGCTCTAATGGACCAAAAGTACTTCCCATTTCCAGGGCAAACGTGACACGTGTCAGCTTTAGAGATGTGGTGAGATCAACACTGACTACAGTGAAAACCTCCAAAACCTGGAAGTTTCCAAATCAAAATTCTCCACAACAATTCAACAAACAGCAGTATACAAGCTCACTGTGTGCTTTTTGAGCACACAGAAGACCCTGATTCATATCTGTGTTTACCATCATAGCCCCTAATTGCAGGATCTCATATATATGCATACATTTTGAATTATCAATTGAAAATTATAACATCTTAAAAAAACAGACATGTCATCCACTTCAACGTTGGCTTATAAACTCAGATGGAAGCTTACATGCTCCACCACACTCTTCAATACATGGGTTAGAACTTTACCAGTAGTGTAGCTTCTTAAAAGCTTTACCTACCTTAAAGTTTCTCCAGCTTTTTAAAAGCTTGTTTCTGAATTAGAGCAAGCAATAACTCTGTAGTAAATAAAATCCTTTCTGTGGCTAAAGCACAGTAACACACAATAAGATTTGATAAAAAATAATGCTTGGATGCTGGTTAAACCTAGAATGTCTGCACACCCTACAAATTTCCTTTCAGTTCTTCAAGTGTGAGTCTCTCCAATATGAAAATACATTGGCCCATGAAAATCACTCATTCAGAGTGCAAATGAATGACTGGCAATTTTTTCATTCTGCAACTAGTCTACAGCTTGGACTCTGATTAATGAGAATTATACTAAGATATGCTCAGATAAAGGACAAAGGGTATGTACACAAAAAGGTAAAGGGAGAAGGCAAGGAGACTGGTATTCTAGGGCTTTTGACATTCCTCAACCTAGTTTAAGAAAACACAGTTCCATGATCCTATAGCTTGCACCAGCAAATACAAAAAAATTTTAATAAGGCATGTGAACACAGGAGAAGTGGATCTTGCAACTGTTTCAGAAACACAACCATTTATGTCTCTCTTTTCTTTACTCACATAACATGCTTTGGCAGAGTAGGCTTTACATCACCAGGCTATAGGTTGTGATCACCTCAACAATGAAAGGTTATGAAGATTTTAAGCCTCTTCTTGATTCAAAGAACAGAAAAGGATCTTGCTGACAGACCGCACAATCAAATAATTGAGACTCTAGGAGGACTAAAGGTAGAGAGATCTCCATGTGTCAGTACTCCTGAGCCTAGACTGCTACAGCAACTAGCAGTATATTTTGCCATTAACTGAAGGGAATCTTGTGCCATATGGTTATTAGCTGTAAAGACATCTGAAAGCCTACAAGTATTTGTTCTGGAAAGATGGAAGAAGATTACTTGTTGAGGGGAAAAAAAGTGTACAACTCAAGAAATGCTCCTGCTTATCACTCCAACTCTTCTATCTAAGGTTCATTTAAGGGCTGCAAATCTTACATTCAAGACTCATCTTCCTGGAACACAGGTGCCAAATCCACATATAGCAGTGAAATTCACTTCCCCAGTAGACATGAACAACTCACAAATCTTGTAAGGCAGCTTTAGGAAAAACTGGCTTCAAGGAATGACAAAGATGTCATTTATATTTTTAATACAAATTTTTATATTAAAAAATACCTTTTGGACTGCAGCATGCAGGATTTCTCCTGACTCTCCTCTCTGGAGAACTAAAGATAGGTTCTTGGTACCTGGCACATCTTGGTGAGCCTCAAACTGCACAACAGGTATGCTGTGGCAGGTATTCCTCATCTTTCTCAAAGGCTTTTAATTTGTTCGGGCTTTCAGAGTAAAAAAAAAGTAAACCAACTAAGACTAAAGCCTGACTACTTCTCCTTACAAGCAGCACAAGTCAGTCAAAGATAACTGGGAAGACAGACAAGAACATGAAGTGTCTGCCAGAAACTCCTTCATCAACTTTAAGGTAATTCCAGAGAACAGATGACAGTACAATTACTTCACAGCTACTAAGGGCTGGTTAACACTGTCCATGAGTAGGGTAGGAAAATTCTCTCACCTAGTTCATCCAAGATTTCACACTTTCTTCTAAGGAAGTCTGTGCCACAGGAGTAGAGCATTTTTCTCTTTTGCAATCTAGACTCTTCCAGTGGTTTGTTTTGCTGCTCATACTGTGGCAAATCATTCCTAATGTCATTTCGAGGAACAACACAGTCTACAAAAGAATCGTCTATGGAAGTTTCAGAAAGACAACAAAGGCAAAACAAAGGCTGGAGGAACTGCTGCCTATTCTAAGATTAGCATTGAAGACCACTCAGCCTGTGTACTTTGTGAATTATGGAGGGTAGTATGAGAAAGTCTGAAATAGCTCAAATAACGAATAGGCAGAGGTATGAAGACTTAGAACAGCTACACATTCACAATCAACAGGAATAAAAAGATGGAATTTTTAATTTAATGTATCAATCAAAACTGGAAGGAGTCAGCAGTTGCCTTACTTCATCACTACAAGGTTTGAACACTTCCAGAAAAATCTGACACTTGTCAGTCTTGAAGACAGCACAGACAGTACTGTTCCCATATCTGATCGGATAAAAGACTGTCATACTACAAAGTACACCATTTTTGTTGTTCTGATATCCAGGCCTTCCATCCAGACCAAGAAAGTAGGAGACTGGGATTTCTGCTGTCACAAAACCAGTCCAGAAATAGTCCTTTGTAGTTTTCTGATAATCATTCCACCTATATTTTCAGTTTCTTTAAATCAAAGCAGAAGAAAAAAACGTGCTTGGTATTAATAGACCATATAAATGCATTCATGAAACCCAACTTGTTAAAAAATGGATAAAAAGAAAGCAGGTACACAAACAGGAAAGCAGAAAAGCATAATAAAGTACATGAAGGTAGAAGTTCATAGGAGTTAACAGGACCGCACAAATATTACCTAAATTGTAATCTTAATATGTATAATCACATGGAACAGAAAAGATATTAATCAAGCTCTCTGACAGTCTATGATACTATGAATCAATTTATCCAGCATTTTCAAACAAAACTTCCTAGATTTAAATCAAATTTTCTCTACAATTTATTTATTTGAACTACTAAAATCAACACATTCTCAAACCTTCAAACACATGCTTTTAAGATGTTCTGGAATCAACTGCACCTTTGCACATGCAAAGCAGTTTCTCTACTTAAGTACTGATACACAAGCACCAACCAAAAAATAAGTAAAATCTATTAAACACTCGTGGGGAAAAAACACCACCACTAGACCTACCTCAGGATGAAGTCAGTATCCTCATTTATTATTCCACCACAGCAACAAGAAACCCACCAAACTCAAGAACTGAAGATGACTTAGAAGATAAACACTCAGAACCAAGACCGGAGACAGTTGTTACATTCTCTTTCTCCTTTTCCTCTCTCCAAGCTCAGCAAACATCTGCAGGTTACTAGGGCACATGGTCACCCTACCACGGCCTTTGCATGCTGAACTGACATACTTGCAGACAAAACATGTGACAAAACCAAAATATTATTTGATTAGGTTCTGGAAGTGCCCTGCAATCAATCAGTGACAGCACCTCTCACCATCTTTGCTGCGCTTTGAAAACCAAGTCTGACTCAAGCAGGAGCACTCTGAGCATCAGATAAGCCACCACAGCAAACACACACTTGCAGTACCCCAAAAAGCAGGAACAATCACATCTCTGCCCAAGTCTCATGGGCAAGTAAAAGCTCCTTTCCACTATGTGCAAGCTCAATTTATTTTAGGAGAGGTGAAGTTAATTATTTCATCTCTCAATTCTTTAACTACACTACTAGCCTCCATAAACAGCTACACCCCAAAAAGAATTTCCTGGGCTGCACACACAATTTTGAGCAATTAAACATCATCATCTCATTACATTGGAAATTACAGCAAAGAAAATACTTGTCTACACTGACTCTGAGCACACTTGCAACTGCCCCATTGCCAGGGAATCTGAAAGGAGTAGTTTTGTCACAACTGTTATCTATGCTGATGATAGAACAAAAAGTAGCGAACACCAAAACAAGACAGTGTACAGAAGTGCAAAGAAGACTTTTTACCTGCACCATGATTCAAAACTTAGCCGGATGGAAGCAGTTTATTTCATAATCATATGAAAATATTTTTGCAGTTTCACAAAGTTCTGGGGTTTTGTAAGACAGATATAGAGGAAATAAAGTTTTAGCCTACTACAAACTATTTCCACTTCCAGATCTTTATTTGATCTTTTCATATCTCCTACGTATATAATCTTTGTTAAGCATGAGGACTAAAACTATTGGAAAACTGCCAGAAGCTTCTGAGTTCAAGATCTAAAAATTCATGGTTGAATAACTGGTGTAAAATCTATGTGCATGGACCAATTCTTGAGAAACAGAAGTGCAGTAACTATTCACATACCAGCTAAGTGGCTTCCTAATATCCATCCCTGGAAGTAGACAGACTTCCATAATTCAGGAATAGCTATACAATAACTGCAGGAGAGTAACAGAAGAATGCAAGGAACTGGATAAAAACAACACTCTTGACCAGTGCCCTATCAAGCACTTTAGCACCCTTCACGATCAAGACAAATGCATTAAATATAAAACTGCTTTCCTTACCTCATAAGGCAGTTTATCAAAATATCCATTAGTCGGCCATTCCCTGAGGGCAACAATGCTGAACTGTTTATTAACATTGTCCATTCCACAGCTGTACTTCTCTTCATCCTCATCTTCATCAATATCATTCATATCAATCATGGAAGTCTTAAGTGAGAGCACAGGTCTCTCTTTCACCCCGTGTAGCACAACTGCATCCAATTCTGTGTAATAGTCCAGAAGAGAGCTGTTCACTTCCAGTCGGATTAAGTTTGTGGGAAAGTTGATCTGTTTGATACAAGGGGTGAACTGCCGAGCCTGAGGACCATTCACCTTTGTAGGTGCCTCGGACCAAAGGACTTCCCATCTGTGAAAGAACAATTGCACACACAGACAGTACAGGGAGTAAAATCAGAGTTACTAAAAGCAATTCCTGAACACCGTAAGAGTATTTCTCTGTCAGAAGTATTTATCAAGTGAGAAAC
>NW_009970719.1:288057-289114 GCF_000747805.2 Chaetura pelagica | reverse complement strand
ATCCTAAGGGTGAATTTAACAAGGCACACTAATCCATGACCTTAACATGTTTTCTCTGCATGGCTAACTAACAAAACAAGCTTCATACTCACACACTTGTGTTAGAGTACTGATATTCACACACAAGTAATTCTAACATCCCACTGGTAAGGTAATTGTAACCAATGGATTACTAATGTCTTCACAAGGATACTGTGTTAGTTTAAGCATGCATGGGACAGTCTTGCCATGTAACCAAAACATACAGTCAACTTCCCTTACTTCCCACAAAAGGTTTCCACAAAACCTTTTAAAGACTTTTTAACATCAAACCTGTTCAAATTGCAGCATTGAAAATTATTAAAATAATCTAAACTTTATTCTGTTTATCTGTCTAGGAAAGAAAACTATTCCTTTTAAAAGTAATTCACTGTAAAATTACCAATGAAAACAGAATCTTCAAGTAATTTGTGAAGGGGTTCTCTGCAAAAAAAACATTAGAATTTCCAAACTGCTAAACTGAAAAGACTTTTTCTCTTTGGTCCAGTGACAGAAAGAGGGTCAGGGCATGCACAGAACTTCCACACATACCCCCTCACTTTGACACACAGACTTCAAGTAATCTCCAGGAAAGAGCAGTGGAACCTGCTGCCAACTGACTGATCTGGAGAATCAAGTCTTACATTCATTAAGTTTTCAGTGCTCCCAGAATTGCCCAAAGGCCCAAAACCAGAAACATGCTCTTTGTATCTGCATGAGTCCCCATCCAGTGAATGGATTTTGGAGGTCCTTCAGTCACTGAGGCCCATCTTTCCTTCCCTCAAGTCTAGTTAATTCCTAAAGAAGAAAGCCTTCAGCATCCACTGCTGCTGTTCCTTTTCACAGTATTCTTTCAGCGATCACTGCACCTTGTGCATAACCCAGACACTTCTACTTTTACTCCACCTCTTTCCCATCACCCTCATTCCAGCTTCAAGGGTTTCTCTCAGGCTATTTGTCCTGTTACTCAGGTCTCAGAAAGGCTGTACCTGCTTCTTAGTACCTCAGCATCTTAGCTTTACCTACCAGCTCTGCACTT
>NW_009970719.1:270347-287170 GCF_000747805.2 Chaetura pelagica | reverse complement strand
TCCCTACCAGCTCTGCACTTACAAGTACTGCTCAACACAGACACATACTGCAGAACACACATGGGGAGGGGGGGAAATAAAAATAAAAAATAAAAAATAACCAAACATGCTTTATTTTCAAGAACAAAAAGCTTAAGCTTTGTCCATCATGACAGAAAGTAAAACAAATGTAAGGATTTTCACTAAAATATGGCACACAGTATAAATAAGGCTCAGAAGCTTGATATTTACTATTCTTTCAATGATAGGAAAATTAATACGTATCAGCTGAAACTTCAATTTCATGATGGACATTTTCAAGCATGCACAGATAAAGTTTCCTATCTTGCATCGTGCCTCTCTCTACAAATACCTTACAGTAGGACAGGAGGCCTGCAGAAGTCTTCTGTCAAAGGAAAAGAAAAATAATTCATGAACTAAAAACAAACATGCAGGACTGGTGAATATATGGCACATCAGAAATTACCAACATAGAAAAGTAGACAACCCTGCCCTAACTTCAACAGCATTTATAAGAGAGATTTATTACTAAGAGAAGATTTCATTCATCCAGGAAATGAATGTCAACTCATGGCAAAAAGTAACACATATAGTCCCATTGTCAGGCCCTCTCACACAGGTCGATTCCCTAAGCAAATGCTTAAATGTTGGCAATGCACATAACCTTTCCTGAACACATCCAGATCACCACCTGACATTTGGCTCAGACACTTTCATATACCTGCTCAAACTATCCTTAGGGAAACTCAAGGCTATTTTTTCACTCAAGTAGCACACACCGGACCATCAACTTTTAAGAGAATTTGTCTCAGTTACTGACTTCTCCTTTGGTGCCCTGGAGAGACCATCATCTACCAGTAGCAGAGCTCTGGAAAAAAATAATGCAGCTGGAAGCCTAGGTTCATCAAACTGCAGACAAATAACCTCCTTCAGCAAGGAGCGTTTCTGGTTCCCAGTCTTTGCAATACACTAGAGAAACAGAAAGACATGTAGTATGACTTTACAATGTTGAGAAACATCTTACATACCAATTGCTGATGAGCAACAAGACCAGTGACTAACTTCCATTGCCCTTGCCATGCTGTTTTCATCAACAGCACTCGTCTAATTTTATAGAAGTTCTCTGTTAGTATAACTGGAAATCCTCAAGTCTACCAGGTTGATGTTTTCCTCTCCCTTGGTAGCACCACACACAGCTCTGAGTTAGCATTCGTATGTCTTTTCTAAGTGTTGGCATACTCTTAATACACCCATATTGCAACTGGAAGCGGCCTCTTGATCCATAATCAGCACTTTGACACTTGGGCTACCTGTAATAATTACAGATTTGTCCATTTTATCTACACACAGGGTCCATATTATGTCCCATTCTGAGCTCCTCAGTTCAAGGGGGATAGGGATTTACTTGAGAGAGTCCAAAAGAGGGCTATGAAGATGATTAAGGGACTGGAACACCTGTTTTATGAGGAAAGGCTGAGACACCTGGGGCTGTTTAATCTAGAGAAGACTAAGAGGGGATCTTACTAATGTATATAAAAATCTGAAGGGTGGGTGTCAAGAAGGAAGGGCCAATCTCTTTTTAGTCATGCCCTGTGATAGGACAAGGCACAATGGATGCAAACTGGAACACAGGAAATTCCACCTCAACGTGAGGAAAAACTTCTTTACTGTGAGGGTGATGGAGCACTGGGACAGGCTGGCCAGAGAGGTTGTGGAGTTTCCTTCTCTGGAGACTTTCAAGACATATCTGGATGTGTTCCTGTGTGACCTGCCTTAGTCGGCCCTACTCTGGCAGAGGAGTTGGACCGTATGATCTCCAGAGGTCCCTCCCAAGTCCTAACATTCTACGATTCCATGATTCTATTGGTGGGAGTGAAGACTCCACAGTTGGAAACAGAACAAAAAAGTCTACATTTCCAAGAGGCTTCAGAAAGAACTGCATTCCCGTTCCAGAGCATGTTTTTGTTATGGCTATCCCATTTCAAAATCTTTTGAAAAAAAGGTATTTTCCAAGCTTAAGATGCTCAATAGACTATTTAACCCAAAACAATGAGAAACTGAATCCCAAGATGCAACTGTGAAGTATTCAAAGTTCTTTCCCTCCACACTTTGAGTTAATTAGGTAGCTCTCAAAAAAACCCAAGGAGAACCAAATGACTGAAGGTAGGGCATTGCTGGTCCTCAAGTCTTGCAAACACAGAGGAACAGCTAGTCAAAGATGTTGCAATGAGAGTGTTTTGATAAGAAGATTTCACCAGCAGTGTGCAAGAAAGCTTCAGTCTTTACATTACCATGCAAAGCTTGAATGAGAGGCAGTAACATCTGTATTATTTCCTCTGATGATTGAAGAAAATTACAACTTGAAGTTTTCCCATTCAGCTTTAATGGACTCAGTTTTCCCATAAGACTTCTCTACCTCATGAAGATATCCAGGAACTCATTCTGCTCAAAGTTCTTATACTAAAGACTCCATACATCTATGTGGTAAAAAAAAATACAATTCCCATTCTTTCCCTTACCGTGAAGAGAAATCCAGTCTAGTGATTTTTAGGCTAAGAAACATATTTGCAAGGTTTCTGTCAAATGAAAGCAGATATTTAATGCTTGTTTAATTTTTTGTGATGATGCCTGAGTCGATCCAATTCCTTCTGAAGAAAATACATAATAAGAAAGAATATTTGGAAAAGTGGCTCCTAGAAAAAGTAATCAGATTTCTCTGCAGGAAGACAAGATTAAACTTTGCCTGCAATCTGCTGAGATTTCTTGCATTGTAAAATTGAGATTGATGTAGAAAGTGAATAAAGCACTATGAGCTATTCAGGCACAAAAAATAAATGCCTTGTCCCAAGAAACTTGCAGCTGTGTTAAAAGCCAAAAGAAGGGAACTTTCAGACAGACTAACAAGGAAAACATTAAGAAAACTCAGAGAATAATATGACCACAACTTTTCTGAAATTGTAATGTCTGCAACAATTACAAGCATTACATGTGATTGTAATACATACCAGCTGCTCCTACCTAAGCAAGTGCTCTGTACACCATCTGTAAGCTACCTACAAGAAAAGGTCTCCTGCCTGCTAAGATACCAGGGATGCTTCAGCCACTATGTTCAACACAACCTGGAAAGTGCACCCCTCACCACAACTGAGAGTTTGTAAATAAAAAAGGGAAGGACTGACCACGAGAGCAATTTTAGAACCATTCGGATCAAGGTGGTAAGTAGAGTTCACAGCAGTCTAATCACTATGGGGGAACACACAACAGATTTTAATTTGTGCTTTGAGAATTCAATTCTGAAATACCATAGTGAGCAAAAAGGACTCAGAATACTCAGGGAATTTAAAAGAGCAAAAGGGATTTGAAATAGTTGCTCTGTCCACATGAGATTTGTATGGATTTCTCAAAAATGACTGTGTCCCATGAACTCAGAATTCATTCTTCTATGACACTCATTTGGACAAGAAAAAGCTGTTTCCCTGAAGACGTCAAAACAAGTTATAAGTAAGGATGCAAACAGCTAGAACTTAAGCTGTGAGCTACACGTAGGTGAGATACAGCCCTGAAGGTCCCTTATCACACTGTCATGTGTTGATGGTATCAGCAGTGTTTTGGGTGCCTTCAACTGAGACTCACAGGGACCAAAAGGTAGAAGAATCATCCAAATGCCACTCACTCTCTTACATGCTCTGGATCTGGACACTGTCTTTTTTGCTTCACTCTCTTTATCAGAACAGGGGATTTTTCCCATCCAAAAATTTTATTCAAATCCTGGCTGCCAGCAAACAAAGCTGCAACATTCCCACCTGGATTAGACTTCAGAGTGAGCCTACTGCATTAACACAACAGACTTCCTAATGAAAGGAGAGGACCTTTGACTTTGTCCACCTTCCTCAGCCTGCTCTTCAGATTGTAGCAGCTTCTGCCTCTACAGGCTTTAAGAGCTTCAGAAACAGAAAGGAACTTTGCATGCAGCATACACAGCTAACCTAGAAAATATTAAGTCAAGCTGTTGATCTACAAAATTGAAACCAAACAGATTTTTGTTCAAAAAAGCACCTAGCAAAATCCTAAATTACATGGGGAAAAAAATGAAGTTAAATAGAAATAAATGGTAGGAACACACAAGGCAGAATGTTGCCACTGCTACTTCTGGAACTGTTTCCAGTCAGTCCAATGATAATGATATCTCACCCATGAGAAACAACCAAATCAATGTTGTATTTTATCTGTAGAAAATAAGGAAAAAATACCACAAAACAATCTCCTATCTAGTAAAGAAGCAATCATTGCACAGCAGTAAGGACATGCTCTGAAACATCACCCCAAGCACTGCCACATAACCCAGACTAGTTAGCAATTGCTGGTTTCGAGCTTTTACAAAAAAGTGTATGAATATGTGGTATTGCTATAATGTACAGAAGGTAAGAGAAACTGTCAAGTTAAAAAACGACCATAACAGAAGAACAGGCACTATTTCTTTCTTTTGTATTCCAAATTTAAAAAGCAAAGTTATTTTTCTAAAAGGAAGAAGGTGGAAATCTATCTATGACCTGCAAGTTCTCATTTCAGCACACAAACTCTCTCTGTCTGCCAGCAGTTAACTATTAGGAGTATCAGAATGTTTCAGAGGGGCTGACAAGGAAGAAGCCATTAGGCAATCTCCAACAGTAAGCCTTCTGGGAAATGAGGAGGAAAGAGAAAGAGGAAAGAAAACCTTTCCCTCATCACAGAGGCTAGCTGTAACTTATCCATCCAATACACCACGAGAAACAGAAAATCCTCTTGGCTGTGTTCAGCTCATGCTACTGTCAGGTGCAACACCCTCATCACACCTGTGTGGAGTTCTGCTTCCTCTGGCTGAAGAGGAACTCATGGTTGTCACCAAACCCTAAGTACACAGAATATTAATCTCAGTACAAAATCTTACAGCTATACTGGTATAATAATCACAACACAACACACAAACTGGAGGGATTTCTTCACCACATAAAAACTAAGACTATATGCTGAAATACTCCGTTCATCTCAGATTATTAATTGTTCCTTGTATTTTCTGCACTCAGATAATTCATGTAAGAAATACACAGATACTAACATACGTTAGTAGAGTTTGAGAAATTACCAAAAACTTCTCACCAGTCAAGGTGTGATTTGCACTAATGAAAAACACAAGAGATATCCATGTGTAACAACAGCAGTTTCTCTGACATTTATGGTTTTTTTAAATTGTTTTATGCAGAGGAGAGTGATGTCATGTCTTCTGTGTTTGAAGGAGCAAAAGATATGAGAGGACAGAGAAAAAGAAACTTCAAATTAACTGTTGTGCTCTAAGCATTAGAATTATTTGGGACTATTACATTGCACTCTGAAATATTGTCACCGTTTGACTCAGGTCTGACAACAATGCTCTCGATCCCCTCCCCCTCCCACCCAGGTAGGGAAGGAGAGAAAAAGAGAGAGACTTGGCTGGATTGAAAACTAAACTACACAGCTTTAATTAAGCACTAATGAATGACACAAGAAAATATATACAATTATATACAGATATGTTCAGGTATGAGCAAAAGCCTCTCGCCTCCTCCCACCCCCAGCAACTCCCACAGCATCTCCTGAGCTGCAAACAGTCCTGAAAAATCCCAGGTTGCTGCTGGAGAAAGCACAGAGTGATGAGGGTCAGGAGAGCTGGAGCCTGGGGGTTGATGGTGATGGATGGACGGAGTCCTCCCTGGACACCGGCCATGGATGGAAGAGAAGGGAAGAAGCAGGAAGGAAGTTGTCTTCTGTGATCTCTGACTTCCTCTAAGCTTACGTAGATATATGGAATATCTCTGGCCAATTTTGCTGTCTGTCTAACTCAGCCTCCTACGGGGGGGTCACAGATCTCCATATACTGTCTGAGCTGGCAGAGTGAAGGTGTAACCTTGAAGCCTCAGTAGTTAGAAAAACATTCCAGTGTCTTATCAGCTCTAGCTACAGCACACTGTTGTTAAAAGAAAGCTTACTGAAGGAAAAACAATCAGTAAAAGGAAAATTGGCTTCATCCTGGCTCAAACCAGGACAAATATAAATGCTTATTCCCATTCCATGAAAAGCTGATCCCACCTCTAAAACTACTCTAAATAAAGCTGTAACTGACAGCAGTAATTCCATGCACCAGCAACAGAGGAACATGACTAAAGAACTAGAGTCTTTCTGAACACCTGCATAAATTGTTTTTTAATGCAACTCAAGCATAAACTGAGCAACAAAGCAACATACTGGCCAATGATGCAGGCTACAGCCATTTTTCTACAAGAATATATGAAGTCCTCTTGAGCAAGGACTGCAGTACGTGAACATACAAGAGCCTCTTGTGGGTGAGAAGCTTTTGCACACAGCAAAGTCTTGGATAAACTGATGTTTTAAATACTAGACAAAGAGAACAAAGATTACTTGGCTGTATAGCCACTAGTATAATCCACCAAGCATAACATTTAAACAAGTCTCAAAAGACTTTTTACTCTCAACAGTTTTGACTCCACTTTTAATTTGGTCTTCGTTTTATATCAAAGTGAGAACTGGTGAAAAGGAACCTGTCTAATGACCTGTCTTTTCTATATTTGTGTTCAGGAAGAAACAGATTCAGAGCATATAAAAGAAAGAAGCACTTTAAGTTCTTAAGTAATATAGTGATATAAAATTGAGTATCAAAATAGTAAGAAAACGAAGTCCTGAGTACCCTTTGAGTAAATGGAACATAGCCTTTTTTAACAGAAGAAAACAGTATGGCAGTTCTTTAAGTCTAAAACATCAGTTAAACACAGAATCACCTGACATTATCAACAGCATTCCACCTTCAAAACATTTTTTTTAGTTGACATCTCAGAATTTTTGGAAGTGAAAACAAGAACCAAGAACTGAAGCAGAAAAGAGACTGTATTCTTGTAGGTTTTCATATTCCTCTCATAAAGCTGAGAAAACAGAGAGAAAATACTGCATACCTCATGTGGAGAAAGGGTTCCTTCATCTTCCTTTCAAGACACCATGTGTGAGACATGATTGTCTTTTTCAGAAGAAAAAAGGAGACAAATTAAATATGTAGCTCTGAACAGTAAAGTCCTGCTAAAGAAAAGTAAGCCAAGAGGAAAAACAAAAGTCCCTTCTTTAGCACCATGACTGGCAAGTACTGAAGATGCAACTGGTTTTAAGGCTACCCAAGAAAAGTGCCTTCTAGCCAAAAAGTTGCTAACCTAGGTAGACAGAACAGAAGATACTCCTGCCTATAAATTAAAAAGCAGAATACTACAGAAACTTCACCCTTTTTTACGAATAAGGGAAAGTCTGAGCTTTCAGTCCGACCCTAACCAAAGAGAAGTCATAAAGCACATCCCAGAGAACTGTATATTAAGTATTTCCACATCCATTTTCTCTTAACTCTCTGAACAATTTTATCTTTTTTTAAGTGCACTTCACTGAATAGCTCGTTCAGTTAACATCCCTTGAGCTTTCCTTCAACACTTCTTGATCTTTACGCAAACCTAAATAAAGTATATTGTTTTATGAACCAAAACCTAAGCAGACATTTTTATAAACCAGCTTTAGCTTACTACTTGGAATTTTATCCTTCTATTATTGCCCTGCAGCACACTGTCTTACCATTACCCTAATGCAACATTATCAGCAGTTACAGAGATTATCTCTACATGATTCTGTGCTACATCACAAAATAAAGTAGTAAAATCAACCACAGAATCATTTTCACTGGAAAAGACCTTCAAGGTCATCAAGTACAACTGTTACCCTAGCACAAAGCCAAGTTCTCCACTAAACCGTGTCCCTAAGCATCACATCTACACATCTTTTAAATACACCCAGGGATGGTGACTCCACCACTTCCCTGGCCATCATATTCCTCTCATAAAGCTGAGAAAACAGAGAGAAAATACTGCATACCTCATGTGGAGAAAGGGTTCCTTCATCTTCCTTTCAAGACACCATGTGTGAGACATGATTGTCTTTTTCAGAAGAAAAAAGGAGACAAATTAAATATGTAGCTCTGAACAGTAAAGTCCTGCTAAAGAAAAGTAAGCCAAGAGGAAAAACAAAAGTCCCTTCTTTAGCACCATGACTGGCAAGTACTGAAGATGCAACTGGTTTTAAGGCTACCCAAGAAAAGTGCCTTCTAGCCAAAAAGTTGCTAACCTAGGTAGACAGAACAGAAGATACTCCTGCCTATAAATTAAAAAGCAGAATACTACAGAAACTTCACCCTTTTTTACGAATAAGGGAAAGTCTGAGCTTTCAGTCCGACCCTAACCAAAGAGAAGTCATAAAGCACATCCCAGAGAACTGTATATTAAGTATTTCCACATCCATTTTCTCTTAACTCTCTGAACAATTTTATCTTTTTTTAAGTGCACTTCACTGAATAGCTCGTTCAGTTAACATCCCTTGAGCTTTCCTTCAACACTTCTTGATCTTTACGCAAACCTAAATAAAGTATATTGTTTTATGAACCAAAACCTAAGCAGACATTTTTATAAACCAGCTTTAGCTTACTACTTGGAATTTTATCCTTCTATTATTGCCCTGCAGCACACTGTCTTACCATTACCCTAATGCAACATTATCAGCAGTTACAGAGATTATCTCTACATGATTCTGTGCTACATCACAAAATAAAGTAGTAAAATCAACCACAGAATCATTTTCACTGGAAAAGACCTTCAAGGTCATCAAGTACAACTGTTACCCTAGCACAAAGCCAAGTTCTCCACTAAACCGTGTCCCTAAGCATCACATCTACACATCTTTTAAATACACCCAGGGATGGTGACTCCACCACTTCCCTGGCCAGCCTGTTCCAGTGCCTGACAGCCCTTTCAGTCAAGAGTTTTCTCCTAATATCACAAAACAAAGAAGTAAAATGAAAGCTCCCAGAGTAACTGGCCAAAAGCTATTTCACACTAGCTTTTCATCAGTATATAATTATTAGAGAGCTGTAAAACTAACAATGCACTACACTACAATAGATGACAGAATCACACAAAATAGATTAATTGGGAATTTAGTATATAACATGACACTTGATTTTCCAGGGTTTACAAATAAACATCAACAGCCCAATACTGGAAGCATGGGATAATAAGTTAGACCTAAAAGTACATTCTTTAGCTGCATTTGTAAAAGGCAGGTCAGGGAGAAGACACCCAGCACCCAAGTTAACATGCTAACATGCTTGGGTGCACCACCAAAGTGTGCACTTCAAAGTAATAAAGTTATTTGTTGACATTTTCTCCTTTCCTATATGGGCTTAGTATAATTTTTATTTTTTTTAATTTATACTGAGTACTTTGCACATACTGCTAGTTTTTACCCATGTTTTTCCCCACTATGTGCTTGTATCTGTTCTCTTTCTCCTTCCATTTCTATCTCCTCACCTCCTCACTAAGAGCTTCACACCCCATACACTGTTTTTCTTTATTATCTTACTATTCCCCAGGTAGGTCTGGAGTGTCTAGAATTTCATCAAGAGTTCCTGCTATGAGGAAAAGCAATAGGATCAAATCAGTTTCTTTCAGTCTATGAAGCAAGTGTAAAAATGAAGCTCAGCTCACACCCTTCGATCAGACCGAAAATAAATACCAGACAAACAGCATCACCTTTTGTCCAACTGTTCTATGCTTCTGGTTTTGGTCTCATTTCCATATGAATAGCTACAGTGCCCAATTGTACTACACATACAATCTAAAGGATGCAGGGAGAGGAGAGAGTTCTTGGCTACTTCAAAAGGGATGACACAGCCATTGTGACTCCTCAGCCTCTTCTACACAATTTGCTTTCCTTATTGGAGAGAGGAACTCAAAACTGTCATTTCAAAACGGATTTTTGTACATACAAAATAATTATAGCTCATAAAAATTACAAAACAAAAACGACCATTACACAAATTCAGTTTGATACTGGGATCTGCATTAATTCCTACCAAAAAATCCACATCTCTGAAGTTGCTATGAAAACATGTCACTACAGTTTTAAAAACATGCAGAAATAAAGAAAACATTAGTGGGTCAGATTCAAACCAGAGAAATACTTGGGAGTAAAGTTTTCTAAACCGCATTATTTGTAGCATTTAACATCTCACAGGAAAGCATAAAGGAGGGGAAAAGAATTACCTTACTTCAGCTGGTGGATTTTGTGAGTAAGGATTTGCAGAGCATGCCAAAATCCTGACTACAGCTCCAGGATGGTACGTTTCCAGAATGTGCACTGCAGTAGGATAAACTGGTTCCTCAAAGGCAAGTTCCACATAGTCCTGGCTACAGAAGGTGGGTGGTGTTCTCTTGAACGGCAGCCGAGCACTAGGGCAATGATCCCACCAGGTCCCGTAAGTTCGAAAGACAGCAGTCTGAGTGAAGTCACCAGAACTAGGGTACACGTTTGGAATACCTGCTAAATTCCACATGGTGTATGACATGCTGTTTTCACTACCATAGTGAGAGCTGAAATCCAACACTTCTTTGGCATACTGAACTATTTCAACGTTGATAGGTAAGGCTCGGGTGTTTGATTCAATAGCCCTCCGGCTGTTCATTTCTCCCCTCGTTGCTGTCCTAGCTCGGCGCCGAAGGCACATATAGTAAAACATGCTCAGAACTGTTAACATGGGAAACACTGGTGACATCTAGATACGACTTAGGAAGATGCAAAAGGTCAGGAGTCCTTTAGAAAGCGCAGTAACTGCTTGTGGTGTTTTGGAAAAGAGCTATAAAACAGAATGAATACACATAGTGAGCTGATGAAACATTCTTAGAAAGCATGTGGTTTTGAATATCCTTCTAAACAAAATACTGCTACTAAAACATTAATGGACTTTTCCATTTACTGTGTTTAAAAAAAGAGAAGACTATGAAGAAAGAGTAGCCAAAACTAGCCCTCAAGCAATGCAGAGGCTAATGGTTAAATTAAGCATTATTTTCAGGGATTTATTAAGGGAAAAAAATATTGCACTGACTTACAGAAATGAAATCAAGCATGGAAGGAAATCTGGCCCTTGAACTAAACAACTGTAGAAGAGTATCTGAAGGTACATCTAAAATTATCTGTAGTATAGTTTTAAAATACTTAAACTAAAATTGACCTTAAACAGAGGTCAGGTATCTAGTGAAGTTACTTCAGTGTTGCTCAATAAACCCTGAGTTCCTTCACTGCTTCTACTGTGCAGTAAAACTGTTCCCAGGACCTGAATTAGTACATTTCAAGCTAACTCCAGGATATCTACACTACATCTGCAGAGTAAACACATGCTTCAGAGGCGACAATAGAAACTTGGACAGCTACTCCAACAAATTGTTTCCTCTAATTTGTTCCCATAATTTGTGAATGGTTTTAAGAATGAAAAGAGTTTGGGGCAGTTAATCTAATACAAAAACTTAACCCCTTACTTGCTATATCACAGCACTGGCTTGAAACAGTCTCACAAAAATACTGTCTTTACCCTTTGAAGTTGTCCATGATGGCATTCACCAACAATGGAAGGGTCACCAGCCTCCGGAAGGATGCTTAGAATCCATTACCAAAATCATCTTCCTTTAAGCCAAGCGATAAAGTAAGTCTTCAGAAGAGTCCTGGCATCAGAAGCACAAGTCTCCATAGAAAGCATTTTACTTCTGATAAGAGAGAATATTTTCATTTACATAACAAGTCAGTTTGACACAAAACATACTAGATTTGCACAAAAGGTGACCTACAAAAATCAACACAAAACATACTAATCATTCAGGATACCAATGTCTTTTATATAGCCTACATCAAATCACAAGTAAAAATAACAAGCAAGCAGGTTTAACTATTAGAAAAAGCCCAATTAAAGGTCTCTTTAGTGAAGTTTTCTGTTTACAACAGTGAACAAATATTTATAGCTAAATGTCGTCTTCAGGACACGAAAGGGCTGTATCGTGTTCCCTACTAATGAAGATCCTCTTACATATGCTTGTCCCATATTTAGCAACCACTCCATACTTGTATGATGCAAGCTCTTAGATTTACCAACACACAACAAAACATGGGACACTCTCTCTGATTTCTGCTAGCAGTACACTACATCCCTGGGCAATAACAGAGCAGTCCAGAATTCACATCCTCCAGCACCACAGACAGTTTCTCACAAACTGACCTTCAGATTAGCTTGCTCATGGGATTTACTAGGAAAGAACAAGAAGCAACACCCATAACCTGCTAGAGGCCAAAACGGGGATGACTAAGCATGTCTCAAAATAGAATAAATGTTTCTTCAACAGCTTGTACTAGAGTTGCCAATTTGATTACCACAGGATAAGTACTGGGGTAATCAGTGAACCAGCAGAGGTGACCCTTCTGTTGCAGAAGAGGCACCAAACAACAATTAACATGATGGCTCACACTGCCTGGCAGACAAACCACACATTTAATGTTTGCAATGGGTACAAGTAACACCATACTTCATACAAAAGGTTTTTGGAAGCGTGAGCCTAAAGAAGGGTAAATAAATAAATGAACGGAGACGAATCAAAGTGCCTTTTTACGCCTCCATATAAATCCACTGTGCATGTTTCTTGGGTAAATTGCTTGTTTCCCATGCTCACAAAATGCACATAAAAGTACAAACAGCTCTTTCACTTGAACGTTGCCAGCAAGAGGGAGCTTGTGGTAACAGATAAGGACAGGCTGCACTACTTGACCATCATACTCATGACAGCAGGAGTTTACTAAAGAAGTGTTCACTTCTCACTTTCTTGCCTCTTCTATTATTAGCTTTTTGTTTAGTTCCTGTCCTTCATTCAGTTTCACATGTTGACATAGCTGTCAACAACACAAATTACTCCTGACATTCAGTGCAGAAGGGAATGCATAAAACGATTTACTGGATCCACTTCAAGCTCTCCCGAAATGCAAAAACCCAATAATGTCACATTTCTCCCAAACATCCTGTGGAACCACATTTTAAAAAAGGCACTGAGAAAAAAAAAGCAGCACAACCCCAATTTCTCCTCGCTAAAAAAACCTCACCCAAAACCCAAGACAACAACCCCACATTGAAAATTGTATTTTATCTTTTCAGCATGGAGCTGCTGTAAGATATAATTGAAAACTATGAATACATTCTCCGCCTGGATTTTTCTCTCTTAAAAAGAAAAAATCTGTTTACAGAATATGCCAACAGACATTAAACTTCAACAAACTTACTGCTGGCAAGCCTGGAATGGTATCTAAACCAGCATATACACCAGGTTCTAACTCAAAATTTAACTGATCGACATGGTTTGAAGGCTGCTCCACTGAAGTTAAGGCTTTACAGAGCTCAACTTTAAGAATCATTCAACTGGCATATTTCAAGATCAGGTGCAAATCACTTATCTCACACAGGCATCCCACACAACTTCATGCCTGCAAACCCCAGGCTTCCTCTGGCCACAGCCTGGAGCTCTTAGAGCACTAAGATAAAACTCAGCTGTGCTCCCTCTCACCTCGTCCAAGAGCAGCACAACCACCATTTGGTTCAGAGCTGTACATCCACTGGCTGCCCAACTTCAGTCAGGTCTAACAGAGCAGGTAACTTACAACCATGCTGCAGAAACATTCATTTAGCTCATTACCCCTCTACCAATGCCATTTTCATAAAACCTGTAAATATTTTATATCTTTGAGACTGATGCCACTGTCAACTTTGGCTGACGTTGCTCAACAAGCTCAAAAGTAACTAAGTAGGAAGAAACAGGCCAGAGCACACAGCTTTCATAAAAACTTACCAGTTGAAACAATGCAAGTGGAGATAAATTATTTCTAAAGACTTAAAAGCAATATAGGATTTTGTAGTTTATAACAAGTAAGAAGAAACAGAAAACTATAATAAAAGAATAAACAAGAATTAGGACTACAATGCAAACAGGAACCTTTATTTGGCATTTTAAGAGAACTATGTAGTTAAAAGACAAATTAAAAACTGCTCTGGAGGTTGAAGGATAATAACCCAGTGAAAGAATTACATTAAATACAGATCAGTAGGACCTGATGATGTAAACAGATTTTTTTCAAGAACAACCACAGGTCAAGCTGATTTCCAATTAATGGGAAATAACTTTGCAAAAAGATAAAAATGCAGACTCAGGCCTATGCAAAGCATCAAGAAACCCAGATATGAAACACAGCAGCCCATATGCATGCAAAATGTCATCCCCTCAGACTGCCTGATTATTTTTAAGTGATCCATTCAGGCCTATGCAGCTTTGGTTCAAACCTCCGGCAGAATCTTTGTCCTGTTGCATATTATTCATTTTTTTGGTACAGTTATAATTATGCCAAATCAAAGATTAATAAAGGTTTCTTGTAAACATGTCTCTTTATCCTCCTCCCAAGTAGCTGCCTTCTACTTCTTTGCTTTCTTTCATATAATATTTTTTTTTCTGTCAAGATACAAATAAATGGACTGAAATGCCACTACTGAATACCAAGACCTTCAGTGGCCACCACAGACTAGCAGGGAGGGCATGATGGTTAGAAATAGAAAACAACATGCTATGAACCTGCAGTGAGATTGTGAACTGCTGTCCTAGACTTCATCCCATTTTGCACTTCCAGACTGGATCCTGTCTCCAGATTCTCTCAGGGCTGCCTGAGCTCTGCCCTGTCTTCTCATGTCCTGCACAGACTCATCCTCCCTGCTTCACAGCCACTTCTCCATCAGAGCATTTACAATCTCTCCTATTCAGACCTTCATTTAATTGACAACTGTTTCAATTTTGTGGGAAAATACCATTTTTCTATTACTATTAACCCTTTGGGCCTTAATCCTCTAAATACAGAAAGCATTTTAATTCGTTATTTCCTTCATTAAAACATAGCACAGGAAAATGTCATGGCTTCTTTATAGATTTCATGGAAACAGGTACTAATTAAACTAAAGCACTCAATTGTAGTAGATCTCTTTGGTCTGTTTTGCCTCTTACAGGGAGTCTATGTACACAAAACTGTTTTCAGGCCTCAAAGTGACCCAACCTGTTAATGACTGTTTGGCAAACACAGCTCCCCAGTATTCACAGTTTCATCCCACAAGAGCAGGAAGAGGACACTGTTACATCGTTATTCACCAGCTGGACTGCTGAAAAAAAAGATGGGAAATAAATGGAAAAATAGTGGGGGTTTGGAGGGGATTCAAAGTGAAGGATGTGGCTAAAAAAATAACACATAACAGATTCAGATAGAGAAAAAAAAAAAGAAAGATGGTATATTTCATCCCTGAGATGTCCCTGGCAAAGAATGTGTTAGACAAGAGTTGTTACTAGTTCCAAAGAAAAAAAACGTTGTACATACATCTCATGTATACACCGGGTTTAATTTCTAAAGCCAGAGAGGTAGTAATTCCTCTTTACATCAGCTTTGCTAATCTCACACTTGGGAGTACTGTGCAGAGTTTTCTTTCATTTGACTATAAAAGAAACAGCAACATTGACAAAGAACACATAAATGACAAAAACAATAGATTGTATTATCTCTGAAGAAAGATTAATGCAATTTAATACGTGCGCCTTAGATAAAAGGTGGTAAACTGGAAAGCTCTTAATTATCTCTGCACATTAATGCTCAGAGGGAATACTAGAACCTTACGTTACAAGCTAAAACAGCATTTTTACCACAGGTTAGCATCTCTCTCTGTTAATTAACCAGATTATACCAACATCTACACTCAACTTGTTGAAACTAGAAGCGAATATCAATAAAAATTAACAAGGTCTTACAGAATACTCCAAACTCAGGCCCCACTTGCTGTGTTCCTTCCTGTAGGGTGCCCTGGCACTAAAAACACAGCCATTTTACACATTTGCAACTCACAAACTCACAAACACACGGGACACGAGGGGGCGTAGCTAGGACTACAAGTTCCAAGACTGTGGCTAAAAAAATAACACATAACAGATTCAGATAGAGAAAAAAAAAAGAAAGATGGTATATTTCATCCCTGAGATGTCCCTGGCAAAGAATGTGTTAGACAAGAGTTGTTACTAGTTCCAAAGAAAAAAAACGTTGTACATACATCTCATGTATACACCGGGTTTAATTTCTAAAGCCAGAGAGGTAGTAATTCCTCTTTACATCAGCTTTGCTAATCTCACACTTGGGAGTACTGTGCAGAGTTTTCTTTCATTTGACTATAAAAGAAACAGCAACATTGACAAAGAACACATAAATGACAAAAACAATAGATTGTATTATCTCTGAAGAAAGATTAATGCAATTTAATACGTGCGCCTTAGATAAAAGGTGGTAAACTGGAAAGCTCTTAATTATCTCTGCACATTAATGCTCAGAGGGAATACTAGAACCTTACGTTACAAGCTAAAACAGCATTTTTACCACAGGTTAGCATCTCTCTCTGTTAATTAACCAGATTATACCAACATCTACACTCAACTTGTTGAAACTAGAAGCGAATATCAATAAAAATTAACAAGGTCTTACAGAATACTCCAAACTCAGGCCCCACTTGCTGTGTTCCTTCCTGTAGGGTGCCCTGGCACTAAAAACACAGCCATTTTACACATTTGCAACTCACAAACTCACAAACACACGGGACACCGTGACAACCCTATCTGCCTGAGATCCTGCTTGTGACGCTGTCACGGGCGTGAAATAAAAAAACACAACCCAAAAAACGCAGAATCCAAGCTTTTCCGACCCCTGATGGCCTGTTCCTCCCTGCTGGAGCCAGAACCCACGGCACGGGTTGGTATAACGCAGACCAAGCCTCCCGAGGGGCCTGCCGGGCGCCGCAGGTGCCCGCCCTGCCCTGAGGAGGCCGCACCGGGACC
>NW_009970719.1:257593-269366 GCF_000747805.2 Chaetura pelagica | reverse complement strand
GGGTGCGCTGTTCTGCCCTGCGCGCCCTGCCAGAGCTCGGACCACCCCCGGGGCTGCGGGGCAGGACGGAGGGGCTGGGCTGGGCTGGGCTGGGCTGGGGGGTCTGCCCAGGTCCCTTCCAACCCATGGGAGTCTGTGGTTTTGATCTGTTTATAGGCAATTAATGTACCTGCACACACGTACAGATACGTACATATCTTATATATATATATATATGTATAAGATGCCTTTAAAATATAAGATATTTTACAATAACAACTTCAGTCTCAACTTTTAAGGCGCTTCAACAGGAGAGGACAGGAAGCTCTTCAGGTGCCTTTCCCATCATTTAGCCTCACTTCCCTCAATAAGCACCTTCCCAGCAGTAGCCACCTCAAAATGAATTTGTAATAATAATTTAAAAAAATACATATATATACACATATATTGGAAATAAGACTATGAATAAAATAGGTTTGGCATGAAGCTGAATCCTTGTGCTTTATATTGTTTATGTAATTGTTTTCCTTTTAGATTTTGCACATATCATGCTATCCTCCCTTTCCAAATGAAATTAAGAGAAAGGGAAATCTTGGAAGGCACAATTTATCTCACCCATTTAAGGCTTCTACTTTAGAAGTAAGAAGAACCTAAAAGTTTCTGTTTCTGCCTTTTGGCTCTGAAGAAGAAACAGTCAATAAGCTGAGATACCTGTACAGATATCTGGCCAAATCCTTCCTATCTCGTGTTTATTTTAGGACTGTACTGAGATTGAGTTCCACATCAGTACAGAAGACAGACACCTAAATATTTTCTCTCCGTCTACTCCTCTCCCAGCTCACAGAGGCTGAAACTATCACAGCTTTGATTTCATTGAATTTAGATTTGCAGAAGTTACGTGTTTGATCCAGCCTGCTAGGCTTGTTTTATAATCCATGGGGAGACACAGATACCTCCAGGTGATCCAGCCTATCCCGTTCACTCCTATGACAGGTGCCTAAGATGCACAGAAGCTATTGCCCTTCAGAGCTCTCTCACTCACTGCAGCTCATCCCCAGGCTTTCAGGCAGCAAATGGGGTGCGCTGTGTATCAACACGTCCTTACCAAGCTACAGAAATTACTGACCCAGCTTCATCATTACTCACAGAGGTTGTCCAACTGCAGGTGGCATTTTAAAACACTAGAGAGACAAGTATTTATTGAAGGGGACAGAGGACACTGGGAGACAGTGGCCTTTTTGTTTAGGCTGCTGTCTCAAATTCAAGCTATGTGCTTTCAAGATGTGCTCCAAATTACTATCAAATTGTCATTCCACAGCCTTTGTAAAAATCAATGGATGATCTGCTCTTATTCAACAGCTACCCACATCTGGAGCAGGCAGATCATTTCCAGCGAGCTATGCCACATAAACATTTTATACATATCTCAATGTACACAACAGCAGGGAAATGGTCTAATGTGTTGAAAGGAAATACACTGGTAGAACACTACAGGGAATTTTCCTTTTGGGAAATAACAGTGAGACTTATTTTCTGTGTGTTCATCAAACTTTGTAATCACCAAATTCATGTCTTAACAGCATCTTGCTTCTCTTTCAGGTTTTGCTCATGATGGTAAGTGATGCTCTGGCTTCCTCATGAGGGGGAGATCTTTCTGAAGTCAGTAGAAATATTGTTATTTCAAAATTAGGTATAAAGAATGGAAATGCCAGAAAACTGACATGGTTAAACAGAATCATAGAATCATTAAGGTTGGAATGGACCTCAAAGATCAGCAGGTTCCAACCTCCCTGCCACGAGCAGGGAACCACTGGACCAGGTTGCACAAAACCTCATCCAGCCTGGCCTTAAAAACCTCCAGGGATGGGGCATCAACAGCCTCCCTGGGCAACCCATTCCAGTTCCTCACCACCCTTAGAGTGAAGAATTTCTTCCTAATGTCTAAGCTAAATCTCCCCTCTCTCAGTTTAATATGATTCAGTTATGTCTGTCTATACCAAAGGGACATTGGGGAATGATATGGCCGGTGACATTTTAATTACTTTTGACTCCCAGTATGTGTGTCTGGGTCTTGGATCCACAGTCAGGTACTTACCACCCTATGGTGCCATTATGGTGACTGATAAAAATGTCCAGAGGGCAGCTTTCCACAGGAAGAGGTAAAGATCCCACCACATCAGCTGCTGTGTCTGGTGATTGGAGCTCCAAGGCTCTTTTATGTTCTGCACTCCCAGATGTCCAGATCCACTTTTCCAGGCAAGGTGGTCTTTGAAAAGCACCTGTAGCAAAGGAATTTTTGGTGACTATTAAGAGCTTTGGGTAAAGAGTCAGGAGACAGCTCCTCCTGAAAACAGGGTAACACTTTAGTTAAGTTCACAAAGAAAAAGAGAGAGGCCTGTGTTGCTGTTTCTGACATATTGGTTGAGAAAACATCCTGTAAACAAACAAATCATGCAAAAAAACTACCTGGCTTGTAAGTCACCAAGTCCTGCTCCCAGCAGAAAACTGGTCTGAATTTTCTTATCACTTTGCAAAGCTTTGCATTTTAAAGTGTTAAACTGAACCCTAAAAGTAATGAAATCATTTTAATCAGTGAGTTGTTTTTAATACAACAAACTTGGCCAAGTGTTAACAGCAAAGCAGCACTGAGTGTGTAGGCATAACACCCTTGCCATTGGTGGGAGTTGTTCCCTCTGGCTTCCTCTCATTCCAGGATATTAACCCAGCATGGGAAACATCTCACTGCCTCTTGGACCAGCATTACTGCTTTTTGATATGTGAAATTACATATATTCTTTGAAGTGGAAGAGAAAGTGTACTAAGTCAATGAGACTCATCACTGAGAAAATGTAAACATGTTTGTAGGTGTTTCCATGAGCCAGGCCTAATAAGTCATTGGTTTATCTGTCAACCTGAACTCTGCTTTTTTCCAGAGGGATTTTTTATTCCCCGTGTGGGTTTTTTTCCCCCCTGTAATAATATTTTGCATAGCATCCTCTCTCTGCTCTATGAAAATGCCATATTGCAGAGTTAATAATATTTACTGCATTTTATCTTTATATTCCCGTATTTTTATTTAAAGGTAAAAAGAAGAATGTGACATGGTACAAATATGTGATTCAATTTTATACACACTTGAACTACTGCAGTTATTTCATCTGTGTCTCTGCTGCTTGGTTCTTGGTAGACCACGTGGAATTTAGACTATAGACTCAATGGGGCAAGGGCAACAACGTCTTACTATGTCTCCTGTGAAGTACCTGGTATACATTACCAAATTATAGAACAATAACAGTTCCAGCATTTGAGGTGCTAAGCATTGCCCTTATTGTGGAAGAACAGCACATGATATGTAATTAAGCTTTAAGAAAAAATAGTATAAAGCATGAGAAAAATCCTGTTTTCTCAAATACAGTATTACCTGAACATATCATGGTTAAAAATCCTTCCTCTTTTCTTTCTGTCTGCAGAAATATGTGCAAAAAGCACATTTCCAGGTTTCCTAAAGCCTGGGAAGGATGTGCTGATGGAGGGCTTCAGGAGATTTTTAATGAGGATTAGGGAATCTGAGAGAGTAAAACCTCCTGTATACAAGGAGGTTGTTTTGTGACGATCTTCAGACGAGTTTTAAATCAGAATCCTTTGTCAGCAGCAGTAGGATCCAGTAAGGATAATATGCTAATTTTAACCAGCAGTAGTCTTCATATAGGGATCTAAAGAGACAGAGATAGATACAATCTTATTAAGCTTTTGTGTTGACACTGCACAGCTTGTTACTGCATTCAATTGAAATTTAAGAGTGGGAATGTAAAACCTGGGTAACATTTTAGCAAGATCTACAGTAACATTGAAACCTGAATAACAATTGGAGGAGTAAGCAGGAAATTCCCTCAGCCCTTGGGCTACTATCATTTTTCTGTTCCAGCAGACAAGTCAATGCTCGAGGTGTCTGTGCCAGAAGAACTTTCCCAGAGGCAATTCTGGCAAAGCACCTACTTTCTTCAAACTGGACCCCTTGCTTTAACCTTCTGCATGTCAGATTTCTAAAGGTAAGTGCACCTGGTGCACTGGCAGCTGTTTCTAGTCTCTAGGCTTTCCTCGCAGCGTGCAGGGAGTGCAGAAGAGTATCACAGACACGTATGCTAAAGGAACAGGGTTGATTCCCTCTTTGTAACACCTAGAGGGCTGCAAGGTACATTGGAAAAAGATTTTGCTGTAAATTCGTTTTGGAAGCTCTAGTAATTATCAGGACTCTGTGTTTTAGCAGGCTTGTGATACTGACTGGTAGCAATCGTTAAGCAGTTCAAGTCTCCTTTGTCATGCCAGTGCTTTTTCTTTAGGAATGTATCAGCTGTTTCCTATTTCCTTGCATAGTGGCTGGATGAATGGAGTGGCAGCAAGGAGCAGATGACTGGTGCTTTTTGGAAAGATAATGTCCACACTGTGTGGGGTTTTAGCACAAAAAACAAGGGAATAGATACAGCTACAGTGCAAGTACTTCAGTGTTTGCAGATCTGAGCCATATTGATTTCAACAGAGGTTTGTCATTTAGGCTCACAAAAAGACATTGTTATCCTCTCATCAAGCATCACATAACTATTTTAAATCCTTTATAGTATGTTCCTATGACCAGAGATGTTTTTATAGGTCAGTTGTGTTCCATGGCTACAAAGCTGCCTGTGACTCATCCACCACTGCCACATTTCACAATGGCGTGATCAGTCAAATCAGAGCTCAGCAGAGCTGGAGAGCAACAGATGTTAAACAGTAAGATGATTCCACTCAAGGACTGGAAACCTGAAAAACCTGTCAAAAGTACTGTGAAGTTCATATTGACGTTCCAATCAGATCAATGGGAGCATTGTTATCAATACCAATGAATGTAGAAGTTGCTGGTGGTGCAACTGACGTCTTAATCTTCCAACCTGGTGGATCAGATGTGCAAAAGGTTTCTTTCAGAAGCAGGATGTGCACCTGCTGGGTGCAGCACGGCTGCTTTCAGCCATGACAATGTGCTAACAGCAAAACCATGTGTTTGTTTCGTGCCTTTCTCCACTGCTAAAGGTATCATGCAAGTCTAAAAAGTAGAAGTGAGGTATTAAACGACAATATAAGAAAATACACCCATAAAAATTAAGGAGGCTTTAGTGCTTGGTGTGTTTTTATTTTATTTTTTATAAGGGTGGGAGATATACAGAGCACATTGGAAAGCTTATTTTGTGATGGAATGGTTCAGAATATGTATTAGAATTCAGCATCTTATTTTGTCACCTTCTTCTAAAACAAAATTATTTCTGAATTTTAGTGAAGGCGAATCATGGGAGATCTACCGCAACTTGGGCATTTCATGACCTATTAACCTCTTGGTTAACCTAATGAGTCCTCTTCAGCCAGTAGGGGAACAAAGAAGGAATGTACCTTCTCAAAGAGATAAGGTCGGTTCATCATCCTAAGTTCAGTCCTCCCAGAGTTGAGGATAAGTGCCTTTAGATCATCAAGCTGGGTTTGTCACTCAAGGGTTTTTTCAGAATGTAGAGCAAACCAGGAGAATGGATTGAGAAAGAGGGCTCATATTGCTTGGCAGGTGTGTAAAACTGGCAAGAAGCCTTTAGCTCTCACTGCTTTTGTTCTGTTTCCAGCAGCTGAAGTGTAAAAAAAAAGAGACTGTTGCTTCTCTAAATACATAGCTGAAAGATTTTAATGAAAGACTTAATGAGCTTCAGCTTCTAACCAGAAGCTTTAACAACAGCTAGAAGTTACACTCCCTGTGCATATGTAATATGCATATATGTACACACACACCCCCCACCCCTGCTCCCATTGCAGGAAGCACTTTTGATCTTCATTTGTGGAAGTCCCTTAAGCACCAAAATGGTGCAAATACAAAATTAAACCAGATGTCTGACCCAAGTTAGGAATGAATTTGCTGCAGCAATAGAAAAAAAAATGGACTAACTCAGTTCTGAAGTATGCATAGATACCATGTAGGTATTCAAACAATCAGAATATAAAAGCCAATAATCTGGTTTTGGTGGGTTTTTTTCGTTCTTGTCCACCAATTATACTGGAATTTTCTAGTTTAGGGAACTGAATGCCCACTCTTACAACTAGTCAGAAACAAATAAGCTGTTAGGTTTCAAGTAGTTCTCCAAGCCTTGGGTCTTAGTTTATTTAGCCAGCTCCCTTCCTTGGCAATGGTTCCTAGCTGTAAAATTACCAGCACTGTGAAACTTTTAAGGCACAGATGTGTTCAGGCTGAGGTGAGTATAATAGAGTCACACACTGTTAAACCTACATGGTCTGTGATTTGATCAGCTGTGGATTGATTACTGGTATGTTAATGAAAACCTATGTATCATTTTCTTGATTAACTTAAGGCTTATAACTTGTTACTTGAGCACTAAACAAGATTTATTTTTTTGAGCTGTTGCATCTGATACCTCAATTATTCATCCTGAGAATTAATGTACAATTAGCATGAATTCCTCCTCACATGGAAATAGATAGTTATGTTAATTTGGATGCAGTTGCTGGAAGAATTCTGAATAATGAAACGACTGGTATTAATATATTTGTGTTGAGTACAGATCAGACTGTGTAAGGAACAATTTTTTTAATGTAGAAATATCTTCACAGTTAGTTTTATTGGTTCCATTCTCCCTTCAGTTTCAGGCTATTTGGCATATTTACCAGTGAAACCACGTAATTGTGACTGTTAAATAATTTTTGCTACAAATATATATAAAATATTTGGCCTACTTCTGTACTGATTTGTACCCTTCTTAATGAGGGTTACTCCTTTGAAGTGACTGGAATTACCTTGTTACAAAGTAATTTTATAAGATGATATAAGGAATTTCATAGGTAGATGAGTACTTCCTGGGGCTTTTTCCTCCAACATAATCCTGAGATTTGACAGTGAGTTACTGACACTTTAATTAATTAGCTCATCCAAAAATCATATATCAGAATGCAGTGGCTAGGAATAGTGGAATATGTTTTCCATGGCAGAATGATTTCATTCCTAGCTTTTAAATACAACAGTTTCACCAGAAGAGCAGTATTTTATTAGAATCTGTTGTTTGCTTGTTTGTTTTTTAATCTATTGATTTCTCTTGTTCCTGGCACCAAAAGCTTTCCTTACTCTTTGGAAGACATAGCTAGGAATCATCAGCCCTAGCTTGAAGCTGCAGTGACATCTGCAGCTCCTGCAGGAGTCAAGGGGGTTGGGATGCACAGAAAACATGCAGCCCACTCACCTCCATGCAGGGGACACCAAGTTACTTGGAATAACTGGCAGAATGAAGCAGATTTTTTTGCTGCCTGCTGTTAGATTTCAGTATGCAATAATGAAAGATACTCAGCATTGTTAGTGAGATTTTGCTCTCTTCTATTGTATAACCCTTAGTTACACAATAGAACCCTTAGTACTTACTGTTGTCCCGTCCCTGGCTTTGTGATGGTTGCATATTCTGAGCACATAGTTATACCTGAAGGTGGCTTTGTTATTGACTGAACATACTAACTGCTTGAGAAAATGTTGATTACTTCACGTTCCTGAAAATTAATCCTGAAACCCTCCTGAACTATATTAATCAACTCCTTTAACTTTTTCTCCAGTGGAGAAGGTGGAGGCCAGCACTGTCACTGAAGAGCAGGTGCTCCTCCCTGCCTCATTAGCACCTTGCCTTCTTCAGTTGCAAAATCCTCAACACCAAGAATGCTATTTATAGCTTTTACAAAGCTCTATTGGCCTGGCCTGTCTCTGCAGCTCACCATTTGTCTGCCTTTTCCACCGTGTTAAATCAGCCCCTTGTGACAGCACCCTCAAGACCTGCAGAAGCAATGGCTCTGGAATGATGTGGCAGGGCTGAAGGAGATTGATGGCAGCTGGAATGGTGGGCCGATGGGAGCATTTAAACACACCAGCTTCTGAGAAAGAAATCAGGAGCATCAGGGTGATAAAAGGGGAATATGGGGGCACAGGAGGGAGGAGGATCAGGAACTCCCATAAATAAGAGCTGCCTGGTTCCTAAGACAGGAAGGTAATCTCAAAATGCCTATAAAGAGGATGCTGGTGAAAAAAAATTGGTTTTTATATGTGCATTCAGATGACATTAGGAGCAGAATACACAGATCTAATAGTGGAAGCTATGTTAGGAAAAAAAAATCCTGTATTTACAGGAATTATTTTCTGACAGTCATCTTTGCATGATGTTTTAAAATCAAATATTACTGTTGGATTATTTTGTGATCAGAAAGACTGTTTGTAGTCCCCTGTCTGCAAGGTATATCTTGCTAGGTATCCTCATGGTTCTGAAATATCTGGAGGATTTTTTCTTCCATATCCAAGGAAGCACAGCCTGACTGGCCAAGGATATTACTCTGAAGCAGCAGGCCAGCCTGCCTCCACACACTGAATACTGGAATTAAGAATCATTATTTTGGGTTAGAAGGGAAAATCCTGTATTTCTGACAGTAGTGATAGCCATGATGACAAGTGCTTTTTTTTATTATGTTATAAGGCAGAGACCTTTAAATGTTGATAGCTAAGGTATATGCAGTACAAGTTAAAGCTGTGGTGATCTATTTCCAGCAAGTAGGAAAAGCCTCTGTACATAGTCCTGGCACCCAGTAATAGCTGTGCACACAAGTGGAAATCAGATGCTGTAGTAGCACAGCAAGGTCTGCTGCAGCCAGCTGAGTGACCTTAAATATCTATCACCTATCTATGGATGCAGATGCTCTCCCATCACAAAGGAGGATTAATGATGCTACTTCACAAACCTAATGAGAAAATGAATCAGTTAATGTTTGATTCACCGGAGCCATAAAGCATTATATAGATATTGTTTGTTTTTAATTCCCCCTTCTCCCATGCTAGCTAATAAGTGGTATTATTCATATTTATACTGTTGCTAAAGTCACAGTACATTTCCCAGACAACCCAAAGCATCTTTCTGATGTGTTTCTTCTTGCTTCTTTTCCACTTAGTGTTTCCCTTCCAGCCTACCCAGTTGCAGGATCTCAGTTGAACAGTATGCACAGGTTAGAAGATATAGGTGGGTAGGATCATGTCCCCTTCCACCTCCCAGAAGTCATGAACCTATGCTTGTTAAAATTAAAGGTAGCAACAAATGCACATTCCTAATACAAATAATAATTATTTTTTGCTTTCCTGTTTGCTGCTTATTTGTTTTTATTTATTTCAGTAATATTTCTGGTTTTCAAACCCATACATGCCTCAAACAGATCGGGCTATATCCTGCCCTAATACAAGCATAAGTGTCCTCAGAACATAGTTTGAGGATTTGGCAGGTCTTTCCAGCTGCTATTGTATTTCATTTAGGAACAAAAAAATAAATCACTCTTTTCTTTCCTCCTATGACATGCTTTTAGCCTCCCAATGTGAGATGCTTTTTTGAAGCAACTAAGACAGCAATTCATTTTAAGCCTCTGTTAAAAACATCTTTGTACAGTTCTGTGTGAGTCGTCCCAGTCCACCCAGTTAGAGTTTCTTTTTGCTTGGAACTTTCCATGTAGATTCAGAAAAAATCAGTTCTCACTCTTCTGAGGGTTAAATTTCTGCTAACAAACATGGACTATTTGATATGAAAACCATTCTTGTTTGATATGTCAAATAAAACATTTGTCAATCAAAAGTCTTTAAGCGCTGGGCTATGTGACATTTACTCTTTTATAAACCCACCAAATCCCTGGTGGCCTGCCTTTCTTCCTCTCATTTAAATAGTGGTAGGAGAACAAATCACACTTCAGGGCAAGTTGATAACTGCCAGTCACGATTTCTGCCTTGTTTACTATAATGAGGAGTGTAATAAATGCATCTGACCATTTCAGCTGGCATTTGCATAGATGAATGATTTGTCCAGTCAGTTGCTCTCCAGTGATTTGGGCCTTTTTGTCAGCACAAAGAGCATTCAGTCTCCCTGGAATTTACAGCAACCAAGCTCTCATTAGCAAACATCCTTTACCATGGATGATTCAAATAATTACCACTGAAATAATAAACTGTTTCACAAAAACATTTTATTTGATGGCTCCAAACATCAACTTTTCTGAATTGTTGACATTCAAATAAGCCAGAGAGCTTTATTGTTGAGCAACAATGATCCCCTTGTAAAAGGGTGGGCATTGTTTTACCTCCAGCAGACCTTTAAACTTGGCCAGATATCAAATGTGTCCCTCAAACAGCTAGCCAACGTGCTGGGTAATCAGAGGGCACATACCAGATGGAGCTGTAGTAAAACTGTATGTTCAGGCTCCCAAGTAATTTTCACTAGATTTACTTAGGATACTGTGAGTGTAAAATTCCAGACTAATTAGCAGCAAGTTATCTATTTGCATCTACAGGAGTTGTATAATTATTAAATGCTTCTGCTTACACTGAGCTCTCAGTTCTGAGTTCTCTTCTCTAATTATATTCTATGTGTATAATTAAGTGTTATTTGATATAGTTTTGGAGTTCAATCAAATGAGCAAGCAACAATTATATCCCATTATGATCTCCTCAAGTGCCTGGCAATAGGAATGATGTCACTGCATTTCCAAACCCATAGCATGAAGCAAAAGGAATTTCCTGCAATCACTCTCCTGTACCCTTTCTACCATGCATAATTAGAAAAGTTTTATTAGTTAATTTAGAATAGGGCTTTTTTAGTACAGGTTTTCATAGGCTACAAGAATGTACTTAGTTTTGATTGCAGCACTGTTTGTATGGGTATGTGTGTGAAATTATTATCTTAATATTAACCAGACAGGATTCAATTGCACATTTTATGCTTCTCTTAACTGCAAGGAGACAAAACACAACAACAGGAGGGGGAAATATTTCACTCATCCTAGAACATTCTTCAATGCATGATTTCACTTCCACATTGAGGTAGGGTAGGTACCAGTAATCTCAAACAGCCTAATGCCTGAGACCTTCATGTTGAGAAGTAGAATAACTGAGCCCTGATTTTCATTTACAGACCGTTTATATCCCTCTGGCAAGATAAATTTCTTATGCTGCCAAGGAGAGGTAGAGAGCTCTTAAAATATGTGAAAGTCAGGCTAGTAAAATTAAATACATTAAAACACATGACTGTTATTTGCAGGCTTTAAAGTGTGCTCCTTAAAATATAATGTCTGATAATTGTTCTGAGCCAGGAAGGCAAATATTTAGAACCCAACTTTTCATACCTAAGTATGTGCACTAGGAGGCACAAATTCTGCCACATTTTATCCACCCAAGGATAATTGCCCGTGACAGCACCCAAATTTGGGACTATATATCCTTTTTAAGCACCAAGCTTTGCAGGCTGAATCTGAGAGAATAAAGCTACTTAGTAAATCTTACATGCTTTTTGAGTTTTCCAAGTTTGTTGTAGGGCATTTCTTTTTCACTGAGCCAAGACCATTCAAGTTCAGCCTCCTCCAGTGTTATTTTGCATTTCCTCCTGCTGTTTCTCTCATCTGTAGTCAGTTCCTAGATGAAATAGACTTTCAATTTCCTTTTTGGCTTCTCAGGTACAACATCAGAAGGAAGTTAAGACATTCTTTAATAATTCACTTTTTACAGATACTTATTTTTAAAAAAAATTTCTAATCCAATTTGGTGTTGACGGAGGAAAGGGACAAGCAGAAATGGCCAGAGCCATGTACAGATGACCAAGTGTGTGGAATGTTTTTTGACACCTCCTGGTGGTCCCATGTTCTGATAGACTGAGAGGAGCTTGCTGTGTTGCTATGAAGAACAGAAAAAGCAACACTGCTTTCCAGAGCAGTCCAATTT
>NW_009970719.1:230038-257310 GCF_000747805.2 Chaetura pelagica | reverse complement strand
AGGAAGAGAACCTGTACACTAAAGGTCAATTCCTGGTTTGCTCTCTGTGGTCTTCTGTAGTAAGTAGATCCCATTGCTACCACGTTGCCCGTGCCATGGGTGAATGAGCTGCTTCTGCCACCATCAAGCTAGACTTTAAAGGTGACTTAATTAATGAGTTATTTGATCTCAAGCCACATACATCTTAGACATCACCACAATTTAGACAGCAATAAAAAAATGGCCATTTTCAATGAGAATTAAAAAACCAACAAACAAAACAATTAAAATGAGAATTTAGAGTGGGGTTCAGCTCTGGATATAAGTGTATGTGTTTAGATGCCTACTTAGGAAGTAGATATCTGCATTCAAGCTCTTGTCTCAGGAGACAAAGACCATGGAGAACAAACTCAGGTCTCCATCTACTGTAAAGAGTAGATCTCCACAGATTACAAATTAATATTAGATACCTGTAGAAATCTCCATGTAGGCACCTAGAGCTCAATTTAGTTACCTAAATAGAGGTACTTGGTGTTATTTGAGATGTTCTGTGGCAGCATCTAAGGCATCTGCACAGGGCTATGAGCAACTTGCACCCCTCTGGCCCAGCAGATAGAGGTTTAGTGCAAGCAAGATGCCATTAAAACCCATGTCTGCAATTCTAACCAAAGGTATCTTATCCGAATCCTTCCTCAGGTCTCTAAATCTAGAAATGCCGAAAAACCCAGCTCTGACAAAACCAGAGCATCCTGCACGGTGTTGTCTTTAGGTGTAGGCAGAATGGGCTGCACAAAGGGCCATTTCTGCAAACCTCAGCTTCTTGGGCATCTAGCACCTTCCTCATATCTCCCTACTCCTCCTCCCCTGCTGCTGCCATTTCTGCCTTGTAGTAAACTGTGAGATATGGTCCCAGTACAAGAGCTTTTTACAGAAAGAACTTTTATTTTTCCAGCTCACCATGTTGTGCTCAGACACAATACATGATGTAGCTCATCAAGCCATTACAATTCCTTCTGATTGAAAATGTAGCTGTAGTACATTGGTGATTTTTTTTATTTTAATTTCTTATGCATGTTTTTCTTTATCATTAGGAGACTTCCTACATTTTTGATGACTTTTCCTCACTTCTGCAACAGATAAACATAGAAATACTATGCAAGTCTAGTGAAATGAGTCAATCAGACCAGCAGTAGTACTGCAAGTGGCATCTCTAAGTACCAGTACTGTGGATTATAAGATGTTTCTTTTGACAGCTTTCTGTATTATCCTTCCTTGTGATAAGGAAACCCCAATTAATACACATAGAACAGAAAAAATGCAAATTTTTTTTTTCTTTTTTAATCCAACGATCTGACAAGGTTTTTACTGGTAGGTTTAAAATTCTAAACACAAAAGCTTTCTGTAAATGTGCTTTGTTTGCAGTTGAATTATCTGTAGCAAAATTGATGAATTAAGAATGGAGTTGCAAATTACCTGAAAACTGTCAATCAGGAACTGTTCTTTTTGAGCCTAATTCAGACTATTTCAAGTCATATTTTAGTAAAGCAGCAATGATATCCAACTTGTAATTTTATTGCAAGCAGATATCAAATAGTTCTCTTTCCCATGTAAAAAGGGTTGTTCTGAAGATGGGAAGATTTACAGAACAAACTGCCCAACAAAACTGTTATTTGACTCTTCAAAGGGAAGCACACTAAGCAATTTCCTATCCTTTTAATTCACTGGAAATGTTTACCACATTTTATAATATCCTCAGTTTCAGGTGAACACATCAGATATTTTTTAGTGATATCCAGCATCATAGTGAGTTTATTCTGACATACATAGTTTATGCTGTGGTAAATGCTTGAAGGACTTAAAATATAAACTATTGCACAGAATGTGAAGAAGTTCAAGGTAACTTTAGAGTTCTGCTCCAAGTAGTCCATTGTATTCCATCTTACTCTATGTGTGGCTATTTGTACTGAATGTTCACATTTTTCTCAGTGTGTTTTTTTCCTGAACACTCTGGTCCTTCTCCAGTGGTATATTTAGAAACCATCAGAGTTATGAATTCACTGTGTACATTAGGTGACTCTCAGTGTTGTGAGACTGCTGCCTACTTGACCTCTTTGGCAAAGCTTCGACTGAAGAGCCAAGGGAAAAAGGAGACAGTTCTCAGAAGAAGCAAGCTCCTTTATTTCAGGATGGATGCTTTCACAAGTGATGTGTCTATAACCAGAGACAAATGCTCAGCTTGCCATCTTCACATGAACAAGCATCAGGGTGTTATGATCTGGGCAACAATAAGATTCTAAAAACCTGCTTTCTCCTCCTTTGTGGGTAAGTCACAAGTGACTATTTATGAAGTCTGTCCTCAGACCTCCTGAGTCTGAAGTCTTTGTTCTTTCTGTATGCAAATTTACTGTTTAAGAGCTAAATAAAGCTCAACAAGCCCTGAAAAATAAATAAATCCCAGCTACTGAATTCCCTTGTAAGTCATGTCCTCTGAAAAGCTTTGTCTGACTCCTCCAGAGGTGAGTCATTTGGCCTGAAATCTTTTTGTCAGTGAGCCAGATACTGGTTCCTGTCTTCTTTTATATTCCTCCTGCAGAGTAAAAGGCCTGTAATGATCTCTGGCAATTCCCCAGGTGCCAAAAGAGCAAATCAATCTCATGACTGTGCCTTTACCATGGGGCAGGTGCCCTTAGGTTCTCTCCCTGATGGAGAGCATCACAGCTCCCTTGCTTCTGTGCAGTCCAGGCCTCAGTCAGATGCTAAGCCAGGTTAGGAGCTAAGAAGCACTGTCTGGTGCTGCAGTTTCAACGTTTCCTGCATTTTTACTGCTCTTATGCCTGTGCCATATAATCTCAGATGAACAAATATGGCCAAAAGAGGGAGGTGGTGGCTTAGAGGTGGGAGAAAATGTATTGAATGTGCAGAGTGTGCACAGTGGCACAGACTGTAACCAGTGTGTGAGGCTGTCAAAGGCAGCAAGGAGTGGAAGAGCCCCTGTGGCCTACAGATCAATCAGAATTAAGAAGGTGACAAAATCAGAATACTGTTAGTTTTCTTCCCAGTCCAGCACCCAATACCTTCTCATCAGCTTCTAGAGCTTTTGTTCTGACTCTGGAGTCATAACACTACTGGAAAATAGAAGAGGAGCTATGTAAAAAGCTTAACATGGAGATACCATTCCTGATCCTTAACAGTAGAGAAGTTGATCCAAAATAACTGAGAATGCAGTCTATTGAACCTGCAGGTGCCTTCAGCCTCAGAAAGGTAAGTGCTCCCAGAGAGCCCTCCCTCTCCAGCACCAAAGAGGTAGCTGCTGTACAAGCTGCACAGCTATTTTGTGGTGGTGAGAGTGATGCTCTGCCTTTTTGGGCCACAGCACTGTGAGCACAGGTGGAGCTCCTTCTCCTTCCTTCTTATCTACCCCCTCTCCAGGAGACCAGCAGCTGCTGAGCTTTCCCCTGAAACCTTCCCTTCCTCCTGAGCACCAAGGTCCATAAGTTTGACTTCATTTTGCAGGAGACAGTAAGGAGTTAAACTCCCACTGTACTGAATGAAACTGTACAAAAAGGATGTGACTCCCACGTATCCCAAACTTTCAAATGCCAAGCATATTTTCTTGAATGAAAGCCCTTTTAGTATTTTTCATTGGAGGGAAAAATGCATTTCAGAAGAATCAAAACCAACAAAGAGATTACAGATAGCAAATGTAACACTGCACATATTATACAGGACAAATACAGTAAATGTGGATGGGTAATTAAGGAAATTCTTGAGAATGTCTTGAAACAGGATTGCTATATACAGTTCTGATGCTCCATCCTTTAAAAACATCACATTCAGGAACAGCAATGGAGAATCCTGTTCTCCCTACAACTGCTTTATCAACAAGCTAGCTTCATTTTTATTGTTTCCTAAGCTTACAGTAGCACTTAGAGTTTCCAGCTGTTAATTTAGCTGCTTTAAAATTATCATTAAAGGCAGCTGCTGAGTTAGGTTTCTCAGAGAGGAAAGCAGGAGATACCCTTTTCAGCTCTCTCCAGATCATTCACAAAACACCTGGGTCTCTTCTGGGTCAAATGGTGCCTCTGCAGATTTTAGATGTAATCATGACTCACTCTGTGTATTTCTTCGGTTCGAACTGCTGAACAATATGAACCCTGTGCTGCAACCCACTAGAGCAGTGTTTTTACAAAACTGAGGGCTTCACGTAATACGTCCTGGAGGATGATGTCAGGGTGCAAAGTGGGTGAGATAGTGCTGAAAACTGTGCCAGGCAGGAGGGGCCAGACCTAATGCAATCTGCTCCATACTGCCTGTGAGGAACAGACCTGGGACTGAATTCAGCAGGGAAGGTACCTGTGCTTGTCTGTGAATGAGTTGTCTGCAGTGATGCAAACCAAAGCCAGGAGGGGGAAAGCAATTAGCTGGGTGCATAACTGGGGCCTGGACTGAAAACCTCTTCTTAGGTCCTTATTCACCTTGTAGTGTGGACAGAGTCCTATGGACATGCAAGAAGTTGCTGGCATAGGGCAGACACTGAAGCTGCATCTCCTGAATATCAGCCCTGTTGCTCAGCCACTGGATAATCTCTTCCTCACTTCAGCTACTGCTGTCACAGTCACAATTTAATAAAAACAAATAAATAAATAAATAAAGCAGTTCTGGTTTCTTATTTGCTGTTTAATGCTCTCAAAGGAGTAAAACTCTTTCCCACTTGCTGCCCTCACCACTTTCAGAGTCAGAGCAGAAAATCCATGCACAGGATGGAAGCCCATTTCTCATATACCAGGTATGATTTTGTGACAAAAAGAAAAACACTTGTCCTTCCCAGATGTAAGAAACAGGGACAAGGGGTATGGTGAGGACATTCTGAACAGGATCTTTCAAATAGGGTTTGTCTGATTACTCATGGTAAATTCTGAGAGAGAATCACAAACCTGTACTTCTGAGGTGAAGACCCAGGGGTGTCCAGAAGAGAGCAAAATGTCATCATCAGAATATGATGCACTCTAAGTATCAGAAACATTTCTACTTACAGGACAACTTTGAGAATTTCAATTGGTGTAGGTTTACATCTGCTCCTAGCCTCCTTGGCCCTGATGAAGGTAAGGTCCATCTAGCCCAAGACCCTGTTTTCAGTAGTGTCCAAGGGCCAATGGCTGCAGGAAAGGATAATCACAGAAAAAAAACACATAGTGATATTTCCCCAAAATACTCTCCTAGCAATTACAAATTTACATCTTAGGGGCTTTCTAAGCCAAAGGGAGTATTTTGTTTTTAAAAGGCTGTGGTGGATTTCTCTTCCATGGATGGCTCCAAAACAGAAAAATGAAACAGTCAGAGATGCTGCCTTTACTTGTCTGAATACAGGGCTGAGTCAGGGGAGCCAAAAGATCAAGAAAAAAATTAAGCTTCTTTTTCCTTGTATAGAATACTTTTTTTATATATGCTGATGGTATCACAGTACATACTCAGCTGAAATTTTAAGTATGTTTTGTTGATCTCCATAATGTGAATACACCAGAAAAGTCAGACTGTAGTAATATAAGTTGCCAGGACCTTAATGAAGTCAGTGAGGTTCCCCACACACACCACCAGAAAATTTGGCTCACTGCAGTGTCCTCTGCTTGAGATTCTCCTGATAAGCAAGGCTGTAAAGAAATATTGCATGTATGTTTGGCTTACAGGTATAAATTATGCAGGTTTTTGAAGATAACTTGCTCAAAAATGTCAAAGAAAAAGAACTGCATGCTCAGTGTTGCATTTAAAGGAGTTAAAGAATACGTTGGATAGCCTTGTGTGATGTTAGATAGTACAATTTCATTCTGTTTAAGAAAGTTTGCTATCCAACTTTATCAGGCTTCATAAAATTTCACTATGATATTCTAAAATATATCTAAAACAGCAAGAACAGAGATATGTGCAACACCATGAATATAAATGCAAGCCATTTGAAATACATCTAAGCGAGCAACCCGGGAACAGCCCGATCATGCGGGAGAAGAACAGATAATCTGAATTTGTCTATATCCATGGCTCTCTGTGTAAATACCTATCTATGCATCCTCATAAATATTTCATCTGGATCTAGTTTGAATTTGGATTCAGCTCCTCACCTTCATAGGCAGAGTTCACAAATTGCCTGTTCAGTGATCCTGCTTTGTTTTGTAAGTGTGTAAGGATGTGACTCCCACAACCAATATAGGAGAAAAATACCTCAAAGAAAACAAAACAAAGCAGACAAACCACCTAAAGGACAATACCTTCAATTATGAATAGTCAAACACCCTGGATTCTTGCTGCAAGGTGCATCACGAAGGGTAGTCAATTCACTGCTCAATTTCATATTAGAGGGATTGAAGTGAGGGCCTGGTTTGTAAATAGCTATTTCCATTGACCTTTGTGGAAGACCACTCAGGGCACTCAGTTATAATGCTGCTGAGCACCTCCCACAGCTTGTTTGCTCTGTGCTTGGGAAGACTTTTCTTAAATCAGGAGCAGTATCCACAAGATATTTTTATCCCCAGAGAGGGTATTTTTTTTTTTAAATGTCTAAAAATTAAGAACATGAATGACATTTTTCTATTTGCTTATATAAAATTAGTTGTCATGGGTATGAAGAGAGGAAGAACTCTGTGCACATATCTTTAGCTCATCTTTTCTATAAGCTTTTTCTTTAAAAAATATCTGCTGCAACATGTATGTTAAAACACCTGGATCTAGGGAATACAATGTTTTTTGTCTATGAAAATAATTTTACTGTAAAAATCACGGGTTTTCTATATTCTCTTCATTCCAAACTGTTTTAGGCTAAGAAGAGATAATTTAATTTCTTTCTAAAAATTAACTTTTCAGGTAGATGTAAGATATTGAAAGCAAGAACTAAGGAGCCCCTGCCTGCTCAAACACAGCTACAACATGCACTGTTAAAGCAAAGCTTTTCACCCCTGCATGACCAGCCCAGCTTGGACAGGTGGTGCCTGCAGCACTGCCCTCCCAAACTCTGCCATGGCTGAGCTCACCCCTGCAAGCTGTCCTGCTGGTACCCAGGCAAATTCCCTCAACAGGAGAGGGAAGGTCCAAGTGGAGATGAGAATGTGGCTTTCTAGGGTGACTGATGCCATTGCTTCAGAGGAAACAGGGTCCTCAAGGCTCAACATGGGAGCATAATGTTGCTTTAGGCAATTGCTTCTCATTGCCTCACTGTTCCTTGACTATGAAGTTGGAATAAGAGTATCTAAACATCAACATTAGATAAATTATGATCATGCTTACATGCTGTTCTGCTCTCCTAATGATATGATCCACCTGAGAAGGTAAAGCCACTCAGTCTGTGGATTCTGTTTGGGATCTAGGGAAAGGCAATGTGATGCACAAAATCTACCTGGAAAAAGGAATATAAATTCCTTCTTGTTGACTTAAAGAAAAATACTATTAATCTTGATCCTCATTAAACAAATGTTTCTGAAGACTTCCAGCCGATCTATTATTTATACATCACACAGATGTGTAACAGTGAGCAAAAGTATCAATATATGGAATTTTTTTTTCTCTCGTGAAGCCTCACAGAGAAAAGCACTTCAAAAAATTGCCCAGTTGTCTTTTTACAGACTGATTTTTAATGAACTTTTTTTTCTCTTCTTACACTTGAAAGCAGCCAAAAAACAGACCATGTGAAATGTACCTCCTGTTACACGGCACTACCAGGCCCTTGAGTGGCTGAAACAACAGCATGCATGGGCAGCCACAGCAGAGAGAAATCCAGGCAAATATCCACACAACACGAAGTTCACAAATTGAGGTCCCGATTCAGCAAAGTCCCTAAAACACGAGCACAATATGAAGGGTTCGAATAGTCCCAGTGAAGCCAGTGGAATGATGTTCCTCTTAGTGAAGCGCCGTATTGCGAGGCACACGTGCACAAACAAAGCCATCTAGCCCCCCATCTATCTTTCAAATAGCTTCTTTTGACAGCTGCTGAATGTGGACAAGTCTGCCCAATGCCCTTCTGGCTTCTGCTGGTGTTATTGCCTGTGTCACCCCGGCGTCAGGCCAAGGGAGCACTGGCAGCTGCTCTCGAGGGCCAAAGGAGGCTGTAATGAACAGGAGGGAAGCAGGCAGAGGGGCCACATGGAGCTGTAAGGAGCAAGGGAGAGAGATGTGTTGGTTGCAATAAATCGCCCCCCCTGGAGCTATAAAACTGGGATTTTCCCTTTAATAGGGCTCTCAGTTCCTCTGTAATGTGATCTGAAAAAAAAAAAAATTACATATAGCATTTGCGATGAAGGAAAGGAAGCTTCTTGAAGATCTGGGCTGATTCAAACCAATTAGACCAAACTGTTTCTTCATTAAGACAATATTATCTGAAATCCATGAGAGAATATTAATTCCAGTATTCTGTTCCTTTTAAAAGTATATGGTCTCTTCCTGAGCTTGTCCATGTACACTAAGGGAGGAGGACTGGAACAAAGATCTGTCCTGGTAATCTGTGAGGAGATATTTGCAGTAGGGTTGTAATTCACCATGGCATGGAGCAGTTACACAGGTGCCTCTAGCATCTCTGTCCCCTTAGGGGAGAATTAGATAAAACTGCCAGGATCTCTACACTCAGACTCTAATTTTAAAATTGTAGCTATATGTCTTGAATGTGTAGTGTGAAGAAACTGCCGTTGCTGTGCTACTCTCTTTTTCAAAGGAAATTAGGTCTGCATTGTCATGCTCTGTATTTGCATGTGCTTCCACACCCCTTCTTCATCCCCCAGCACCATCTGAACTTAAACTTTTGCCCAGTTTTGACCAAATCTGACAGAGACAATAGTCCCAAAGATAGAAGCTTCTGCAGTTCCCCAGAACTTGTGCAGGCAGAAGGCAGCTTCCCAGAGAAGAGAGATTCACTTGAAAGAAAGGCAGGCGGGTGTGCTCAGCCCTTTTTTCACCCTGGAGAATCCACGTGGCAGAGGCAGGCTCAGGGTGGCCAGCTGTGACAGAGCCTTGCTCAGAGCAAACCCCTTAGGAGACACTTGAGAATCCAACCAGAGACACCCACCACAGTCCACAGGAAACCAGGTTCCCTTAGTCCCACCAGCCAGGAAGCCACCCTGCTTCCAAACAGGAGAGCAAAGCACCAGCTGGAAGATGATGATACTTGGTAATAGTTTTAGTTTATTTTTACTGGTAAAATCTCAGCACTTGTTGCAGTTGCAACTTTCCAAGGCAGGTCCTGGGACCCACCTGCCAGTGCTGTTCATCCTTCCCACCATCCAGCCAGGGGGGAGATAAAAGGAGGCAAATTCTGCACATCAAGCTGGTTCAGTTCCAGCGCGGAGCGTGGACCTGCCTGAGTGCAAGTGGAGCTGTCAGCTCGTACAGGCTTCACTGTCAAGGGCTGTGTCATCTGTCAGTGTCGGTTCCAGCTCACTGTACCACGCAGAGGAGATGCACTGGTGCCTCCCAATTGATAACACGCTGCCAGAAGCATGTTGCTTTCTCATCTGTCTTCTTGTAGCTGTCAAAACTGGAATCCATTAATTAGTTTGTTCTTGTGAATTTTAGTTGTTCTGAAGACATGTAAATTTCAAAGTAAGACACACACACACACACAAAAGAAACCAAACAACCCAAAAACCAACCCAAACAAACCACCAGCAAGGTGGCAATAGGGGGGTTCACAAATCTGAAGTGGCAGTTGCTGTGAATGGTAAGTGCTGGCAACAAGAAGTCTAAGTGAGTATAACGATGTGGCTGGTTTCAGCACACTGCTTTTAATGAGGCTGAGCTGCTTACAGGGGTGAGATGCAATGACAGCTAAGGAAAGGGAAGAAAACAAGGCACCAACTAGTGAAGTCAGCTGGGTCAAGAAGGCTCTGCTTGTTGTTAGTATTGAGGTGGGGTTTTTTTTCTATTTTACACGTTACTTACCAAGAGTGAAGGAAAAGTTTGACCAAGCTTTATTTCCTGGTATTTTGCATCTCATGAAAGAAATATTGTGATTTCAAAAGGAGATTTTACAAGCTCTGTGGGCTTAAGGTGGGATACTTCTCACTCTGGCACTTGAACGGGCAGTGCTATCTCTGAACACAACAGCAGTTCCATCGACATGTCAAATACTAAATATGTATCTTTTTATTTTACATGGGTACTTGGGTCCACTCCCTCACTTTCTCAGCAAGGAGTTTTAAGGTAAAAGTTTCAGAAGCTTCCTAGCTGATTCTTCAAAAGTGTGTAAGATTGGGAAGCCTGAGAATCAATAGGACCTTGCTGCAACTAGGTATGGTGTTGCTATCCCTGAAATGGCACCACACAAGCACAGCCTTCAAACCAGCCTCGCCAGCAGGTATCAGAAGAGCTTGGTAGCTCCACCACAGTCACAAAGACATCACCAGGCAGAAGAAGACCCAGGCTGATGGCATCACAGCCAGAGCTAGAGCAGCCATCAGGATTCTCCACACCTTTGCCAGCATGGGCTGCAACACACCCTCATGTTTCTGAGCTTGGTTGGTTTAAAACACTGGGAATTAAGCTCATGCACTACTTAGTATTTCTGAAGTTCCCATCCTAAGGAATGTCAAGTACAAAGTGACTTAAACTTGTCTGGCTTGCTTCCTATAAAGCCCTGTAAGGTAGTCTACCTATAGGAAACCATATACTAAAAGTTTCTGTACTGTAATTCCCTCTACTAGAAGGACAATACTGACCAGACACTATTTGTTTCTACTTTTTCTTTAAAGAAATGTCAGAATACTTCCCTAGAATTAATCCCAAATATAGCTCCTTCTCTCTGAAAAAATCAAGGTAACTCCTTCTTTTTGTCTCTGATTATGCCTACCAAGGACATACAAATATATTCACCTAATGTAAAAGGTGGGACTATATATTAAGAGATAAGACAAACCTGCTTCCAGGAAATCAGATCCTTTCTTTGCTTTTGCACTGGTTACAGAAAAGGAAATGAAGCCAAAATTTGCAATTCAACAAGGTTACTTCATTGTCAATAAAATACCTTTCATTAATGCTTTATGGCCATTGTACTTGGATATCCTCATTTGCATGCATTTACCTCACGTGGCAATGCACACTTTCCTAGGTATGTGTACATCTTTTTTAATATCCATTGAAAATTTGGCTCAGGATCAGCTGTTTAGTGGTTTAAGTTCATTCACTCACACGGATGACCTGTGGAGGAGCAAGCATTTTAAATGCTCCTCGGAGAAATGAATTGCAGCTTTATGTGTGTTTTTGGATATTTTAGGTGCTCACAGGAAGTCAAATAAATACTATCTATGGTCACTGGATATATACTTGGAATAACTCATTTCTGAAGTCCTGAAATCTCAAAGCCTGGCATCAGTATCCCAATGCTATGTGCAGGAATGGAGCCAAGAGCTTTCTAACCACGTTTGAGCCCTTTTGGAGCCTTTGCTGTTTTCTGTGGTTTCAAACTCACCTGAACCCTGCCAGAGCAGCAGGTTGCACACACAGCCAGACCAGGGGCTGTAAGAAGGGTGCTAAAATGTGCCAGGAGGGAAGCAGCAACAAGCTGCAGCCTCTCCTTAGTTCTGCTCTTTGCTCTTCCACTCTGGCTTTCATTGATCCTCTTCTCCTCACCCAGCAGCCCTGCAAGACAAGGAAAGGGCTGGCCTGCCTGTCCTCTGCATCTCAGCCCCAGGCAGGGTGGGGGGCAGGCAGGCTCCTTCCCGAGCTATTCAGCTGCTCAAAAGAGGGACCCAGAAGAGACAGGAAGAGACATCCCCCCTGGATGGGGCTCTTGGACTTACTCCTGGGTGGGAAGGAAACATCAAGAATAGCTGGGGGGCTGTGCACTCCAAAAGGCCTCCCTAGGGGCTGGCTGGACTTGGCCTGTTATAGACATCTACATTTTTATGCACTGCAGTGATGCTGTGGGGCCTCCATAGTGCAGGTTCTTGTGAAAATAAGGAACAGCCACCGTGGATATTTATTGCCTGATTTTGGAAGTCTTATCTCTCAAGTAGCAGCGAACAGAGCCATTTGAATACAGTTGTTGGCTGTGATGGACACGAAATTAGAAGTGTTTGGGGTACTGGTTCTCTGTAATGTTAATAGCATGACAGGACTTTCTGGAGAGAGATGGGGCAGAGGTTCTCATGCAGAGCAGCTGGCTGGCTTGTGGCGAGCAGCAGCCACCTACTTGGGTGCTCTGATGGGAGACTCCAGTGTTGGGAGATGAGAGGCAGAGGTGTGAGGTTGCCTCCACATCCCCTGTGCATGCAATAGCATGAGAGCAGGCCATCTCACCTTGCACCCTGGGGAGAGTCAAGTTTGGAGAGGCTTCAGCTCTCAGCTAGACATGACACAGTGTCTAAACAGGCTGTTGTGCATGTGGGGAGCCAGGCAGTGATGCAGTGTGAACATCCTTTCCTCCCCTTAGTGGCCACTTGCATCTCCACCTACATCAAGTTGTAGGGAGAGAGCAGGACCAAGAAAGGAGGTCATGAGCAAGGCTGGAAAGAACTGGTATCACACCTCAGAATTGAATGCAAACTTTTGGCTTCTCTCTCCTGAGGTTCCTGGTTTTAGCTTGGGATACTCAGGCAGTCTAGTGACTTTGCTCTGTCACAGGCTGACATAGCCCAAACAGGGACACCCAAACTCCACCCCCATAGACATTCCAGAGCTCCCCATAGGTGTTGTGGGGACCCTGTGTTCTGTGACCATCTTCTTTGTCCAGAGTCGGTGTCAAAATGTACATCTCTGTGCAATGGAAGACTGTAAAGAAAAGCATCCTGGAAAAACCCACCTTGATGGGATTTTTTCCCAGGACAGTCAGCACAATGGAAATTTACAGCTAGGTTAGAGATAACATCTTTATGGTCAAGTAGTGTTGCATAGGTTGGCTACCAATAACATAACCGGTTGTTTTATTGTAGAAGATACAAACTAGATTGCCCTAAAACAACCCTATTTCTCCCCATGTACAGATGTATATGCTCCCAGCTGTGAGTTCATAACAAAATCCTTCAGGAGAACATTTCCCCATAAAGACTTATTCTTCTGCTTTCTATGGTGGATGGAAATTCACACTTTTATTCACACTTAATGACCTTCTGCAATAAGAGCAATTTGCTTAGTCCACGCCAGGTGATTTTGCATGATTTGCAAATCTAATTTTTATCTCTACGTCTCACATTTGAAAATCTTTTGCCACCATATTAATTTAACATTTTTATCTTTTACCCACCAAGACAGCTCATCGTGACCTTTAAATTCACTTACAAAGGATAACCCATTGGTTAATCTGGACCAATTGGCCTCAGTTACACACTTGGTGACAAACCATTATTTCTTTCCCAGTTCTTTAATTGGCCAGAATGCTCTTTTTTATCAGATATATTAGCTGTCAGAAGTGCCTGCTGGCTTTTGCATGCTTCCTGGATAGTGTCCAGGTCATTAAAGCAATATCTTCTCTTCAAGTCTGGAATATTTATCCTGCACCAAAATCCTAACTTTCTCCCTTCTTTTAATTAATTAAAGCCTGAAGAATGCTGGATGGGTCATTCTACAGGCAAACCTTTTCAAATGGAAAAACTGATATGGAATATTTCATGCTTCTTTTTCTTTTACTCATTCAGCAGTTTTGCTTCACAAATCACTATTTTATACTATTTAAATTTCATCTGGTTGAAGTATTTTACTTTTATTTCTGCTGAATTATTTTGCACTACAATGAGGCAGGCACAGTTTCATGGGCAGGGAGGAAGAGCAGGAGCTGAAGGGGCTGTAATCCTCAGGATATGATGGGGGAGCAGCTGTACCTCTCCACAGTCATCCCTTCTGTCTCTTCAGAAGGATCAGAACTGGCTTTTAAGAAAAAAATAACACCCCACAGCTATGGCCAAAGGTCCCAGAAACCTCCATAGACCTGCCTGCAGCTGAATCCCACCTTATACACTGTGGTGGAACAAACCCCTTCAAGGTGCTTTGGCACTACTTGTTAAACTAACATGTATGACCCACATCCCCTTCTGTATTTAATGTGTAACAGAGATGCTGAAAACATTACTAGTCCTTCATCCCTTGAACTCAAGGAGTAGTAACATCAAGATTTTGACTACCTTGGTGCCATAATTACCCTATTCCCCAGCCAAATAGACCTGGTTAAAATAATCTTTTACAATGAAATATTGTTTATTGTTTCATACCACTGTGGTTTTTTACTATTTCTACCCTGTATTCTCCATCAGTGACTCACAACAAAATCAAAAGGGATTTCTTGAAAAGAAATGTGCTAAGTGTGGTCATTTCTTTATGCAGCAAAATACTATTTTTTAAAGATATATATTTTAATATCATTTGATGGCTCCTTTATGCTAGTCTTCAACATAAAGTCCAAAGTCATCCTATGATAAAAAAGGATTGACAGTCTTAAAAATACTGTCATTTTATTCTAGTTTTCTTGGTGTTCTGTGAATGTGAAACCAGGCCTATCTCAGTGAAAACATGTTGTTACAAAAACTTCTTGCAGCTTCATGTTCTTCCAGCTTTAATATTTCCACTCTGTGAAGTATAAGGCTAATGTATAAAGGTATCCCAAATTGAGATATTCTTTGAAAATTAAATGATGAAAAAATAATGTAACACTTCTATTCCTGCTTCATGTTTTTGGTTTAGGAAGCAAAATCAACATATTTTTAAAGCAACTTTTTTGGCTGGATCTGTGTTTCTCATCCATGTTCCTTTTCACATGTGATTTATTTCCTGTTTCAATTTGGATGATCTTTGAATGGTTGAAGAACATTTCTGGGAAAGCAATGTTCCTGCTTTGCTGGGATCAGGGATCAAACTTCACTACTGCATGGATTTTATCCACAACCCCCCTGTTTTTCAAGCAAAACAACCACCTTTAAATAAAGTCATGGGAGCTGCATGACCTAAATGAGACGTGAGGGCTTTACTAGACGTGCTCCCTGTTGAAACCTGCAGTGTCACCTATCAGCAAGCCCTTCAATCTCCAGCCTACAGTGTGTTTAAATGCTGTGTAAATATAGCTTTCGCACTTCCATTTATCTTTGTCCCACTTCTGCCACGGTGCTGCCAAGCAATGCTGGGAGCCACGGCGGGGCTGAGTGTCCAGGCTTCTGCAGCAGCAGATCTGCCAGAGGAATGATTGAAACATTCAGGAGGTGAACAACAATCTCAAAGCAAGTCCTGCAACTCACAAGAGTCTGTCTCAGCCAGACATTGTGATAGGCTGGTCAGATTTTTAAGCCTTGTGCATTTCTTGCAAGCTGAGATCTCATGTTTGCAAAGGGTCAGAAGATGCAGTTGCATAGATCCCACTCAGGATGAGGCCCTAGAATTATTCTCAAGGAACAAATTTGCAGTAGCTCAAAAGAAACTGTGGCCTGGTCATGGTTTGTGGGTGTTGTTTTTTTGTCTCCCATATGTTATTGTAAATATAAGTCTCTCTAAATTGATTTTTATTTTGGCATCTAAAGCTGGTGCTGACATTTCTTCTGAGGAGACTGTGATTCTGTGATTCTGTGACATGGATTTTGGGTCTGTTATGTTTTCTTCTTTGGTTAATGGATAAGAAGTCTACTTTTTGCACAGCCACTGAATGAGCACACCACAAAGATGGGAAAATAAAACTCTAAAAAATAAGTTATGCAACAACAGAGATTGTTTGAAACCCCTGAATTTGAACTCCTCATAGTTATCTGCATCAGGTATTACTTACACTACTGCATTTGAGCCACAAAACTGATGCTACAATCAGCCAGAAGATTTTGAAACTAGCTTGTATCCAAAAGAAAAAAAAAAAAACCAACAAAAAAACAACAAAGAGTCTGAATAACTTTTCTGTTGTAGAAGTGGTAGGTAATGATCAGGCAGTGGATCAAGGAAAAAAAAAAGCTGTTGTTTCCAGGCTGTGATAATCTTTTCAGTCCTCTTTAATGCCAATAGTGTGGCAAAATTGAAGCTTGTGTTTAGAACATAAAGCTACAGCCATGAGGTGCATCTTACAATCCATAAGGAAACGAAAAATTTGGCTTTTGCACCCGCGTTTAGAAAATACAACAACATATAGAAAATACAGAAAATATTAAACTGCACATAGTTGCTGAGATGGTTGGTGGCAAGGGAAAATTAGGCTGGCAGTTTTGCCTAAGTTTGCCTAAGTTTTGAGTTCAAAACTTAATTTTCCTTCATATATTCTCTTTGGAAATAAAATACATACCACATGAATACTCTACCTCAGTGATACCCAGAATCCAAATAGACAATGAGTGATAAAAATAATTAAGAAGTCAAAACAAAATCCCCTTGTCAAAATGCTTAATAATTCAGTTTAAAAAAAAACAAACCACAAGTATATTAGGAGACAAGTATTAAATGCAGCTTTTAAGAGAACTATGCGTGAGAACATTCAGAATATGCAAAAATACTGCAAAAATATATATATATTGTAAAGAAAAATCATACATTCTGCCAAATTTGAAGCCACTACTCCAGAGCATTTGTGTGAGTTCCTCAAATAAATGATTTTTTTCTCACACATAGGAGAGCAGTCATTCTACTAACCTGCCCTCAGAATCAGCTGAGTCATTTTTAATTGAATTCTTTCAGCTCAGCCATCCTGAAATAAGCCACTGAATGAAAAATTTGTGCTCACACAGTCATGGTTTGTCAGCTGAAAACAGAATCTGTCCACACAGAGGATCAACACAGGATCAACATACCCATGGCATAGCTGGGGCTCACACTGCTACATTTCTGCAGGTGGTGGGTACTCAGACTGGATCCCCCTGGTTGTTGGGACACGACCCCATTCAGCCATCCTCTCCTAAGAGGCTTTACTCCAGAGGCTGAGGAACAGTGCTTCAAATGGCTTTGATTTCCATGGAGCTGAAGGCAGTGCTGCTCCTCTGGAACAAGAAGGGGAGATGGGGGACTATGACTCAAAATGTCACTTTTAGCACCAAATACAGAACTCAAGTTTTGACTCAAACTTAATTGTTCATTATTTCCACTACACAAGCTGATCAGAAACTGAATTGAGGAGACTCCTGCAGGCAATTATAAACTATCTTCTGAATTATCTCCTTGCAAAGAAGGGGAATAAATCTCCTTCAGTGAAAGCAAGATAAAACCAGGGTTAATTTTATGCCAGCTGGGGTCCACAATAGTTTACTCTTCTGCTTGTCAGCTGAACTGCTATGTCATTTGTAATATATTGGTACTGCAGCCTCTCAGGATCTGTATGTGCAATGTGCTGGCATCCCAGCCCCACGTTTGATATAAAACCAGCTCTGGATAAAACCAGCAATACAGGTAGGAATGACAGCAGCGTTAGTCAGTGCCAAACTCGGTGTCTGCAGCCTCCTCAACGCTGCTAGCTGTTGAGCTCGTGGCTTGTTTGGCTGCTTTTTAAACATGTTCAGCCTATAAACTCTTCTGGATATCAAATTGCAGCTGAAGTTCTTCTGCTTGGAGCTGGAGGCATTTGGTGGGATTTTACAGAGACCTGACGTAAGCGAAGTACCATGGAAATCAGGTGTAAACCATTGACTTTGCCAAGAAAACAGCTTTAAAAATTAGCGTCAGCTTGGGGGGAGGATGTAATCTAAGGACAATCGTTGTCCATTTCTTTGTTTTTAATTTCTGATCTGGATTAATATTCATCCTAACCTGGTCCCGGTGGGAAATTACTGTGCCTTTGCTCTAAATCGGTCAAAACTCCTGCACCAGCCATATGGTGTGGATCCCTGTTTGTCTGGTAGTGCAGAGTCTATCTTTCACAGCCCTGATGCACATACAAAACTGTCTGCTTTCACTGCTTCCTAGCAGTGTTGTAAATATAACTGAACTTGTGAAAGAAGCAAGGTGTTAATTGCTGGTGTACATATTCGCCCCTCATAAACGTCTGCTCCTAAACTACTTTTCTCTGTTTCTAAGGAAACCCTTATTCCTTTAAACGGCCAAGGTTCTTGCTCACAATACAGTTTAAATCCTTAATCATCTAAAGCCTTTTTTGCTGTGAGGGGAAAGGTGTAGATTCAGCCCATCTGTACATTCAACAATTACTTTGAACTCAGAGGAAGGGAAGGTTTTTGTCAGCACTGACTGGAGGAAACCATCAATTCGCACATTATGGGGAATGTGATACTGTATTTTCAACTCCAGCTCCTGACTTTCTTAATTAAGACTGTGCTAGACATGCCAGAAGACAGGATCATGTGCAGGCAGTTAAAAACAGTTGCCTGTGTTTGCTTTGCTCATCATACTGGTTCATTTTATAAGGCTATACCGAGATGTGTTGGCATCACACAGAGGCAAGGTCACCACCCATAACCACAGTGCCTCCCCTTCAGTCAGGGCTCTCATCACTTGGCTTCCCCACCACATCCCACAGGCCAAGTTGAAGCAGAGTTATCAAACCCAAGGAACCAAAGCTGGGGGCCAGATGCCCGTTGATGCACCCCTGGACAGTGGATCCTCCTGGGTTTTCCCTCAGCCTAAATCATGCTGATTTAAATTAGCTCCCTAGGCTGATGTTCTTTTTCTACAAAAGGAATTGTTGTGTTGGTGAAAACAAGATTAAGGGTTATAAATAAGAATGCGTGTCTATTATGCCATGCTTGATTTGCATTTAAAAAGAATATGGGAACCTCTGTAACTCAGAGAATGCAGCCACTGTAGCAAAATCCACATCAAAAAGAAGGCCAGATCTGAGCAGACCTGGTAAGAAACCTGAGCTGACGAGTATGTGCATCGTGTGCCTGATGACTTCAACTCTGCAGTGCAGCTACCTGCCCCTCTCAAAACACTACATGCCCTTCCAGCTACTTGGGCATGTGCAGGAGAAAAGGGAGGGATTCCCTTACCAGAGGTAAAGGGAGGGATGCTCAGAAAAGCCACTGAAAGCTTTTACTGCCCAAACATGACCATTTCTGTCGTATTGATCTTTCTCCTGACAAAACATGACATAGCTCAAGAATAATATCTTTTTTTTTTTTTTTTTTCAAGGAAAACTTCAGAAAAAGAATATGAAAAAACATGCTTTTTTTATTTCCAAACCATTACTGCAAAAGCAGACCTGTGGGTCTGGCAAATCCTTGGCTCTGCTAATGCCCTTAAGCTTCCCAGGGTCCAAGGGTGAGCAATGATACTGGCACTCAGAGTCGTCTCAGTTTCAAGGCATAAAATTAAGTTCCCTGTTATTCTGAAGCACAGAATCCAACTGGCATTGCTTTATTATTCCCATGCACTGCTACTCCTTCCCAATTCACTTTTAGTTCAAAAAGGAAATAGGTAGCACATTATTTTTGCTGGGATTATGTATTTCCCTGGAGAAAAAGGAGAATTGTCTGGGCTGTATCATAGTGTCTGAGTCACTGCCAAGAAGGTTACAAAACCATGTGGATAAACCTGCCCAGTTGCAGGTGGACAACTTGTTTTTATCAAATAACTCTCCATCAGACCTGTCTTTCAGCCTTCCCATTCAACAACTGCCTTGATAGAAATTACTGAACACATTTTCACTGCCATAAAAATTGGCCAGAGCTATATTTCTGGATTCCAAGAAAGCTTTTGACAGCCAACCATGATACTTTATGTAATAAGTTGTCAGCATACTGTGTATCACCTAACACTGTCACTTGGCTTAGGTCAAAGCTGTCAAATTGCCAACAAAATATTGTTACTAGAGGCACTAAATCTTCTTTTTCTGCCTAGTTCTGTTGGGGTCCATCAGACATAGTCCTTGGTCTGTTATTGTTTATGCTGTGGATAAATGACCTGCCACATGAATATGCATGAAAAACAAAGCTTACATATATGTAGACAAGATTGCCAGCAGATGCTGCAGTCAGATTTCAAACAGATCTGTGAACTGGTAGGAGAGGACCATTTATGGGCTCCTTATGGTTTTAAGAGCACCCTTACAAAGTGTTTCAGACAGGGTCCAGACTTGGAATGTCTCTGTTATACTTGCAGGTTATGTTTACTTTGTACATTAAATTAACATCTGAGTTATAGATTTGACCCTTTGACTGTAAAAGCCCCAGCTGAATTGTGAAAAACTCATGCAGCCCTGGGGTGAGAGGCCAAAACAAGAAGTGAGACACCTGAGAGGGAGATTTGGGAGCTGCCCTGTCTGCCATGCAGCTATGAACAGCAGTTTGTCTCTGAGGATTTCTCTTCCTCTTTCCCCTCCTTGCTCAGCTAACCCCAGAGGTGGGGAAAGGAGGGAAGGAGGAGGGAGAGCCTGTAATCAGGACAAGATCTCAGCTGAGGGGATGAGACCACAAAGCCTTAACTGTGTGTGCAATGCTCACAGTGCAAGGCTGCCTTCAGCAGACAGAAGCAATTTTGTCTCCATTATATAAAGGGAAGATTTAAAGGGACCAAAGCAGGGCATTGTCTACACTTTTCTCCAGTACCTCCAATCAGCCTGTTGAAAGCACAACCTTCCTAAAGCACTCCACACAAACAAGTAGTCTCAGAAGCACAGAAGTGCTGGAAGGATGTTCATGTCTGTCACAGCCCATGCACCCTGCAAAGAGTGAAACACCACACTGTGTGCTGTCCTGCCATCAGTTTGACAGTGAGTACAGAGAGTACTAGTGCCACTGTGATTTCTTCTCAACCCCTGCAACTCTGGCCACATGCTTTTAGTTTCATCTGTGTTGGTACTGAAACTTCACGTTGATGAAGCTCCTTTTACCATCAGTGGGAGTAATTCTCCTTTGAACTGGAATAAGCAAGAACTGAGTCAGGATCTTGGAGAAAGTGCAGCAGTGGGGAATTCTTACCTATCATAATGATGTATTGCATAGGAAGAGAAGGGAACAAGCTGGCCAGAAATTCAGTCCAGGAGTTTCAAAAGCAACCAGTAGGTTGAGGCTCCTTGGTTTCTAGATGCCTGGTGTAAGGCTCTGTAAAAGCTCTTAAGTTTCCATAATGTTGAGCATTGACAGTGCTGAAAACTAAGTTCCTTTAAGACATCGAAATTCAATACTGAAAGGCTGATTTAGCTTAATAATAATAGTAATCTCAGACATCTCTGCAAATGGGATGAGAGGGCTCATGGCATCACCTTACACCAGCTCATGTGCCCCTGTAGGACTACCCTCCATCTAAGATGCCTGTGCCCCTCGTCTCAGCAGCTGTATCTGTATGGGCAAAATGAACAGGTCCAGGAGCTGTTCCCTGGCTCTGGGGCTCAGAAAGACACAGGCTCACCAGCTGCATGGCACCTGGCTCTGGCTCTCCCTCAGACCCTGCAGGATGCTCCTACAGGCCTAGGATATAAATGTGACATTCTGTTTTTGTCATTGCTGTGTTTGGCATTGAATTATGATGGTCTGCAGCCCGTGATGAGAACCCCAGGCCCTGGGCACGAGGATAGGCAGGGCATTGGAGAGAGCATCCTGGATAACCACAGGACAGAGGGAGCCAAACCTGGTGCCCCTTGTTGACAGTGCCAGGAGAGCACAGGGACCAGATGCCAAGGGAGAGAAGCCAGCACGTATCACCAAGGCATGACCTAACAGCTAAGCAGCCTGGATGGCCAGCAGTCAGGCTTGCTCCCTAGCCCTGCTTTATTTAGCAGAACAGACACAGCCTTTGACAACCTGATTTTTTTGCTTTGAGAGGGAGCACCAGGCTCACAGAAGCACCTGGGGGGTGTAACATGTGACTGGGTCTCCGGGATCACTCTGCCCATGCAATCCAGGTGTGACGTGGCCTTCAGTCCCCTCTGCTGCTGCCCACCCTCCCAGGGATCCCAGCCTGACACTGGCAGTAACTTGTGCCTCATCCTGGAGTTTCTTGAAAGATGACCCAAAAGATTCAATCATCTTATTTGGCAGCGTTATATATGACTGGGAGGAAAAAAAACCCAAACTCGAGTCCCTCTTTTCCCTTTAATACAAAGCAGCTGTTAGGACCATTTACAGATCTATACTTTTAGGTTTTTATTGCTTTGGTTAATGATTTTATTCAGATGGCAGCAAAGGTTCTACCAGCTCTCCACTACTAATTATGTGGTCAATAACTGGATATGATTATTATGCCAAAATACATTATTATATTAATGCTGATGTAAAGTCATTTCAAAATATAAAGCAGCAGTGGATATGTTGTGACTCAGAGCAGAGAATCAAAGTCACAGCATGGGATGGCAATGAAGAAAAGAATACAGTAATGAGGAGAAAAGTCTAAGAGAGGAAAAAAGGCAGCACTTGACAGACTCTTTGCAAGTTAGAAAACAAGCAGTTCTGAGAGCAGCATCATTAACGAAGCCTAGTTTACTATGAGACTGTGTCCTATATTCCTGCTTCCCTCCTCCTCCCCACCAACCATCCCAAATCCTCTCCATGTTTCCTGGACCTCAATACCCTCCCACAGCATCTTCCCCCTCTCCCCTCGTCCTCCATTTCTCCCATCACTGTCATCTCTCTGGCCCCCCTGATGCCACCCAAGCGGTGCCCTGGACGGTCCCAAGGGCTGAGGGTGCTGACCCGCTGGCTAGGGAGCACCTCCTGCTTGGCCAGCTGGCAACCAAACCCTGCAGATAACTGCTGGGCTCAGGCTCCTGCTGCTGAGCTCCTCCCCGAGGAAATCTCCAGCACAGCATTTCCTTGGATGTCTCTTCCCTTTGCAGATGCTGCTTTTCACGGTTTCTAATAAACTCACGTATCCGAGAGCTGCAGTTGGGAAAACTTGTTCACTTCCAGTCATCAGTGGACTAAACAAATGGTGAGGGATGGGATGGGTGGAATCCCAGGCAGTACAAGTTTGAGTCTTTTTGCCCTTTGGAAAACTGGAAAAGAATCCCTGTCCTATATATACTTTTCTAAGGAAAACTGCAACAAACAGCTCTGACAGAAAGTCTCAGCTACAGCCTGTTTCAAATGCTCATTTTCCCTTTAAAGAAATATTCAGGTTAGCTACATTCTGGCATAATATAAAGACCACATAAAGACCATTAACTAAAACTTAGCCTCAGTTTCCCTCAGCCATTGGTATGCCATGAAAAAAGTAATGCTGCCCTCTATACATACTGCAGCTGATTGTACAGCTCAGTTCTATCCTCAGCTTGTAGCAGTATTCCTTGTTTTACTGTGACTTGTGGAGTCAGGAGGCTCCCACTCTTTCATCCCAGAGCATCAGGGCAGACATGGTGCGAGAAATAATCTGCAGGTTTCAGCATTCACAGCAACCTGGGATTCTGTGCAGGGCTGCCTGGTGGCATAATTTAAAGCCTAAATCAGAGACCAGAGGTAAAGTCCAGCTGCCACTTTCACCCTTTCTTCCTTGCCTTTGAACCATTGGTTTGGCAACATCAGTAATCTTCTAAGAGAATTCCTGTGGAATTTTTTGTATTTCTTTAAAATGGCAGGAATAGACCTGTTCTGTCACTTACTTAACACCAGGACAGCTGGGGCTGTTCAGGAGGTACAACCTGAGGTCGAACTTTCTGCCTCATTGTGTGTGAAACTTCCTGTGTTCTATGGACAAGACTTGGACACTGGCAGTGAGAAGCTTCTCTCCAGGAGCTCAGCAGAAAGATTTCCATACAGCTCCAATACCCATTGAGAAAAGCTGGGTGTGATTTACATACTCCTACACTAGGCATCCCCACAGAACCACTAGGCTGTGATCACAGCACATTATTAAATGCAGAGAGCATGCAAAAAAAAGGACATAAAAAACCCCCAAAACAAACCCCAAACCAAACAAACCCTTAGCATTTTTTAAATCACAGCTAATTTTTATCAGCTGACAGGAAGAACATTTTGATCTCCAACAAATGCACTTTTGCAAAAATGTCCAGTTTCTGTTTGTTTTGACAAGTTTGGTCTTATTTTACTGAGTGTTGGGGTTTTCTTCAAGTTTAAAAAATGCCTAAGCCAACTCATTTTCCAAATAACCAGATAAGTAAATAATTGCAGAATTGAGACAACACTATCAGTTGTAAAGGAGGAGGTAAAGAGTAGCAAAAGTAGAAGCAGGTGAAAAGGTGGAAGTGGCTATAGAGTCCTAACTGCAGGCATTACACACAGTTTTGTTTCTGAACATGTTCAACATCAATGCATGTCACACATTTGGGGTAATGACAACCATATGGTGAGGAGTGAAACTGTGAGGGAAGTCCTGGAGCAAGGCCAACATGACCAAGTCACACATGTGTCTTTGACCACCTCATTGACTCCCTGACCATCCATCCATCTCTGCTGAAGCTCTTGAGATGTTCCAAACCTCTGAACAGATTAAAACTTTTCTCCTAAACTAATCTACCAGAGCTTTTCTTTTGTGTTTCCTGCTCAAGAATCAGGACAGATGCTTTATATCGTTGGGAAGGAAAGGTTTCCTTCCCAAAGATGTAGAAGTTACCAGAGTCACAGCAGAGGCCAAGGCTCCCTCTGAGCCTGGGAGGAATGTGAGAGAGTAGATTTTATGTGCTGAAAATCTACTGTAGGGCATTTTACATAGCTCTTATGGCTTCCTCTGTGTCGTGCATCCATATTATTTGCTTCCTGGCTAAAATATGGCTCAAGGTTAAGGATCCACATTGAAGTTTAGTAGTTGCTTCTACATCAGAAATATTTGTTTGACTTGTATCTCCCAATGGCATAGAAGTTCATATACTGCTGCAGCAATATTTTAAGGGTGAAAACTGAGTTAGAAATTTGAGGCCAACAGGTCAAACATTCTATTGTGGTTTGTTTTTTTTTTAAAGAAAAAGGAAGCTGAGCATCTATTTCTTAAAAGATATTCAGAAGACCACCAATTCTCATGCAGGAACTTGCTCTTTAGAAGAGTATTTAAAAATGCAAAAGAGGAATCTTAATCAAAGCTCAATTCATTCCCTTTCCCCTCCTTTTTAAAGAAAATAAAATATGGAAATTCAAATTGAAGAGTGTATCTGTAAGACACTGGAAGATGCTACCCAAGGGTGTTCACTGTAGAGAGGAGGAGAGCTGTATTAAAATGAATAATTTTGTGGGGAAAGGACAGAGAGTTGTTGCTGTAAGAAAAAAATCTTCTTGATTGACATGAGAAATTGCTGCCACATGAAACAGTTCATCTTCTTTGAAGGGCTCTTTTGTCAGTGAGGTCAGGTCAAAGAGGTTTGAAAGGTCCTCATCAAAGGAAGTTGCCTTTCTAGGCCCAGCACATTCCCTTGCTGGAGTAGTCTTGGCTTCAGGAACTGTATGGAGATGTGGGAAGCTGGGGGATGGCAGCTGCATAGCTAAGCAACTGCTGCTGCCTGAGACACGAAGCAACACTGTCACCTGCTGTGGGCAAGATGATCTCCTCATCACCCAGGCCGGTGGAAAAGCTGCTGCACATGGGAGAGTGCCCAGGGGTAGCTGTCTGACCATAGCATGGTGCTGCTCAGTTTGTGCATCTAAGTAGAAGGCAGGATGGAGCCCCCAGCTCACTGTCCTGCTCCCCAGGATCAGAACTGGGGTTTGTAGCTGAAATAGCCATATAAGCCATGTAGTGCCCAGAAAAACAGAAACCTCTCTTCTCCCCCCTTTCCTGTCTCAGTGCTATTCCTCCTCCCTCAGGCACCTCTGCTCACCCTGGAGTGGGAGAGTCAAGTTTTCCCCTGTCAGAGGAGCACTGTCCCCAGGGAGGACACAGCACCTCTTTGCAATGTGAAGGAGCAACACTTCTCACATGCTGGCCCTAACCCTCTGGTCCCACGTGCCTGTGCCACCCCTCTGCCCCAGTGTCACTAGCCTGCTTTATAGGTGTGTCCCACCACCCCACTTCATGGTGGAGATGCTGAACTAACCAAACCAACCAAATCCACCCACGCAGCTGGGCGTGGTGTCTCCGCGTCACACACAACCAGTTAGCCAGGCACCTGCAGTGGGTTCAGCCAAACTGGGCCAGGGCTGCTGCAGCCTCCACTGGGCAGCCTCCACCAGCCTCCGCTGAGACCAGCACAGGGGAGCTCCAGCTCCAGGGCTGCTGGTGCACTTTGGTCCCAACACATCCACTTCAGCACTGGCTGAGCAGTGCAGGTGGTCTTGCTTGTCCTTTGGGCAGCCAGCACCACCTTCTGTACTCCCTGTTTTCTTCTGAAGTTGTGTTCCAAGCATCGACTCCTGCTTTGTTATCAGGAAACAGGGATGGTAGTCACAATCCAATGAGATCTGAGCTCTTTCCCTTCTGCCCTGCAGCTGATTGAAATGCAGAGGAAAATGTTTTTTCCCCATCACCTGGGGGTGCCTTGTGTGCCCAAGGAGGGTCCATGCCACTCCCACAGCCTTCTGCCCTGACAGGACCTCATGTCTCACTGCAGAAAGGGTACAGGAATTAGCATCTCATTGAGATGAAAGCAGCAGCTCTCACCTCTCAATGTGCAAAGCCCAACCCTGGTAAAGATCAGTTATTTTTTGTTTGTTTTTTTTTTTGTTTTGTTTTTGTTTTTGTTTTGGGGGGTTTTGTTTGTTGATTGATTTGTTTTGTTTTATTACTTTTATTATTTTTTTGGTCATTTGTTTTTGTGGGTTTTTTTCTGGGTAATTTTCTAGGAAGGCTCAAAAAATGTGAGAGTTTCTGTTTGTTCTCTAAAACAGAGCTGACCTTTTGATACAGTGGTACAACTCCAGGCTCTTCTTCCTCGGGCAGGAATTCCAGATGCTCAGTGCCTTAAAGCCTCCCTCAGCTGATTGCAGGCAGGTTTCACCCCTGCTCACTCAGCCACACCTCCAGTTATGTAAAAAATCACCATTGCTGATTAAGGCAGGGCTTTCCTTCCTAATTGCAGTGCCCTGTTTACTGTCATTTAATTTTTGAATCAGGAGGACGTTTCGTCTGTTTCTCAGATTTTAATTGCTGCATGACATCCCTCTTCTTCACCAACTTGCTTTTACCTTTTAGCAAACAGTTCCAGAGGTAACTGCCAGACTTATATAATCATGGAAACCCAGCAGATATGTACAATAATAGCACAGTTTGATGCTTATGAAGCACCACTTTTCTAGAAAGGTAGAATTTCGTTTAATTATCACCCAGCTGTTTATTAACACTTGGAAATGGAAAAATAATGAATGGGCACATCGTTTATTCATTAAAAGACTGCTGATGAGTTTCTCCATTCATGAATTAGCCTTGCATTTCACTTCAGTGCAGCACTGCCTGGGCTGGTGGGTTTTGAAGGTCAATTGTGCTTCAACCCACAGCTCCTTGCAAACAGTGAAGGTGTTGCCTTGGACTGTGATCACAGAGACTCTTGTCAGCCAGAGTTATTCTGTGAGGAGCTGGGCTAGCAGGCTGTGTAGGCAAAGGGAAAG
>NW_009970719.1:207018-229883 GCF_000747805.2 Chaetura pelagica | reverse complement strand
AAAGAGCTGCAGCAGGCACTGGTGTGCAGGAGATAATTCTCACTGCTTGCAAGAAGTGCATCCATCTCTATCAGGCAGTGAGGATTGATGCACCGACCTGGGAAGGTGCTCCTGTGGACGTCCATATGTCTTCTAAAATCAATGCCCTTCCCTCCCACAGCCAAACCCCAAGCTGCTCTCAAGGAAAGTGCTACTTTTCTGCTGTCCCTCTAATTAGAAATTGCACATGTCCAACTGGCAGAGCTGGACTGGCTGTTTTAATGCACACACAGGCAATGGAGATAAATTTGGAGCAACTATCTGAACCTTTGGGCCACCTATTACCCTTTTTCTGTAGTGACCCATCTCTCAGCCCTGGGACAACTGTGCCAGGGCATACAGAGCCCTCTGGGAGAAGAGGGGCAGCAGGGGAAGAGCTGAAACAGAGAGACTGAGCAGAAGACAACTCCTCACAGCCTTACAGAGAAGAAGGTACACTGGAATGAGAGCTAATAGAGAGACTTTTTTTTTTTCTGATTTGCTGCAGTCATTAAAATTATCAAGGACTTCCTCCCAAGACAGTGTTACCCTTAGATCAATATAAAATTGCATATTTCATTCTGCCCATCCCCATCTTTCTTGCAGCTCAGGCTGGACACTGCTGGGTGTCACTGAGGAATTGCTGAAAACTGCTGCCCCAAGGCAGCAGGACTGTCCAGGAAGTTTGCTGGGTTGCTGGATGCCTCAGACACCTTGGTGCAGAGGTGCCACTGAAGTGTCAACTTTTATGAGGGCAACAACTCTGCCAGATGTGCTTAACATGATGAAAATGAGAAAGTAGGTGCTGAATTATTCTGTGGTGGTTAAATGGAGAAAATGTCTTTGGAGCCATCTTAAGGCAGTGCTTGTTTCTGATGGGTTTGAAGTAACATACAGCCACAGCTGGAGCTTGAGAGAGACTTGAGGTGTGAAATGATGCAACAGTGGCCATTTCTAGGATGAAATACATGCCCATATCAGAAGCTAAGCAAGCACTCATGACTGTGGGCTCTACTACTGGCCAAAAGCAGCTATAGGCTCTGCTGAGAAAATGCCCTGTATCGCTAAGAGAAGGAAGGCTAATGGAGTTTAGTACCACAGGTCCAGGTCTGGAGATGAGCCACCCTCTCATATGTCTGGGAAAAGCTCTGGGGCAGCCCCAAGTGTAGTTCCAGTTCCCCTGAGTGGTCAGTGGTAAAATTAACTAGGTGCTCCTCTGAGTGTCTTGGCCACCAAACTGTTTTGAGAGGATGCAATTCCTTTCTAATGGCATCGTCAGCACTCGCTTAGGTGAGGAGGAACATGGACCTTGTCTTAGGAAAGACTGCAAAGAAAAGGATGATCCTAAGGGGTCCTTGGGGGACACAAAAAGAAAGGTGTGGTTATCTAAAAGGCAATCTAGCTATAAGCAAGGTGGATTTTCTGAAAAATGAATCTGAAGTGATCTTGGACAGGACAGTATCTCTCAAACCTTTGTGCTGCACAGAGTTGTTCAGAGTTCAGTCCCGGCCGCTAACGTTAGTTACTAAGACTGTATTTTGTCTTATTTTTTCCAGTGACATATCTGAAAACAAGAATGTAAGAATCAGATTCAGGAGTTGGGGTTTTCTTTAGCTGTTTTTAAAAATGCATAAAGTTTTGCTTCAAGTGTCACTGTTGGAGTTTTACTATTATGCTAACAATCCAGGCTACCCGCTGAATGCAACGGGCTACAGGCTCCAGCTGGGGATTTTGCCTACTGTGAGCCTTTTTTATTTCTTTTAAAATAAAATACCTTTCTCAAACACCCACCTTGCAGAGTTCCTTTCATATTTTTTTTTAAATAAAAAGAATATTTAGAGAAAATGTATCTGTTTTCCTATATGTTGCTTATAAATTCAAAGAAAAGTACTTCTGTTTTGGGGGTTTTTTTTTCCCTTTTCCTTAGCAGCTGCAACTAAAATGCAAAACCCACCAAATTCACTCAGTTTAAGGTACATTACATTTTTCCAAATATTGTGATCCTTCATGAGGTAACCAACTGAGTTTTAAGATGCATGTCAAATAAAAAGACTTGCAAGGAGAAATTAAGGTTAACATTTGACTTTCCTTTTGAAGTACAACTTATTTTCTTGCAAAAGTACAGCATCAGTTCCTGCAAAGCACTTCTTTTGTTATTGATTGGAGAGATATAATATATAAAGCTGCTGCTTGTACCACTCTGCAATAATTAAAAGTACTTCATCATGCAGCTTTGAGATTTATTTTAAATGCACAAAATATGTTCCTTATTGTGATTCACAGGAATTTACTGGTCTAATTTCTTTAGAGACCAGCAGGAATTTTTTTTATTGACTCTGGTTTATTTATAAACCAGCTATTTAAATTACCAAGTTATTTACATTGTTATTGTCTCCATCATTTAGTCACCATTTGCAAAGATTTCACATTGCTCTTAATTTGGCACTCCCTAGTGCTAATAGTATTTATGGGAGAAGGTTATTTAGATGAAAATCAAGAAAGCCATCTTGGTATGGGTGGTCTCCTTCTACCCCAGAGAGGCTTGTTCTCTGGGTGACCTCCTTTGCAAGGGGACAACATGCAGGACTGAGCCCTGAAGAACGTTGCAGCTACTTACCATCATGATACAAGCAAGAAATAAGGCATGTTGTGAGGAACTGTAGATCCAGGGGTTTCAATTGCCCTCAAGGGTCTGGATGAAAGAACCTCTGGAGCAGAAGTTTTTAATGTTGCCCAGCTGTAAAGCAGTTTGTTGGGGAGATGGAATGGACTGCCCAGGGAAGTGGTGGAGGCACCATCCCTGAATGTGTTCAAGGAAAGGCTGGATGTGGCACTTAGTGCCCTGGTCTGGCTGATGTGGTGGTGGTAGGTCATAGGCTGGACTTGATGATCTTAAGGGTCTTTTCCAGCCTTGGTGATTCTGTGAGATCAGGGAGCACTGAAGGAAGGACATAGTGGCCCAGAAGTTCTCAAAGATCCTGACTTGGTTCTGGGGTTACGTGAAGGAAGGAACCAGTTTTGGATGGACTTGACTGGCCCCCTTTCATCTTAGTCCACTAGTGATATATGAAAAAACTCAAGACCACAAGTCTCTGAAACTGCTGTAAAACTAGTAGAGGAAAATCATTATTAAAGAAATATTTCATTCCTGAGGGTGAAGATGTTACCTTGTCCTTATTTTCATTTCTAGCAGATTTCTTTCCTAAACTCTTCAGCACGCAGCACACTAGTTATTTTCACAGCACTTGCTCTCCCTTTCTTCTTTTCTTTTCTGCCTTAAACTCTGTGTGTGTGTAGGATTGAGAAGAACAAGCTATTATACACCATGCAGCTTTTATCCCCTGGCCAGGTCTGGGGTTGAAGGGCCTCCTGAGTATCTCCAGCCGAGCGACAACTGCCGAGCACACCGTGATGAAGAGCAAACCCGGTGGCCCCAGCGAGGAGGTGGGTGGCAGGTGTCCCTGCTGCAGGGACACTGAGCTTTCAGAGCCTGGGGGGGAGAGGGGTGTAGTGCCCTGGTGAGGCACCCAGCAGAGCTGCCTGGTGCTGGGAAAGCAGGAGATGCTGGCTGACACGGTGCCAAAAGCCTTTCAGCACAGATAAAAAGGGATTGCAGCTCAAGTGTTTGCTTGGGGCTCTGTTTTTTGATTGGCTTCGGGATGATTGTTGGCTGGGTGAGCCTGGAGAGGTGGCTTGTTTTTTAGCTCAGGTTAACCTCAGCATCAAGGCTACTGGGAGCTGTATACAGTTATACAACTCTCTCTTCATTCCAACAGAAAAAAAAAAAGGGGGGGGGAGGGGGAGAAGGATCCAAACCACCCAGGAGGGAAAAAACCCACAAGAATTTACTGGCACTGAGGTTTATCACTTTCTAAATGCTTTGAGAAAGGACAGCCACGTGCATGGGCAGCACAGAAGTTGCCCCTGGCTTCAGGAGGTGAGCAAGGCAGCAGGTTGTTCACACCTCACCTTAAACACAGGGGCTGGAGTGATGCCAAACCTGAGTTGTCCACCAGCTGTAGGGCCTGCTGCCACATCTGTCCTGGTGACTGCTGTGAGGCAAAACCCAACATCAACAGGGGGACATGGTTTAGTGGTGGACTTGGCAGAACTATATTAATGGTTGGATTGAAGGCCTTAAAGGTCTTTTCCAACCAAAATAACTCTATGATTCTATGATTTATAAAAGAAATTAAACCTCCAAAAGAGGAAGGTCCCTTCTGCAGGGAAATGATAGATTCTTTTTGAAAGAGGAAATTACTGTAGTGGATGCTGCTTTGTTGCCTTCTATTTCTAAATAGCCATTTCCTCATAAAGAATGGATCCCCTCCCTTACACAATGCAGGCAGATTCAGAGCACATTCTGGAAGAAGGGGATTTTATTTTTTTGCTTTTTTCCCCACTGGGCTTTGGATCGTAGCACTGGAGTTTTAGCATTCAGAACAGTTTTAAGGGAACTGAAAAAGTTTCAGAGGTGTGGGTCCATTCCCAAGCCAAGAGATGTTGATCCAGAAATTTTACAACATTGTACTTTCTCTCAAGTTATCCAAAATGCCATGAATTATGTATCCAACCTTGAAATGTTGTTAAAAATATAATAGAAAGTCACATATTGTGCATTTTTAAGCTTTTTTCGGTACTCATACTTCATAGTTTTGAGCCAGATTTCTTCTCCTCCATGACATTTGTCCACACTGAGAACTGAGTCCAAAATATGCTTAAAGGCAATTGAAAGTTGTTTGGAATTTTTCTGCTTTAAAGCATTCACTTCACTTATTGTACAAGTTGCCAAAAATCCAAATGGTTTAAAAACACTGGGAACCTCATTTTCAGTGTTTCTCAGCAGTTATTCAATTTCTTTCTTTGGACCTTTAATACTCTTACAGGTTTTTATTTAATTTTCACATCATGCATTTCAAGATCATTTTCATGGAGTGCCTTTAACAGGTATTGTTTTAATTCCCAGCATATATATCTTTGTAGTTATTTATTGTTAATGTTTCCTCTTGGACTAGACCCAAGAAACAGAAGAACTTGGCTCCAGAACATGGCAGACACATAGAGGGAATGCTCTGACAAGTGAATTTGGGATTTAATTGGCTTGTACTGCTAGATGCTGGGTTTGAAATGTATTGACAGCAAAGGACTGAAAGAGAAGCCTTGAACAGTACAAGCATTATTATGCTGATAAAATGGAGAGCGAAATGACTGACAACTATTTTTTTTTTCTGGTTGTTATCAACCATCCAGCCTCCCCAAACTGATGGAGAAGCCATTCATCAGTAAATCTTTAGCTGGTGTAGAGCAATTTCTTGTCAAGTTGGGGCAGGTGTGACATTTTATACCTTCTATGCATGTTCACTGCCAGCTTTGCAGAGGAAAAACAACTAGTAAAATAGATATTAAGACTGTGTTTGGCAACAAAAGAGAGTCTCCAAACCAGAATGACTGAAAATTGTGAAGTAGTTCCACTTTAACCCACATGGCCAGCCCATAAAGGCAGGCACTTACAGGTAAGACAGAGGATGATCTCTCCCCATTCCCTCAACTCCACTATTGTTGGAAAGATAAAAGAAAAAAAAAAAAAAGAGGAATTACATCTTTGGGGAATTTCCAGAAAAATCTGTGCTTAGAGCACTGGTAGCAGTCAAGGATCTCCCTATTCTTCCATCTTCCATTTAAATTGTCTTTTGTATCAATAATAAAGGTGATTCAAACATGGCTAGATCATATTTTACACTGAGAAGAGGTAACTATGATGAAGAAAGAGACAAAAAAAAAAATCTATTGTGATTTTTCAAATCCTGAAAAAAGGAGACCTTGTGTCACACTAAAAGAGACCACATTCACACAGGTATTGAAATCTTAACCTTGCCTGCTCTGAACCATTTTGCTCAGATGGGAGGATGGAGGGAGCAGGAGAGGGGCAGAAGATTAGGGGAGCAAATTGCCTTATGTAATCGATTGATGCATTGTAGGTGAACGTAAAATACATACTTTTATGACACTAAGTGCTAATTCTTCAAGTCTTAATTGATGCAGGGGTGGATTTGCTTGATTAAAGACAATAAAACCCAAACCAGTGGAGACTTCTGCTTAAAAGGAGCATACACTTTATGGTCTGGAAAGGAACCTGAGAACTGGGAAATTGAATATACTACTATATTTCTTAGAAGAGGTAAGCTTATTCCTACTTGGAATGTATTTAATTATCATCAAATCCATTTTCTCTGAAACTCTAAGTTTCAGTGACCTTTCAGAGTGAAACAATATGGACTTGAAAGAGCCCAAATGCAGTGTGAGTTCTTGTGCAGCTGAAGGGAATACTACAAAATTCTCTCAGGTTTAGCAAATGAGTTATTGGTTCTCCCTCTTCTACAACAAGTTAGACCTTAGAAGATTTTTGAGACTTTTTGTTTTGTGGAGGAGGGTAAAGACTTGTGGTTCTGTTTCATTATGGTGGTGTTGGTCAGTGCAGCAGATCCTTGAGCAGAGACACTTTTGATAAATCCTAGTGCTGCTCTGGGTGTCAGTGGGGAATGCAGAACTCCTGCTATGCTTAGACTTGAGGTTTATATTAGAGAGGAACATAATGTATTTCTTCCTCTGTCTGAAATGTCATATCCCTAACTCCACATGTCAGTGCAATAAAGGAAAATCTGTTCCTGCAAAACCTTCCCCATTGGTTTTAATGTGTGTGCAATTTTTGCAGAAATCTGACTCCATAAAATCACATTCTGTTTCCACTAATCACCTGCACAGTGTATCACAAATAAGATCCTGACACTCCTGAGGGACAAAATTCCTTGTGCCCACTAAAGGTGCAAGTGCAGTGGGATGCTGCAAGGCTCCCTTCACACCAAGAAACCCCACTTTGGCAGCGCTGGGAAGGGGCTGGGAGCACCATTTGCTGCTGGATGTGGTAGTTAGTGCCATGGTCTGGCCAATGTGGTGGTGTTGGTCATAGGCTGGACTTGATGATCTTAAAAGTCTTTTCCAGCCCTGGTAATTCTGTGATTCTGTTGAGACAACAAGCAGCAGTGTTGGTCCAGGCTTCAGCCTTCTCCATGAAGACCCTTTCTCCTGAAACAAGAGTAAATTTATATGCAGAATCCTAAACAGTTTTTAGATGATAAAAATCATATTATTCCAGTGACAGATTTGAACTGGAAACCTACCTAGAAAAAGGCTTTATATTGTATGGTTTTTTCCCTTAGCAAATAAGTCACCTATAGCCCAGACATTGGTGCTTGGATTTAAAAATGTTTCACTGCATATTCATAATCTTCTTTTTGTATATTTATGCCTCTAATATTTGTAAATTCTTATTATGCATCCCTCTCCTATGCTTAATCACCACCTACCAAAGATAACTAGTTATCTTTCCCCTTGTAAATGAATTCACTCCATGCCCCTAATTATTTTTGTAGGTCTCATTTCTCTTGTAAGACAGAATCTTATGATTAAGGAAGTGCCCTAAATGAATTCATTCTTTCCTGAATTATGTCTGTACCAAAATACTTCTGAGAGAGTCTGAGGTTTTCTTTTTACTTCAGGTGCTGCTTCACTGTATATTCAGTTTCAGATTCTGTAGATACTTTTATTCTCAATTTTACAGCTAATTTGCCTTTTGCCATTCCTGACGGTTCTGTTTAGTTACCACTTGTCTCTACTTCTTCTTCTCTTCAGAATCTTGGCATTATGGATCATTTTTCATTAGCAAAATGTTGGGGTTTTTTTCCAAGTTGAATATGCATCACAGTTAGGGAAGTCCATTTTTGTGCAGTTCACAGCATTTTCATAAGGACTGTTTGTATACCTGCGTCAGACAGAAATCTGCCTATCTAGAAAGATGAATTAGTTTGCCTCCTCTGCTGTCTTTTGTACCTTGATGAGTTATACCTCACACAAGTGACAAGAATTACTCTAGTGCCTGGCTCAACTTTGAGCCCCTTTTATGGCTGAAGTTTTGGAAAGGGTTTGCTCATGTTCCTGGGGAGTCAGGACGAGCCCCAGGTCTCCTGTAAGAGAGAACACTCCCTGGTAATATGACATTTGACTCACTGGATGCATGACATGTATGACAAATAGGACTTACCAGAAGTATGACATTCCCATGGCAAAATGAACTTTGTAACTCAGGACTTTTCAGAAAACTGATCTTTGCTTTCTGATAGTCTTTGGGTGACTGCATATACTAGAATATAGCAAAGAAGTGGCTGGAGAATCCTATCATTAACCAAAACCTGTGAGTACTTAATTGATATCCAAAGCAGTTTGTTTTGGTTTGGTTTTTTTCTGGGCATCCTGCAAATCACTGGCATGTTCCCATTATTTGAAAGACTTCAGTAAAAAAGAAAAATCCCATGTTTCTTTGTGGAAATGAGAACATATTGCATTGTGGTCAGTACTGCTGCCCTACAAAGCAAATGCACAAAGGCATGGGGTGCTTCCATAAGGAAGTAAGTTTAAAAATTCAAGGGTCTGCTGTGGAGCTGACACAATTTTTGGCCAATGTTTACTGTCCTCTGAAGGTTCTTGCCACAATTGTTCCTGGGCTAGGACAGACGCAGCTCTTCTCCTACCTGTGTTCCCATGCACAGCCCATGGGTGTGGGTTCTGAACAAGGAATTGGAGGCAGCTGTGAAAGAAAGCTTGACTGCCCCCTAACACACAACCACCTTCAGATTTTGCTGTCCCAGGCAAGCAAAATATTCTCTTCCCCAAACCAAAGGCCTCACTTCACCACTCGTTGCTATTCATCCCAGACCTCCTCCAAGAAACAACAGGACATGTTTTCCAATGAGTTGATAGATCCAGTAGCTACAGTCCCATTTCCATGTGTTGCCCTGCATTTGTTGCTTAAACAGAAAGCCCAAGAGAGACCACAGGCCTGAGGAATGACTGGCATTCAAAACCAAATGTGTTTAGATATAGATTGAAGGAAAAGTGATGAAGGAAACACAGACAGTGGGAGGAAAGAATGAAAAATTAAGATTAGGATGAGTGAGAAACATAAAGAAGGCACCTGATTTAATGACTTAGCTTATTTTAAAGCTATTCATTTGTGGCTTACACAGATAGTTATCAGTAACTGCATGAGAAATATTTACAGGAATTTTGATGCTCAAGTGTTACAGGTATATGAAAGATCATTAATCCAAACCAGTTATCCTGATTCAATAGATTCGATCCCAAAAATTGGGTCAATTACATTCATCAGCTGTTGCTTTGGCTTCTGAGAAAGACTTAGGGTTTATGAGCCTACCTGAAAGGCAACAGCAGTTCTAAGCTATCTCCTTTATTGATTAATTTGTTCAAAATCTTCCTTATTCTACTATGTATTGTAGCCCCACATTTATGTCTGTAATGCTTTTTTCTTCTAAGAACATAGAGAAAGGTTATGAATGTCAAAATATTTATCATTTCAAGTGTTTATGTGGGTTATTTCCTCCTTGGGTTTTCTGGAAAAGGCAAAGAGAATCCCATCAACATTTTAAAATAAGTAAAACTCAAACCACTTTGAGCTTTCAGAAGGCTTCTGGTAACGCTGCCTATTTGCTGCCACAGGAACAGCAAAAAATACTGACATCTGGACTGCAAATAGTGTGATACCTAATGCTTATGAAGGAGCATGTTCTTTCATATACTTAAGAATATACTCTTAAATTAATTGAAGCCATTTGAATACATGCCATGTTAGTTCTTCCAAAAGCAAAGTGTCACCTTTGCAATTGAAACTAGTTAAAGTTAACTGAAAGTTAAACTTTTTTATATAAAGTTGTTCATTGCTATTGAGCAGAAAGGAAAGTAACAGGAAAACAACCTGTGTAAACTTCAAATAAAATAACCTAATTAATACAAGTGTTTGCAATTTAACATTTTTACAGATGTTCACCCTGCCTGTGAGAAGGGTTCATGGGCAGTTAAAAGGTGTGTACAGTGTAAGCAGGTAAAGGAACAATTACACAGCAAGGGATATTATACACAAAAGAGGTTTTAATTAACCAGAGTTTTCGTGGGATGGAGATGAGAAACAGAAATGGGTAGTGAAAGAGGAATTAAACCATATTAGTGACAAACCCTTGATCCCCAGGGTGAGAAAACACAAGGAAAGGAGAGGGATTAGGCTGAGCAGTGAACAGAAATAAATGATGAGGGAAAGAGGGTGATGCTGATTATTGAATTTACTCAAAATACTTGCTAACATGCAATTGAGACCAATCCTGCATTTGCTATAGTTAGATGAACTGAGATATATATTTCATCTTGAATAGCTACCTGCCACACAGGATAACTAAAACAAGCATTTTCCAGAGAGCCTGATATTCCCAGCACTCAATTTATGTGGATTAGATGAAATTTCCTCTTTCTTTTCAGCAATTTTGGCAGGCTGCTGTACATTACCAAGGGTTGCCATTATCTTCCTCTGAGCACTGATGGAATGATTTGTAATTTCATCCCAGTATTACCAAAGAAACCTGTAATCTCCAGCTGCATTATTTAAAATAATACACAGCACAGCAATCACATCAAATGAGGAAGTTTTTATCTAGAAGAAAGCAACATGCTTGCTTTCAAAATAGTACCACCCAGGCACCTGAAGAGTGTAAATAGAGTGTAATAATAATTTTTGTATACAAATGAAATGCATTAGATAGATGCAAAAAATCTCATATTAATAGCAGCGCTTTCAGGTAGAACTGGTGTAACTGGGAGTGCATTCAGCACAAACAATATGCTGTAATCTGTCATTACACACTAGACTGCTGTCAAAATGCCTTCTGATAGCTGGGCATCTAGAGAGATATTTACTAGATTTAATCTCCTTTGCTAGCAGAGGTTGGGTATGCAACCAATTTGATCAGAATTTCAAAACCAGGCTATTGACTGATAGTAGTTTCAGCATAAAACCACAGGGAAGTTGTGGGAGCCCCATCCCTGGAAGTGTTGAAGGGCAGGTTGGGTGAAGCTCTGAGTAACCTGGTCTAGTGGGATGCCTCCCTGCCCATGCAGGGGGGTTGGAACTAGATGAGCTTGAAGGTCCCTTCCAACCCAAACCATTCTACAATTCTATTATTTTTCCTGTTTGCATAAATGTATATATTTAACATAAAAAATTGTGGATTCCATTGCAAAACAGTATGGTCATTTGAATTAACCTGCTTATGAGCAGAATCTGATCACCTCCTGAGAAATTATTCCAGCAGTTCTCAACAGGTGAAGGATAAAATGCCAAGCAGAGTAGGAATTCATTGAAAGATCAGTGTTTCAGATAGCAGCCCATTTGGTATTAGATACTCAAATTAATACTGTTTTAAAAACAGTAAGTTAAAAAAATATTACAGAAAGGCTTCATCAAATGAGAACATTTTAGTATCAACTGAAAAAAACAACACTTTAGTGGGTTACGGCAGTAAAACAAAAGAGCTGAACTCTTACAATAGGACATAATGAGCTCAGTGAACTAATGAATCCTGAATCAATTTGGGGCTGGTCATACTTTCCCTGACACTGAGAATTTCTACCTTTGTACATGTTTGTGTATGTGTGCCTAGCTCATTATAAACTGCACTCATTATTTCTGCCTGCCACCTTAATGATGGAGCCTTTTCAGCTTTTCAATACAGTCACCAAGAAGACTCATTCAGGAAACTGAAGGGAGGGGTATTTTTATGGGCATTCATATTCCTCTTGCTAGAGTTATACCTGTACAAATGCATATTTCACTGGCCTTTCCCTCACTTAACATTAATGTGATGTTTCAGTTTCCACAGGTGACCTGCAGGGGTTGGGGATATTTTTTCCTTTCCTCAACATACAGTTTGGCTTCTGGCAAGTTTTTTTCCAAGTGACTCCAAATTGTCTTGAACTGGCTGTAGCTAGAGATGAAATAGAGATGAAAAACTTCTTTACTGTGAGAGTGACAGAGCCCTGGGACAGGCTTCCCAGAGAGGTTGTGGAGTCTCCTTCTCTGGGGAAATTCAAAACCCACCTGGACACGTTCCTGTGTGATGTGCTCTGGGTGACCCTGCTCTGGCAGGGGGGTTGGGCTGGATGATCTTTTGAGGTCCTTTCCAGCTCCTAAGATTCTGTGATTCTGTGAAGTGTTGCTCTGTAAGGATCCATGATCCTAGTGCTTTGGTGCACCATACCATATAGGCAGGGACTTCAAAAAACCAGGGAGCTGACTTGTCTGTGGCGTGTGAGAGTGATCCATGTCTTAGGATTTCTGTGATGCTTCCGAGTAATTCTCTGTTAGGGGACCTCAGCTACCTCTCACTGTCACTGCTCACTTCTTGTGGCACTTTGCAGCTTTCTTGAGTCTGGCATTAAATAATCTGAAAAGGTTTTCCTGACTGGCAGCTCTTGGAGCAAGTGAATAAGGTGCTCTCTTCACCCCTCCTCTTAGACGTAAATCCATTGCACGGCTGCTTATCACTGGGCACAAGACTTGTTAGCACCTGCAGCCTCCTCCAGCCTGTGTCTGTAAACACCAAGTGGGAGCACCAGAGAATTGCTTGGAAATTCAAGATAATATTATTGAAAGAATCCCAAGTCTAGGTGTTGGCAAAATCTCTACTTCATAAGGTGCTTTGAGATCCACAGAGATGGAAAACCCTGTAAAACTGCCAGGTGTTGTTAGCAAAATTTTCTTACCGTTCTTCTCTGGGAATGAGCAAAGATAATGCAGGTCAGCTAATGATTTCCAAGGAATGAAGTTGTACTACTAATGAGATATGTACACTCAGGCTGGGATCCTTCTCCATGGCTGTGATTGCTCCCCTCTACCCCAGGCATTTTATAAAATATGGTAATTAACACAGCACCTTCAGACAGTCTAAATTTATTGCGATTTATATGTTCAGGAGTGGTGGTAAAAGGCCAGTGCTGGCATTTCTTTAACTAATAATTATTGTGTTTTATTGTTGTGGTTCCCTAACACATTAACAAGCAAGGACCGAGCTTTATTAGAATTCACTTGGCCCCACTGTTCCTTGCATATTTATTAAGCGAGAGAATAGGATTCTCTTCCTCTAGCCTTCACTAATTTAAAAGAAGATATCCTCAATGAAATGTATTCAAATATTTTGACATTTTGCTTCACCTCACTTACAGAGCAGAAATTGTTTCTGACAGTTATTATACAGTACGGGAATCCTGCTGTTTCACTCTGCTGAAGCGCAGGTTGAAAAGACACAGCGATTGCATTTTGTTCAAAGAGTGATTCTCTGGCCTAGAAATAGCAACACTGTCAGCTGTGATTCACTGGAAGTTCAGATAATATCCACTCTGTACCTCTCCACCAAGAACATGGCTTTTTTTGCCTTCTTCTTCTTCGTGTCGAAACAGAAGAAAATGAATCAAAGTGTGGAAAATTCAGCGCGGCCAACTTGGGGGTCTGAGGTAGAAGGAGATTTTTGATTTTGAAATGTAGGTGGAAATTGGGAGAGATGGGAGTGAGGGAAGTTGGGAGAGGATTTTTTTTTCCTTCATTCAGACAATTCCAGTCCTCTGTTTTCCTGTGTTTTAAACAGGCCTATTTACAAGACAAAACAGCAGAGGTAAAAAATACAAATACCTGAGCATTTCCAAAGATTCAGAAGGACTGAAAAAATAAAACTGGGACCTTCCTGAGTTTTCTTTTGTATCATGCTTTTAGTATCATGCTACGTGTGTGGCAATGTCTTTTTTTAACACAATAGCATCTGTGTATGGAGCACAATAACAAATTTCTCAGGTAATGCTCAAAAAATTGCTTATGACACAAAAACCTCAGCCTTTTTTTTTTCCCTTTAAGGTGTATTTTGCTGTTGTCTCACACAGATATAGATTGAAAAAGAAATTTTATCTTTAGATCTATACAACCAACTCTGAGTGAAATTAAGCAGGGCTGCGTTAGCATATTTAACACTTCAGTTTAGCCCAAAGGCCCTTGCATTTAGAGCAGATTTTAAGTTTCATGAGGGCTGTTTATTTGATGGCAAGTGGAAGAGCACCTGGAGAATATCAAGCAGGTGGAGGAGGAAGGAAGAATACAATGAAAACCCCGTAAAATACTTTCCTGCTCCCTTTTGCTGTTCGTGTTACGCAGATCCTATATGAGAATTGAGGCTCCTCTTTTTGGAATAAGAACAAGGAAGTCAAATGCACAGCAAAAAGAAATCATGACAGTTTCTGTCAAAACCCCAGACTATCACAGAAGGGGGTAGGAGACAGTGATAAAGGGTCTGTTCTTGTAGAAAGTGGTTGTTCAGCTGTAATCTCTGCTAATGCTCCTGTCGTATCGCTGGAAAATCTGCCTGTTGTCTTGATGAGAAAATAATGAGCGTAATATCTGGGAAGATCACGTTGCTCAAAGTGTTTCCTAACTTTTTCCCCACAAAACAAAGCCTTCCAGACAGAGACAGACATTATCAACTGGAGCGAAACAATGAGAGTGGCCACAGGATGCAGCCCTTCTTGTCCTGGAGATGCAAACTCGGACCTTCAAAGCTGAGGAGCAACCCTTAACCAACCACCATGGTTTCAAGCACTGGGGTTGCTGACTGGTCACAGCATCTGTCCTCACCTCCTCAGGCCTGCATCCAGTCTACCTCTGGCCATAAAAAGCACCACTTCCCCAGCAGCTGCCTCGCCAGCCCACATGAAAACTCTCCCCCAACAAAACAGGACCTCGTCTTGGACCCTCCACCCAGCTCCTGGCTCCCCTGCTCACTAGAGGAGTTACCACCAAGACAAAATGTGCACAGTGACTGAGCTGAGGTCCTGGTCCTGGGTGCTCCTGGCTGCACCACTCCTGTGCCATGGGAGCAGAAGAGATGCCATGAGATTTCAGAGTGTCTCAGCACTGCAAGAGCATCAGGTCTCTTGACCCAGACCCACAATATCATATAGAAAACCTTGGGAGAGTGGAAATGGAACAACACAGGCTGTGATCACAAGTCAGAATATTTGTACTTTCCATTCAGCTGCAGTAAAAATTATCTTCTTTTCTAATATCCACTGCAATAAAATTTCTAGCCAGTTTCTCCTGACATCCATTTCCACAGCTGACCTTCAGAGCCAGGAACACCAGTGGGCTATGTAATTCCTCCCTAAATTTCCAGCAGGTTCTGCTGCAGATTTTTCAGCACCGATTTCTCCATAAGTGACAGCATCACCAGTCTCACTGTTCCAGGCTTATGATTGCTTGGGTACAACCTTTTCCATTCATATTTATTGGCACTGGGTTTATTTAAACCCATTATGGCAGGTCTCAGAGATTACTCCTATTTTGTAAACCATTGGGTAGTAAAAGCAACTGAATGTATCAGAGAATTGTACTACCTAATTACAAAATCTGCAGATTTTCTCATTTAAGCAGAATAACATCTAGTACAGTTCAGTTCTACTCTCTCTTACTTTGTAAGTTAGAACTATAGCCTTTTCTCATTTTAATTGCTCAGAAGGGAATTAAATTCCTCCTGATATCTTTACCAGCTGTTTCCCTAAGAGATCTATTCAGGTATTTGTATGGTCCAAATCATCACAGTCTTTCTGCTCATCCCAAGGACTATATTAATAGATTTCTGTTGCAAAATCCCTGTGGGATGAGGTAGTGCTGTTATCTCCACTATACAAATAAGGAACTGACACACAGAGAGATGAAGGGTTCCCATCTGGGAGAGAAGGACCAGATTCCCTCAGGACTTAGGCAATGCTTGGCACCCCAGTGGTCCTTCCAGCCACAGAAGGCTGCAATGCGGATGTTCTGCCCATGTGCACAGGAGGGCTGGAGAAACCTCATAGCATAAAAGCAGAGACCTCTCGAGAGGTACCTGGGAGCTAAGGAAGGTTTCCTTGGCCCCATGGGCCAGGCTCCCTCAGTAGCTGTGCAAAAATTGTCAGCACTTGCAAAAGGTGGATTATTTTTCCTTGCCTGGAAAAACAGGTGGGATGGATCTTTCTTTCTGTGAGACATAGATTCCTTGTGTAGGCCAGAAGCTGTTGCTTAGATCAGCCAGGGCAAAGTGAGAGGAATTTCACCTGGGGTTAATGCACCCATTTACAGATTTGGACCTGTGATTATGCAGGGTCATATATGAAGTCTGGAAAACTGGCAAGGTATCAACTTCAGATCTAATAATTGACGTGCAGTTTCCTAATGGCTGAACAGTCTATGTTTTCAGTTTCCAGACTCCAGATTAGCATAAAGTCAGAGGATAAGCTGCAGCTCTTCTTAATGGAATAGCACTTAGAATAAAATTGATGCCTCTTTAAAAGCAAGTCAGTCCTGAAACAACAGGTTTCTGCCAGATCTTGGGCATGTTCTTGGAAAGCAATGCACTCCCTAGGCATCATAACCAGAGAGCTGTCAAAGTCATTGCCACTAATGCTGGCTCAGACACTGCTTCTTTTCAGAAGTACCCCAAACTGGGGCTTTGGCTGTGCAAGGGCTCCAGAATTTAGCTGAAAAATAAGAAAATTTAAAACCAACCTACCTTTATGCATGTACATCACTTTCAAAAGGCTATAATACATTTTTCCCAGTATAATGAAGCAGGCCTCACAAGTTGCCCAAAATGTACTGTACTTTCTTCAGCAACTGGGAAACAGCAGTCAATAAGATAAGATTGCAGAAAGACAGTCAATAAATACATTAAAATCAAAGATACACAAAAAAGGGTCTCACTGGGCTTCTCCACTGGAAGTTTTAAATATTTTTTGTTGTTGTGCCTACATTAGTTGGCAGAGCAAACCAGGGTGAAAACCTACACAGAGCAGAGAGGAACAGCTAGTCCAGACAGCTTTATGTCAATCTGATACACATTTATTTGATTCAGTTTATCCCTTGTCTGGCCCTGTGGGCTGAATGCCCATTTTTGGCTGGAGAACACTCCAAATGCAGATATACTCTTAAAGCCCCTTTGAAGCTTGGTAGTAAACTGTTGTGGTCATTTGCTCTCAGTTTGCCTGCAGGAAGAAACCGTTTCTAGGCTGGAGCTATCTTTTGGTTCATAGTTCTACCATGCTTGGGACCATGCCCTCCTACAGATTATTGAGCCCAGAAGTCTTTCAGCATTCCTACATTCCTCAGACATTTGAAATATCTTATTTTCAGTCTTGTAGAGTATTAATTCTACATGGCATGTAGCCCTGCGTCAATTTTAACTTTGATCCTGAGGAACCATTCCATACAGTGATTGGTATTTAAATCTAATGCCCTTCTTAGTTCACTCTTGTTCATCTTCCAAATGGACTATGTCATAGTCTTTCATACCAAATGTTGGGATGCCAGTGGTGTGGATACAGACTGATGTATCCTATGATCCTCAGATAAGAGAAAACACGATGACCTTGATTTGAACGCAGGCACCTTGGGTGACAGACCAGCCCTAAAGGGCAGTCAGATCTCAGGTTGTCTTTTCAAAGTGTGTGTTCAGTGTAACTTTTTAGCAAACAAGACGAAATCTAATTCTTTAGCTTCAAAGGAGTCTTTTTGAAAGTTGTGATATTTCAACAAGAGATGACAACGTGCCACCACAGAATAACTTGTGAATGCAAATACCTCTCAGCTCATTGTTCCTGGTTTTCTTCAGAAGCCATACATCTTACTTTTCTAAAAAATGTAGGCTGGAGAACTAATAGAATTTAAAAGAACTTCCTTACAATGTGATGAGTTGAAAGAGTGTTAGTTCCCCAAGTCTTTAAGGAGATCCAATTATACATCTTTTTTATATTCATGCACCTTACCAAAAGAGGAACTTTCCTCTCCACTGGTGTCATTTTCTCAGCGGGGACTCCACCTTGACATTGGTGCTGAGTTTTAGTGCCTTTCTCATTAGGAGACAACTGCCACCAATTCCTGAGAGACTGGGGAGGGACCCAGGCATGTTGCCCTCATCAGTAGCACATTATAGAAGGGGCTTTATGTTCACCAGCAATGCATAAAGGTTCTCCAAGGACATGGGCTTCAAATTTTTAAATATGTACTCTGCTGAGAAATGCAAAGTCTAAAGCTAATTGCTCCCATATTGTACTGTAAACTCTGAGCAAAATGCTTTTATGTCCCCTCCATTAACAGCAGTACATAAACACTGATTATTATTATTGTTGTTGTTGTTCTTATATCCTAAATGGTTTAAACAAGTGTCTGTTTGGCAGACTTTTAATAAAATAATAAAATCACACCTATAATTTCTGATATAATGCTTACAGTTTTACAAGTAACAAGGAATTTGGGGAAATCTGAAGCTATGAAAGATCAAGACACTAATAGAAGGAGTATCAATTCAAACTACTGTATGTGAGTTTTGTGAAAGATTCTTTTAAGACTTACAAGTAATCACAACACTTTCAAATTAATAATTTCCTATCTCCTTTGCCAATCACATTTGCTGCAATATTTCTGGTAACAAACCCCTAGTGATAGACCCTGGTGCTGTGATGTTAAATTCCACTTTTCTTCATTAATAAGGGTTTAGATATTTATGCTTCCCAAAGATGTGACAGAGATACACCAAGCCCTGGTTAGACTTAGAGCCTTTGAATTGGATCCTGGGGCTAAGGCTCCTCCTGAACTCAGGGGCACTGAGCCAAGGGGATGCCCAAACATCACAGATGGCCTGTCCCACGGAGGTGGCACAAGGAGGATGAGCCTGTGTCACCCTCTCCATTCAGATCCAGGGGGTGGTTTCACCACGAGATCCCTTGCTATGGCTGCTCACAGAGCTTTGGCTCTTACCACAGCACTTGGCCAGAGCAGGTTTGCTCTGCAGGAGGTGCACTTGAGAAACACACTTCATGTTCTCCAGCTCTGTGGGCATTCACTCCACAGCACCGAACCTGGTTAAACCCTCCAGGTATGCACAAGGTGAAAGGAGGATTTGACACCAGGTGTGTCACTTCACATACCCGCTCCTACTGAGCTGTGCTGCCTGCTGGTACAGACACAGCCAAGGAGGGTGAACTGGGATGGCGTCTGTGACTGTTGCCATCAGCCATCAACTCCATAAGCACTGCATTCTCTTCCAACCTCAGAAACATGCAAAAAGTTTCCTTTATGGCTGTTTGATAAAAAGAGTCTGGACAACCCATAGCTGTTCCATCAGATTACTTTCATGGTTTTCTTAGATTCAAATTTAAATAATCAAGGGCCTTTTCTGAGAGTTCTCAAAATCTACTGTCCATAGCACTAAAGCTTTTATACTGATATACCAGAGAGACACCACATGTGGCTGAGGGAGAGGGGAGAGCATTGCACTTAAACAATAGGAAGAAAGTAGAAGACACTAAAGTGCTCTTTTTGGATCAGCTGGAGACAGAGATGCCTTTGGTCACCTCCCACCAGCAGCACCTTGAGGCAGCCAGCAGCCATGGTGCTGCAGGTGAGCAGGCAAGAAACCCCAGGGCAGGACTCACCAGGTCCCACAAGAAAACAGATCCTTCATAACCATGTTCTGCATGTCACATTTCCAAAGGGCCAGACAAAACAATAGCTAATTATAATCCATGTGAAAGGATTAGATATTTGGCAGCTTGTGGTAAAGCTTTTTAGGTAATTGCTGGGGCTTAGCAATTTAATACTGTGTTGCTAAATCAATTCATTAAAATCACTGGAACAGTGGAGGTTTATAGGAAGGACTGAGCTCAGTGTATCATAGAATCATAGAATCATTAAGGTTGGAAGGGACCTTAAAGATCATCAAGTTCCAACCCCCTGCCATGAGCAGCCCTCCACTAGACCAGGTTGCACAAAACCTCGCCCAACCTGGCCTTAAAAACCTCCAGGGATGGGGCATCAACAACCTCCCTGGGCAACCCATCCCAGTTCCTCACCACCCTGAGAGTGAAGAATTTCTTCCTAATATCTAACCTAAATCTCCCTTCTCTCAGTTTAAAACCATCACCCCTTGTCCTATCTCCATCTTCTCTGATTAAAAGCCCCTCCCCAGCTTTCCTGTAGCCCCTTCAGGTACTGGAAGGTGTTCTAAGGTCTCCCTGGAGCCTTCTCTTCTCTATTCTAAACAGCCCCAACTCTCTCAGCCTGTCTTCAGAGCAGAACTGCTCCAGGCCTTTGACCATCTTGGTGGCCTTTCTCTGGACCCTCTCCAACAGGTCTGTATCTGTATCACTTTTCTATATTGCCAAAATAGTTGGGTAGCAGTGGCCACTCAATTGGAAACAGCCATTTAGGCCTCTGTAGCTCATGGAAAACAGGAGCCCTCTTAGGGAACCTCAGCATACATGTACAGCTCCCAACTCTTGGCTGCAGACATCCAGTAAATCCAGGGCTGAGTTCTCGCTGGTGGGATCTGATCAAGGCCACTGGAGGCAGCTCTGGTTCTGGCCCATAGCTTATAGGCTTGCATAGAAAAGCACTTCTCTTAAAAACAAAGCATGTGCTGCCAAGTTTAGAAAAAGAAACACAGAGGCACCCACTAAAGAACTTCTGTTATCTTTTAAATCTCATAGTTACATATGCAGTAATTAGAATAATAGGATCTTTTTAGTTGGAAAAGACCTTTAAGATCAAGTCCAACCAACTTAGCACACTGCCAAGTCCACCACTAAACCACACCCCTAAGCACCATATTTACGTATCTTTTAAATACCTCCAGGGATGGTGACGCAATCATCTCCCTGCACAGCCTGTGCCAGTGCCTGACAACCTTTTTGGTGAAGAATTTTTTCCTAATATCCAATCTACACCTTCCCTGGTGCAACTTGAAGCCATTTCTTCTCATCCTATCACTTGTTACTTGGGAGAAGAGACCAACACCCACCTGGCTACCTACCTGCCTCCTTTCAGGCAGTTGTAGAGAGTGATAAGGTCTTCTCTCAGTCTCCTTTTCTCCAGACTAAACAACCCAATTCCCTTAGACACTCCCCATAAGACTACAGCTATAGACTCTTCACCAGCTTCCTTGCACCTCTGGACATGTTCCTGCACCTCAATGTCCTTCTTGTAGTGAAGGGCCCAGAACAGAATTTGAGGTGCAGCCTCACTAGTGACCAGCACAGGGGGTGATCACTTCCTGAGTCCTGCTGACCAGACCATTTCTGACACAAGCCAGGATGCTGATACAATTCTGATGGGAAGACAGAGTACAGAGAAAACACCTTTGAACAGGAGCAACAGAATACTCTCAATGAATCAGGAAAGTTAAGTGCTTAACAAGGATGCTGTATCATTTCCAATAATCCTTCTTCAAAGCACAAGAGGACTAAACAGTGATGGTGATGAGTGCCATCTTCAGGGATAATCCTTTTGGCCCTGTGATAAGTAAGAAACATTTGCAGTTGCATCTCTGAAACCCTCCTGGGAAACCTTGTGAAGTTGACACAACCATACTAGGGTCTGAGTTGGGACCCAGATCTGCAGGAACAGGCAAGGAGCAGACCCCATGAACTGCCATTTCTCAAATGGTCCCTGAATCAGCCAGACTTTTCACAGTCAACCTGTGGCCAAACCAGACCAAGCCACCTCCAGTACCCGCCTGCCCTCAGCAAAACCATCTGCACACAAAATGCCAGTCCCTGACTTGGCAGGTACATAAAAACAGGAAAATAGGGCTAGAGAAAGGAATGTAAACATCCACTTCACTTATGGAGCCAGCTGAAGTGCAGCCAATGATTCTAATGGCCATTTTCACTTCTGAAGGTGAGCTGCTCTTCTGAAGCAGTTGTGTGGACGGGAGCACTTGTGCAATCAATATTCAGCACTGGCAGAACCTGCACTGACAGTACTGGAAGGTGTTCTCTGCCATCTACCTTTATTCAAAGGAATAAGGCATCTCCTTGCTTTCAAAGTATTTCATCTGCCTGTTTTAGTTCTAACCTTTCTGGGTTTCAGTTTCAGTGGAAACCTTCAGCCTTAACCCCTCAGGAATGCAGGAGAGACTGGAGAGTGTGAGCAACGTGTGGTGAGGTGCTTGCTGCCCTCAGGAAGGAGGGCAGGTTGCCTGGAGAGAAAGAGTGGGACCTCCACCTACCAAGGAAAGGCAGCAAGAACTTCACCAGGCTGAGCGTGGAAGCCTGTGCATTCATCAGCTGCACAAATTACAGCCTTTAAGTGTCACAGGAGCTGAGGCAGATGCGTTTCACACACGTAGGAGCTGATTTTCTGCTGCAGATCAGAGAACCCTCAGGCTCCCTGTACATTCCCTTGGCAGTGACCAGGATGGATGCCTAGCAAGATTAAGAAAAGAAACAGTGTGATGCCCTGCCCCAATGATTTTCCTTCTCTCCCACCCCATTTTCCACATCCTACGCTTGTCTCTGTTTAGGAGAGAGACACCACATCACACTTGCTGACAATGTCAGTTATTCCAACAGTTGAAAAGTTCATGTGTAGCAGAGGGATTATATCAACAGCTGTCTCAGGAATACAGTAGTTAAGCATAGTTCCTATTACATAGCAATGTAATCTTTTTCTCTGCCTTGGTGGTGCTGGTGGCCAATGATGTCTCTGACAAGTGATCACTGTATTAGACTGAATCCATAAATATGTTTTAAAAAAGCATTGGCCTACTGAAAGTCTGTTTTATCCATTCATCCATCCAACCCTCCTTCCTGCACGTAATCTAGAACATTTTGAATAATCACCAAATGTGAAAGAGATTTATTTTGTTTCTTTTAACAATTACAAGTGGCTTATGCTTACCATGAAGATATGTGGTGGGAGGGATGTTCCAGGACATGTGCCCTCCCTCAGCTTGGAATGACTCCAGTAACTTACTTGCCATTGTCTTACAGTATAAGGAGTAACAAATCTTAACAGCTGAATATTTAGCATTGCAGACAAAGTATTCATGCTTCCACTTGTTTTCATGTTTGGTACAGTTTCAGGTGATGTGTTTTTC
>NW_009970719.1:165521-206699 GCF_000747805.2 Chaetura pelagica | reverse complement strand
ACAAAAGTTGTGGCCAAATTTGTCTCACTGGTATAAGCCTAGAGTAGCCCCACGGCCTGGGAGCAGAGCCCTGTCTACAGTATTTTCAGCAAGTAGCAGTTTTGCTGTGCTATTTTATATGGAAGGTTTTGGGAGGAATCTTAACAGGTCAACGCAAGGGTTAACAACTTACAGGAAAATGCATCAACATTTAGCCATGGGCTTGACACCTTCTTAGGAATATGGCTAACTCTTAAGCAAATGTCAAAGGAAACACTAAACACAACAGGTGTTGGTGCTTCTGTTTGAAAACTATTCAGGTTCTGCATCTCCTTCCAAGTGTGTCTCACACAGGCAGTAACACTAATAATGAGAAATTGTGACTGCTACCAATTAACACTCAAATTTCATTTAGCAGGAACAAAATTCTGAGGCAATAGCAGGTTGGCCATAGTTTGAGAGCACCCATGGGATGCAAGGAGGAGGCCAAGTATATTTTAGCATAACCCATTACTGGCTGCTCTTGCTCATTCACCACTTGCCAGTGAAGGACAGTCAATCAGCTCCTAAATGCTGTAAATGCTCGGAACAGCCTGTGCATTTGTGTCTCTCCCTTTGAAAGCCAGAATTGAAGGCACGAGTGCATGGACTGCCCTCCAAGCACGGTGCCAGCCTGGGGATGGTGCCTGTGCCAGCTCTGACTCTGCTTCTGCAATGCAGCAGCTCCTCCAGACCATGAGCTGAAGTGTCCTCAGTTCCTGCCGTCCCTGACCAGAGCCACCAGTCATCATGGGATGATGACTCTGGACCAGGAAGCAGCAGGAAGCACTGCTCATTTCCAGGGATAGCAGACACCAGAAATAGGGATCTTCATCTGAAGGCAAGAGGATCTCCAGACAGTGGGAGTTCAGTGTGTTGCTGGGAGGTTGTGCCTCCCATTAACGTCCTGGGGAGAAGTAGGAGGAGAGTCAGCACCACTCTAACTCCCAGACTGTAGTGATGGCAACATGAGGGATGTGGGGGGTGTGAAGTCAGGAAGAGTTCAACCTCTCTGCTCTCCCTCAGGGCAAAAGTGGAATTTGCCCCATGCAAAGCAGAAGAGTCCCTACCTGCCCGGGATGGCAGAGGAACAGAGCAGCAGGGCTGCCCTGGCTGCCTGATGGCATCTTGTCCCCATGCCAGGCACCCTTCCCCTCTGTGTCACCACTGAAACCACCTCATCCTACCCACCCCCTGGGGCTAGGGGCAGCTCGGGGCATCCATCACCTAAACCAGCCCGAGGAAACATGCACTGAGTGTCAGCAACCTCTGCCCTACGACCCTGGAAACCTATGGTTGGAAACTCCTGGAACTGGCATCAGGTCATAACTGCATGGAGACCAGATTTGGTCATGAATTGAATTGCACCCCCTGGCCAGCAGTGCTCACACGAGCCGGGCAGCCCCGCTCCCCAGGGGCTAGTGCCTCTCAGCACTTTCTGGCAGAGCCTTCACTGATGCCATGTGGGAGCCAGTCAGGCTCAAGGTCTCCCGTGCGTGTGCTTTACACTCTCTTGCAAACCAGCAGGGCCTGTTCTTTATGGTCCTGTGCCATTTTCCATATTTTTAAAGACAATTTCCTTTTGGCAGGCAAGGTAACCTTAGCTCTGGCTGTTGGCATTCATTGCATGTGCCCGTCAGCTCCGAGGACATCAGGTTAATGCACTGCAATGGATGACAGTTTTCCCTGATACATCAACTTGTAAAATTGCCCAAGGAAACACAGAGTTTAGCAACATCAAGTTTAGATCCTGCCCCCAGTGCCACTTGTGAGCAGTCTTTTTAATTATTATTTTCATTTAAAAGAGGTTTAATTGCCCAGCAGACAAGTGTTCTTAAGGCTTGCCAATAAGATTTTATTTACCTTGAATTATTCTGGAATTCTGTAGCTGTTCATTAAAACAGCAGCATTTAGTACATTTTGCATGAAATTATGGAAATAATTTGCTCAGCTTTTCACTAGAAGTGTCCCTTGAAATCATCTAAGTCACTGGGATAATCCACTCTTGGGAAGTTCAGCAGTCAGACACAAGCATTGGCTGCACGAGGCCCCAGAGGTAGCTCTGGTCTTCAGCAAATTATCCTTCAGTGCCCAGTCTGGTGCACAAAGCATCTCACTGCAGTGATGTGACTATTGAACCTCTTCCTTTTCCAACACCTGCAAAATAGGCATTTCAGCTCCATAACTTGATGCCTGAATCCAAGGGTAGGAGCACACAGGAGAGGCAGAGCAAGGTGTGACCTCTGCTACTATGAGCTTCACTTTCCCACTGCTTGCTCAGAGCTCATTATGAGTGCCCTTTTTGTCCAGTTCAGTTTATGTCTGCTTAAACAATAAAAAGTCCTTCTTGAGGGAAGACTATTCCTGATAGAAACATGCAAGTATAGCAGTCCAATTCTACTGGCAGGACTGTGAAAAGTTCCTAAGTAGACAAGCTCATCAAGAAAATAAATAGTAAAGCTACCTCTAACCAAAAAAATCATAGAATCATAGACTCATAGAATAGTTTGAGTTGGGAGGGACCTTAAAGATCACCTCCTTCTAACTCCCCTGCATGGGCAGGGACACCTCCTGCTAGAACAGGTTGGTCAGAGCCCCATCCAGCCTGGCCTTGAATGGGATGGATCTTACACAACTTCTCTGAGCAGCCTGTTCCAGTGCCTCACCACCCTCACACTAAAGAATTTCCTCCTGATGTCTAACCTAAATATCTCTTTTTTCAGTTTAAAACTGTTACCCCTTGTCCTCACTACAAGCCCTTGTAACAAGTGGTTCCCCCCCCCAGCTTTCCTGTAGCCCCTTCAGGCACTGGAAGGTGCTATAAGGTCTCCCTGGAGCCTTCTCCTCTCCAGGCTGAACAACCCCAACTCCTTCAGCCTGTCCTCATAAGAGAGGTGCTCCAGCCCTCTAATCATTTCTGTGACCCTCCTCTGGACACATTCCAACAGGTCCACATCTTTCTTGTGTGAGCTGACCAGCTCTTTTCATTGTCAAAAAAAAGAAAACTCTTTGGAAAAGGCTGAGGAAGGAGGTTAGATATGGAAAAATACATTGCACCTCTGCAAACTCCTTCGTGTTCATAAAGCAGTTATGGACAAGCTGTGATTGAGTCAACAAATGGGGAAAAAGAACAAGTGATAAAAAGGATTTAAGAAGAAATCACCTGGATGCTTTTTCTTTCTTCTTACTTTGCAAGAAAATATTATGAGGAACAATTAGCAGCTGAGAAACAGAAACCAGCAAAAATGCATGTGATAAATGGTCCTGCTTTTACTGGTCAGAATTAACTTTTCCTTAGAATCAGGACAGCTCTGCCAAGTCTGTTGTCAATCCTATTTTGAAAAAAATAGAGGATTTCCCCCAAAAAATCCTCTAAAAATCCTCATATGGAAACAGGAAATGAAAAGAGCTTTCTGGAATGCTTTCTGCAAAGAGCCATTACATTAATTTTTAAATCACAGCTCTTCATTGAGACCCTTCCCTCAGAAAGAAAGGAAGCTATGACCAAAAAGCTCCACAAAAGACAAACCTCTGGTGAATAGCTGAGCTTTTAATAACTGAGGAGAATGAGGAACAGAAACTCTGAATTAAATCATGAGCAAAATTTTGATGTCCGTAGCATGAAACCAAGAATGGATTTAAAAGACAGCAGTCATGAGGCCTGCACAGAAAAACACAAAAGATGTGAAGATATGAAGTTGCATTGAGTTGAATCAAGTCTAAATTTATAAGACAGGCTGTATCTGCTACAAACTGGTAATAAAGGGGGAAAGATTATACACATTATTCTTTCTAGAACAAAGCATGAATTCTTAAGGAGAGAAAGTGAGGTAAGAAAAATAATTTAAAGAAAAAAATTAACCTCTAGCAACTCATTGCAGGTCAAGGAGACTTGCATTGCATCCCTACTGCCATGGCCAGGGTGGGATTTTCCCCATGATCCTCAAACCAAAAATCCCTCTCACTCTTCTTGCCCTGGATCTTAGGTTTTGTATTATTTGACCAAGGACTTTCAGCTGAAATTGGAAAAGCAAAGGTCTCTATTTCCATTTCTTCAGAGCTATTTCACTTCTGAGAGGATTCAGTGGCTGCAGGAGCTTGAGCCTGGTCATCAGATGGCTCTTGTTAGCACCCAGCATTGGCATCTCCATAGCCTTTTGTGCTCACCAGCAGCTGGGTGATGTGTCCTCTTGGCAAGGGAGGGCTGGGTGTTCCAGAGTGCTGGGTTCTCCCTGCTCTGAGCCATCTTGTCAAGACATGAAGAGCAGTCTCCTGTGCTTCATGACTTTATCCTAGTCCTGATCAGTCTGAGGACAACCCATGAAAAGAAACAGAGAGTTTCATGAATTATTCAACCTTTCTTTTTATAAGGGCTTTTTCCTATTTTCCCCCTCAAAATTAAAATATGACTTAAGTCTCCCTCACATCTTGCATTATTTCCACAACTGATGAGCTTGGGCTCTTGGGCATTTTATTGAATTACACTTTCTTAACACAACATTGTTGAGGCTGAGACAGAAGAAGCAAGTAGAGTTTGTGTACTAATATTTTAAGTTACTAGAGGCAGAAATTTAAATGGATGTAAATGATTTTTAGCCTGAAAATCCATCCACAAAGACACGCTTCATCTGAGATAGTATGAGTTGGGTGGTGCAGGCAGAGTCAGATTTACAGCCATAAGGAAAGGCAGCACATTCCCCCTAACAGACTCCCCTCAGGAAACAGCAGAAGGGATTCTCAGATGACAAGTACTTAGGGGAGCAGAGGCATGAAGAACGTTCTTGGTGCCTGCATCACCTCCTTCTGTAGGTCCGACCTTTCACACAGGATTAATTCCTGCCAGAAATGTACTTTGGGCCAAATCCTGCTTGCAGACTCCCATGGCAACAACACAATAACATTTCAGGCCTGTTGGAAAATATTTTCTCTTTGTTTCTTTGCAGCATCTTTCAGTATCTTATACTGCTGTAGAGGTACAGTTTTGAGAGACAAGCTATATATGTAGTGGTTTTCTTGATCCTTTCTTCCTATCAGCTTTTATATTTGACAAACACCCTATTTTGTCTGTGTACATTTACCTTTCCTTCTTATATTCACACTCACTGCATCAAAACAAGATCTCTAAATCCAGGCTCAGAGTCCTCACCAGAAGCTCATGCAGGCACTTTCTTTCTCCCATGGACCCCAGTCAGAAAAGCAGTGAAGTGCAGATTGGGGAGAGCCCCTCAAAGATTCTGTGCTGCCTTACGTGAAGGCAAAGGGAACCAAGAATGGGCAGTAAGAAAATGTTGAGCCATTCTTGAAGAAAAAGGCTGAAACCTGGCTTTTTCTTCCTTTTTTTTTTTTTTTTTAATGCTTTTAATTTTTTTTCTGGTGTGTTTTTAAGGAGGGAGAACCATAGTCCACGAAGCTTTGTCTGTGTGGAGCTAGAGATGGGAGATTAGGGATGAAGGGGAGAAGTGAGGGTGTCTAGGCTGTGGGGTGGGAAGAGATTATTCCCTGCTGGGGAAGCAGGGAAGCAGCAGCCACCCTCCACGGGAAGAGACCCCCATGCCTTTCACACTGCCTGCCATTAGACAGGGAAACAACTCCATTTGAAACGCTTCACTCCAGCTCAGTTGTTTTATCTTGAGAGGCTTCTCAAGTATTTCTTTTCTTTCATATTAGAGTGACTTGAAATCCTGGAACAAAGTCAAAAGGAAAATGTAATGAATCTTCAATGCCACCTGCACTTGAGAGGCACAATCATCCCTCTCCAAGGGGGGGGGATATGAGACATCTCCACCCTCCCACTCTCTCGTCCCACCGTCGGATTCCCGCTCCCGCTCGGCAGGGCCGGGGCACCTCAGAGAGAAGTGAACCATACAGGCAAAGGGTTAAAAATAAGCTCTAGATCTTCAGTTGTTTACCAGCTTCTCTTGAATCTCAAGGATCTTGCTGGTGGCTGAGGCACAGGCAGAGCAAAAATCCTTGCTTCGGGGGCATCCTGGAGTGGTGAGGCACAAGCAATAAGTTACAAGCCCACCCAGGGACACTTCTCCTGCCTCCTCCGCCGCCTCCCTCGCCGTGTGAGGGAAGATCTCAGCGCTGCTTCCCTGATCCTCAGCTCACCTGCCTGAGGGAGGGAGCAGTGCTTGTGGTGCCCTCTCCCACCTACCCCGCAGGAAGACGGCCGGGAACGTTGACGTGATTCATGTCACCCCCAGAGAGGTCACCGCAACACCCCGTGGGTGGCAAAGCATAGTATTGTGTCTGAGAGGAAAGTGTTTGCATCGAGCTCCCCACTTCAGCTTACAGAGGACTGTCAGAAGCAGCATCTTGTGCTTCTCTGTCCCTTCCTGACTGACAGCAGCAGGCTCACGAGACAGAAAATGAAGACCCGAGTTCCTAGCCCACAGAACGAAGGTGGGCACACCAAAAACATGCAGAGCATCCCTTGGAAGGGAGCTGCTGCCTTCCTCATGCTCTGTTCAAGGGGTGGCAGCAAATCAATCTGCATGCGGTCGCTTCGGCTGCTGTTGGGCTTCTGCACAACGTGTAACAAAGAGATTAAGGGGCTGATGGAGGGATGGATTGTGCTCACCCCACCTGGATGGTGCCTCTGAGAGCACTCTGGGTGCAACTGTTGTGGCTGGGCTGGACACAAGACCTGCACGCAGCTGTTCACCTGGGGGACTGGTTAGAAATGGGAGTGAACACCCAGGTGTTGGGCTACCCCCAGCCCAGGGGTAGGTCTCAGCTGAAGAGCCACAAACCCAGGGTCTCTAGCCTTGCTGTGACTTGATGAGCACATTCATGTTGCAGAGCCATGATCTTTTCCTACTGCTGCTGCATGACTACTTGAAGGGGGTCCTGTCTCAGCAGGATCTGCTTCTGTCCCCTGCTCCCAGTGGGGCTGAGACAACAGCCTGAGCAGACTGGGGTGGCGGGTCCACCAGTCAGCCAAACCCTGCTGCATCACAGCACACATAGGCAGGGTCACAGGGGGACCAGTTCTGGCACCTGCTCACCCTAAGCAGTTCCTGCACTGCTGATGGAGACACCTTGGCTCTCTCCAAGGCTGGATTCCTGTAGGCACAATCTGTCCTCCCCAAGAAAAGCTGTGCCCATGAATAACAGCCTGTGGATGCAGCAAGAGAAACTCACTCATCCAGGCAGGGCAGTGGATCTATTGCAGTGTTCAGCAGCAGTGACTGTGACAAAATCTGGTACTAAATCATGTGCATTGAGCACCAAATCCATAGCGGTGCCTATCAAAACCAGGCAGAAATTGTAACTGCAGCATCTCCACCTCTTGACTATTTTTATCACTGAGACCTGAGTCCTGGAAAGAGTGTTTTCCCAAGACCCAAGTGGATTTATCTTTGGTATGAGCCCCAGTTTGTGGGATGATGGTGTTTACACATCCATTGCTTCTTAGTTACTTCTGATCCTATAGAACAATCAGACCTTGCATGGTCTTGGTTGCCCGGTGGGTGCAGACACAGCACTGCTGTTTGGGGGCACCATGGTGAGCCCCAGACACCAGCAGACCATGGCTGACCTGGCATGGAGGGGCTGGGGGGCAGAGCAGTGACACAATGACAGAGATGTGAGGGAGCTGTGACTGCAGCAGAGGTGCCAGAGGGTCCAAAGTGTCCATAGCAAACCCACCTTGGCTAGTGGTAAGTGCCTTTTCAGGGCTTGTGGTCATGGAGAGAAGATGGAAACAAGATTTCAGAGCACCTTAAAGCTGCAAAATAATTCAAATAAGTCCTTCAAATATGCTCATTTAAAAATCTTAATCTTTTTAAGCCTGTTTCATTATTTTGCCCACACAAATTGTAATTTCTGAGTACTTGACACCTTGCCAGGTTTTTACAGGAATACCAGTGCATGTGACACCTCCTGGATACCTTTCTTGGGCGGCAAATAAACATTACACGATGGAAATTTCTCTTCATCAACACAGCCTGGAGTGTCTGGCTTGAACACAGACACCTGAGGATATCTAAAGCTGGGTGATATCCCTCCTCTCCATGCTTTCCAGAACCCCTCAGGTATTAACATCTGTTTGGACACAGTCACATTTTCAGCCTTCTAGCCACGTTGCAGCAGTGGCTCCTTGGTTTATATGAGTCCTGTGCTGAAAGGTGACCCTGAAGGTTCAGGGACACAGATGACAACTTGACTGTAATTTCTGGACCCAAAGATACACTCTGGCCCCACTGGAGGCGTAGAATCCCAGTGGTGAAATCTGTGGGGGACTGGAACCATTCATAGCTTCATGGCTGGATGATGAGACAGCTTCCACCAGTTTCTGAAAGCTGCAGTAAAACAAGAATGCAAAGCTAGAGCCATTGCTTCTCCTTACTGACTGATTGACATTGCTTGTTTGCTTTCCCTTCCCCCAAACTTTTAAATGTGAGGCAAGTGGCAGCAAAAAAACAGAAGAGCTCATGTGACATTCTTGCTTTTGCTTCTACCTGAGAACTGATTAGAATAAAAGTAGCTGCAGTTGAAGGAAAATACAAATATAAACAAAGGGATATAAATACATATTTTTTAAAAAAAATAATTAAAAAATAGCAATACAGTAGACATACTAGCCTAAGGAAAATAATATTCTGCTCCAGCTCTTTTTTCCTATCCCTAGCATATCCCTAAACCCTCACTGTTTACAAAGAACATTTTACGTCTTTCTTCTGTCTGGCTTTATTACTTGAGTTTCCAAGCACACCAGAGAGCTCACACCAGAGGGGGAAGTGCCACTGTGGAACCCTGTCTTACATCAAGACCCCTGCCTTCCTCTTTGTGTAGCTCATAAGGCAACAAAGCCTCTGATCAAACTGGAATCCAATCCATACGCTGCGTACGTCGTTCTACCTCTCCCACTAGGCACAGTTTTCATAGCACTGCCATAAGCTATTGAGGGTCTTTTTACCTTACTGCAATCATTCTTGACACGTTTTTCAATAACATAAAGACTATGAAGATAGCTAGGAGTGGGTGGTATTCCTGTTTTTAAGCTGAGCAGAGGAAGGAGAGAGTTTGTTTATTCTAGATTTCTAGTCTCAGGTGGCACCAATTGTTTTATCGTATTAAGTTTTTTTCTGACAAGTTGTTTTGAATAAACAGAGCTGGTGTTACTGCTGCTTAGGGTGGCAATTGCTACATCCTCAGCTTAGAGCCTCTTTGGGCTCCTTTGATGTCCCTTGTGGTTGTTTCTCAGGTTCCCTTCTTCCTTTTGAGGTACCTCTGGGCCCTTGTTTCATTATGTTGAGTCACGCATGAGGCTTGTGGTGCAATGATGAGGCTGGTACTGAGCCTGCACTGTCTGCAATAGTTTATTATTGCTGCCACTGAAAAAGAAATCTAAACCTGGCAGCTCAGCCCGCTGTGAATCAATATTTTACAGGTAGTGTACTTTGAAGAGATGACACAAAGACAGACTTGAAGGAAGAGATGTGAGGGGGAGGGGAGGGAAGCGAGGAAGAGAAGAATCTACCTTGATATCCGCTGACATACTTTTCCACCAAAAGAGAGGGAAAACAAGCACCAGGCATTGATGCTGAGGCTCTCTCATATATCAGAACTCTGCAGCCTTTATAGGAGCTGGGATTCCCTACTTTCCAGCTATTGCTCTGCCACAGAAGGGATAAAATCCGTGATAGATGACAGAGATACACAGACAGAAACTGAATGTTGGGGTGAGTTTGGAGCCAGAGAACAGAGCAGTATCCCCCCAGCAGGGTCCTTGGAGCCATGGCCTCTGCATGGCAAAGGACCTGGGAGGGAGGGGACCACTCCTGATGTGCCATCCTGTGTCTTTTCTTCCTGGCATCATAAGGCTCTTCACAAAGTTTGATTTATTTTTTTTACTTTTTCCTACTTTTTAGGCTGATCTGGTCAAGCAACTTTTAGTTCTTTGTCACTGGATAATGGAGAAACTTTCTAAGGTACCACACTGTAATAAAGCCTCCCACTACTTTGTGCTGGCCACCCATTTACTTCCCTAAGAAATCAAGATATCAGTTACAATCTGCTAAGGCCTGAATGGCCCGACTCCAGATTATCTGAGAAATGATCTCTCTCTATCCATCTCCTTTTTTACACCTGCTTTTAAATAGGACACTTTGCCTGTTTAACTCCAAGGTAAAGCTGGCAGGAGGCAGGCTCAGGCAACCCCTTAAACTCTGCAATTTCCTTCCTCCTGGAAAGAACTTCGCTTTAAAGAACCACATAATGACTTCTCTTGTTTGCCCTGTGTTGTTACGACATGCATAAAGCTTAAATATCCTGAGGTTGGCACCTAGAATTCAGGGCCTCAGCCTGCAGGGTTTGTTCATCTGCTATCAAAGGGCTGCAAAATCACAGTGGGAACCCAGAAAAGGGGCCATGTAGAAAACGTGTGAAGTGCAATATCATGGTGAAAGAGGCATCTCATAAACATATATAGGGATGTCAGTCTTGCACTGAAATGAGTATAGTGGTTAAAATTGCAAAATAGGTTGTATTTTATAGGATCTGGATCAATCTGTGAATGGAAGAGGAAGTGAAGCATCTTCACCTCTCTATTCATTAGAACAGGGTCAATAAATTACAAAATTTTGACAAGCACACTAACACTTACTATGTTTTATGTTGAAATCTGAATAAAGTAAAGCTTTCTAGAAGGAACCAGAATCGTATTTCTCCACCTGTGCAGACTGATGCCCCAAATGAGAAACATAGCTGCAAGATTTAGTGCAGTAAGAAATCTCTAAGGTCAGAGAAATAACTTTGTAAAGATTAAGGCATTTTCCTACAGTTTTTTTGTGGAGTTTTTGTTGTTGTTGTTTTTAAAAAGGGGCTAAATATTATGTTCACACTTTCCTCCAGCAGTTTATAAGCTCTGCACTCTTACTTTGAGAAAACATACATCAAAATGAAAATTATAAAAGTCAATTAAATGCCAGATAATCTGATTTTTTAGTCAGTAGCACTGTCAGACCAAGTGGACATTCACAGAAAAAGGAAGAGGTTGGGGTGGTGGAGGTGATCTCTCTGGACATGAAGACTGACTTGTATTTTGCAAGAGGTTGTAGAGGGTTGTTTGTGTCCATCTGACTTGTGAGCCAGCTGAAAAGTATTTGCTTTTCAGGGAATCCATCAGAAAGGGACATCAGATCTCTAGTTCATCTTCATCATAAAAATGTGTATAACATAATGCCTAATGGTTCAAAGACACATGCTGATGATAATTATTAACAATAGCACATGAACTCTACGAAGTAATTTTGGTCAGGTATAAAAGGATTATTTGATTTGATCATAGAGAGTTACAAACCAAATTACTTCTGATATGAGAGATGTTATTAGTGATCTCCATGGCCTCCCTAACTCATTTAAAAGTTATTTTGCAAATTTGAATAATGGAAAGTGAAACAATATAGATTTTCACCCCCCTTTCCCAAACTGTATAGATGAAAAGACCCTTAATCCACATGTGTGTACCCAGAATAATGACTGATCCAGGCTGACTTTCAAGTCTGTGCTCGCTGATGAGGTTGATAATGAGCTGACATGAATTAAAGTAAATAAAACTCAGGAGACCTATAACCTGGAACCTCTATGTCATGGAATTGAGGTCTTGATAATTGCTTAACTTGCAACACCGTATCCTTTTAAATGCTGAATTACAAACAATTTGAGAGAGTGCTGTGCTGTGCCCATGATTTACTGGGCAAAAATGAATGCATTCCTGCTGGAGGCTGGTATGACTCCATTCTTTAACTGATGCAAATGTGTTTTCCATGTGAAACGACCAACTGGAGTCACAGAACCTTCAGGTCTGCTCTTGGAGTAGCCCTTGTGCCTACAGACAATTCCATCATCCCATGTGCACTGAGCACCCATGAGGGAAGCAGCTGTGCCTGAGGCAGGGAGGGTCTCTGCTTCCACCCCCTGTCCCTCCAGACTCTCTCTGCCCAGCCAGGGAAAGGACACTGAGCAGGGCTTTGGCCATGGACATCTGATGCTGGAAAACAGAGTTCACCAGCATGTCAGTGACCTGCAAGAGAAGCAGAGGCAGCTTCTTTTCACTCCTCCAGGGTCATCATTAATAACGGATGGAATAAACTCAAGGTGGATGCAGGGCCACTCACCAGCAGATCTCAAGCTGCAGGCAGGGAGGTTGGAGCACTGCCTGATGTACCCAGGCTTGCTCTAGAAGCTGGTGGCAGGGCTGAGAAAAGCCTTTGGTCTCTTGCACTGGTACCCGGTGCATTGCCCCCTCCTTATCTGCCCAGGTGATGGAATAAAACTTTGAATGGAAGGAAGGATATTTGGCTGGAGGCTGGAGGGAAACAGAGGAGGCAAAATTAAACACTCAAATTTTATATCTGTAAACCTAGTTCTTATGTTACAGAAAGACTTTACACAGGCAGACCTTATAGCAAGTGGATGCACACAGCATGTTGCTCACTGTTACCCCGTCCACAGTGGAGGAAAACCAGTGCATTTTCCTTCATGCTTAAACTTTTCAGAGATGGGCCTCTAAAATCCAGCTGCCCACCCTGTTTAACACACAAACCATGGTCCATCCTGTTTTTTAATCCTTTCATAGTGTGAGAACATCCTGTGCATTATCTTTCTCTGTCTTTTCCTCTACTTCCATAGAATCCCCTTTTACACAGCACACATCTCCATAATCCCAGCAACCTTCTGCTTACTTGTAAGACACACCAACTCTTTTCTGCCCAAAAATACTTTGGGGTTTGGAACTGAAGCCCACAACTCACACGTGCTGTTAGCTAATCATTAATCACTTAAGTTTCCATTATAGTTATTTGTTTACATAGTTGTGAAAACCTAGTATCTCAGTACAATTACTTGGCAGACATGGGATACTTAATATGTGCTGTTCATAAATTATTGAGGAGAAAGTCTTTCCCTTCAGCCTCTCCTGCTGAAACCATGGCTGCTTTTAGAGGTTATCTTTGAAACTTTGGTAGTTTTATAGTTACATCTCAATTGTGGAAGTCAAATGTTATATACCTAACTATGTATAATGCATGAGAAGTAATTTACAACATAATAAGAGGGTTCTGTTGCTCAGCTGAAGGTTCTACTTTTTCTTAATATCCTGCTTTTTTCTCCTTATGTTTCCATTACTTCAATCAAATTCTAGTTTGCTGGTATTTTAGGTGCAATATTTTGGCCTGGAACAATTGAAACCCTGCTGTGGTTTTGTTATGTTTTCACAGAAAAAAAATAATCCAGAAATCTTTTTGTTTCTATGTTTTTCTTTATTTCCACAGAGTCCCTGCTTCACTTGTCTTTGTTGTTGCTTCCCTGAGTGACAGGAGGTGTGTGTCCCAGCCAGCACAAAGGCCCTGCTCCCCTCCATGGAAGTCCCACCAGCCCAGCAGATGCCAGCAGGACAGGCTGGAGGCAGCTCCCCAACAACCAGCCCTTCTGCAGCATCTCACAGGGGAGTCCATCTCTCTAAATGCTGGAAGTCAAGGGTGGTGATACAAACTTGAGAAGTGGGCTCGTGCAAACTGCATGAGGTTCAACAAGGCCAAGTGCAAGGTTCTGCAGTCAGGTCAGGGCAATCCCAAGCACAAACACAGGCTGGGTGGAGAATGGATTGAAAATAGTCTGGAGGAGAAGGACTTGGGGATGATGGTGGATGAGAAGCTCAATATGAGCAGGCAATCTGTGCTGGAGCCCAGAAAGACAACCTTGTCCTGGTTGTCTGCATCAAAAGAAACGTGTCCAGTAGGTTAAGAGAGGTGATTCTCCTACCTCGACTCTGCTGTGGTGAGACCCCACCTGGAGAACTGTGTCCAGTTCTGCAGTCCCCAACATAATGAGGACATGGAGCTCCTGGCGTCCAGAGGAGGCCACAAAGATGATCAGAGGGCTGGAGCAGCTCTGCTATGAAGACAGGCTGAGAGAGTTGGGGTTGTTCAGTCTGGAGAAGAGAAGGCTCCAAGGAAACCTTGTAGCACCTTCCAGTAACTGAAGGGGCTACAGGAAAGCTGGGGATGGGCTTTTTACAAGGGCTTGTAGTGAGAGGACAAGGATGAATGGATTGAAACTGGAAGAGGGGAGATTTAGGTTAGACTTGAGGAAGAAATTCTTGAGTGTGAGGGTGGTGAGACACTGGCACAGGTTGCCCAGGGAGGCTGTGGCTGCCTCATCCCTGGAAGTGTTTGAGACCAGGTTGGATGGGGATTTGAGCAACCTGGTCTAGTGGGAGGTGTCCCTGCCCATGCAGGGGGTTGGAACTAGATGACCTTTAAGGTCCCTTCCAACTCAAACCATTCTGTGATCCTATTATTCTATGATCATCAAGTGCAACTCACTGAAACACCTTGAATTAAGAATAATAGTCATGAAGAGGCCCTAAGCCTATAATCACAGTCTGATTTCAGTGCTATATACACAGTATTCCCTCATTAAAACCAATGTACCTCTTGGTGCAAAAAGAAAGATACGTGTACCATTAACAATATACCAGGAACCTCTAAAATTGTGTTCCACCTCACCTCACATGTCTGTAGAAAAGATGATGTTCCTTTTATCCAGGGCTGGTTTCTTGGAAGGGATTTTTGGCTCTTGCTCTGTACAGCCCTTGTAGCTTTTTTGGTTACATACAATTTTGCCTTTCAAATCAAAGGAAATTTGCTGGGAAAGGAAAACTTGCATCTTCATGAATAACATGGCTATGTTCTGTGATTCAGCTTTCACACTGAGAAAAAGAGCTATTTAAAAACAAGAGCTGGAATAATTGCATTTCACAAGGGAGACATTATATTATACTGAGCTCTGAAGCCCACATCCCTGGTATACTTAACTCTACCCTTCATGGTGGTTGTAAACACAGCAACGTATCTGTCCAGCTGTGAGATGTCAATTAGGAAGGGTGCTTTGGATTTTGAGAGGAACCAACTTTTAAAAGGTTAGGACACTCTTTTGACTCTGCCTACAGGAGGAGGTACATAAACCACTCTCATTCCTTCATTCCTACACCTGTATTCTCCAAATGCAAACAGTTCATTTCTGATAGACTGATGATGGCTGTTCATCAGGTTGTCCCCTTTTGTGCTGCAGAATAGGAACCACATCTGCAACACTGCTGTCAAACAGAGGAAGGCAGTTGGTAGAATGACACTTCTCCTGCTTTGCAGTCATTGACTGCTTGCAAGGCTTACAAATGGTGCAAAAGGGTAATAATCTTCCCCAATTCTTGCTTCCTAACTCAACAAAAAGCCACCTCCAGGCACTCTGCCAGTGCATCTGAGTGAGAGGCCCAGCTTCAGCAGAGCTCTGTGATATTGTAGCAGGATGCTCCATCTCTCAATATGCCTGCCTCAGTTTCCCTCTATGATTCAATTGCTTTCTGTCTCTCAATTTTGCAGGCCCAGGCCTGAAGTGAAAAGATTCCCATGGGAAAGGAAAAGGCCTAGCCAACTCTGAGCAGGTAACCTTGAAAGGTACAAGTACAGGTGAGGGTGATGTTCATAACACCAGCTGCTCTCTGGTGTTGAAGAACTCAGCCCAGCCACGAATAGGCCTGAAATGGAGATAAAGTAAGAATGAACAGATAAACAAAAGAGTTTGCTTGATGACAATAGGACCTTCATGGTCTTTCTGCTCTTTTCTTTGTATTCTCCAATAAGAGATTTTGGAGGTATGGCTAATGGTTAAATGACAACAGCCAATTTACTTCATTCTATATAAGCCTCATCCCCTCTTTCATCGAGGGGATTCCCATACACTTTCTCAGGAGGTTGCTGGACCTTCTCCTCTCCAGTAGGAACACCTGCCATGGAGATTGTCAAGAATTAAGACCCACCTAGGGATACCCAGCTGCCGCCAGGCAAGGATGATTGATATTAACTCCTTTATTGTCTTTATTAGCAAACTTAATGTTCAGTAATTTTCATCATTAAATTTTAGGATTATAGAATCCTTTAAAATTTATAATTAATGTTCTAGGCCTAGTATAAAACTTGGTAAGAAGTAAGTGGACAACATTCTAATGGTTAACCTTTGTTGTTTGATCTAACTACAAGTAGTAAATTTTATTGCTAAAATACCTTTTGCATTCTAATTTCAACTTCTGTTCCCATCTCCCAGTTTTCCCCACACTTTGACTGTGGAGTTAAGTTCTACTTTAGGGAGTTAAGACTCCAGTGTTACATGCAATAAATCTTGATCTGTGCACATACATCTCCTCTGCCATCCTGTCCCTTTCAGGACAGATACAGCAGTAACACTGCCATTATGGTCCAAGTATCAGGTATTTTTCAACCCCTCTGAAATCAGTTTTCCATTAAACAAAAATTGAAAACTCTGGTAAGTACAGATCTGGAACAAAATCCTGCCCTTCCCCTGCAGGAGAGATTTGCCCTGGATTTTACTTAAGGAGAAAGACTCATTGCATGGATGGCTCTTACTCTGTGTATTTTTTCTATTGTATTTATTGCATTTATAGTCACCAGAATAGTAGACAGCCAGTGAGTTAACAGAACAGCTTGTAAAGCTCACATGAAATATGATTTTATATACAAAAATCTATCTGAGATCAAAGAGACAGCATCAAGCCTTGTGAGGCTGCTGGTTGGAAACCCAGTTGATAAAGGGCACAAGAAAGAGCTAGCAATGCTGCATTTAAAGAGAAACTCAGCCTCCAAGTGATCCAAGCAGGTATAAACTCCCTTGCTGAGAACTGCAAATCTAATCTTATCTGTCTACCCATTTATAGGATGCTACACTAGCAACATTTAAGCACCTTAGAAAGATAATCCCAGCCATAAAACAGGCACATGCATGTGGTCTGCTAATCCACAGAGCCTCCATTTCCTTTCATTCCAGAACAAGAATACCTGCAATAATACATGTGTGCCATCAGGATACAAGACTATATACAGGCATTTTGGAGCAAAGGCCATTTTCCTGCTGTGATGAAAGTGAGAAATATCTGCATTGGGTTTATATTTATGTGTGCTTCTGCTCAGCTGTTTGCTGCCTGGTTTCAAAGTGTTGGCTGCTATCAGTTCACCACACACTGCAGGAAAGCATGTGATGACTTCAGAGAGCTCAGTGGCCAATACTCACACAAAAACCCCAATATTAAGGCTTAGCAGTTTGGTCCTGATCACAGTGGGCACAAACACCTCTGTTTGAAGGCAGAGCTGTGTCTGTTCAGTTGGGCAAGCTCAGAAAAGTGATCAGGCAGGGAGAGACAGAAAAGGTAATCCCAGCTCCCAGAGATGGACCTACCAGTTATAAATCAGGCTAGATCTCATCACAAGTGAAGTGGCAGCCTGCAAGACATGGGCAATACAGGTTGCTTCTTTTTACACTGACTGCCACATATAAAATAAATCTGCAGTGTGACAGTGCTGATTTGAGTCACTTTGCTCTATGGGTACAAACACAACAGACCTCACAAAGCAGCACATTTGCAAACAAGGTGGGAAGCAGTCACAGAGAGGGATCCTGGCCTGGGCTCCCATCTCTGTGAGGGAGGATGTGGGCAGCTGCAGGGAGTGGGAGCAAAGAACTCACAAGAGGTGGATGGATGGTCATAGGGAGTTAGGGCACAGCTTGCTCTCCAGCTCTGATCCCCTTCTCACTACCCATTCATTCCCTACATCTCCTCAGCTTAGCTTCAGCATGAGACAGCATGTTTTCTTCCCCATCATCTTTTAAGTAAGAATCACAACTCTTTATTTGTCTGCACTAGGAAGATGTAGAGCTGTAACTGTGTGATGCAAAGGCAAAGAAAACACATGCTGTATCTCCAATACAGAGCATTCTGAGCTAGAAGTCACATATCCCTAGGGAAGAATAAACCAATTACAGTAAAGGAATATTAAAGGAAAGCAATCAGCCAGTGCTCAGCTGGCTTTCCTGCTTCACCTACCAACAGATGATATGTAGAGTCCAATTATTTTCCTGTTAGAGTGAATGACAAAAACTGCACAAACTGCAGCATTCTCACCCTGACCACACAAACCTGCCCACAAGGAGCCAAAAAATAGGGTTCTCTCCCACTTTAGAAGCCAGAAGGGAACATTTAGGAAAGTCCTGACCAGAATGAGCCCCCTGGCATTGCTGAGGGATCTTGATCACAGGGTGCCTTACTCCCTTCTCTGTGCTCAGGCCCCTCAGACCTATTTTTCCTCTGGACCCCTGCAGTGCTACCTGCTCCATATCATGTCCTTTTACCCCTTAGGATGCCCCCACAAGGGATCATGGTGAAACTGGCAACACCAGCCAATAGTAAAACAGTTTTAGAAGAACATTTAAATCACTTGTACAAAACCAAGTACCATAAGATACAGGTAAGATACATGGCTATAGTACCCCAGATATCAGTTTTCCATAGCACTGTTTGTTCCTCATTAGTAAACATTTTCTTTAAATTATCTTGGATACTCATTAAATATTATCAGCTACTTAGAACCAAAGGATAATTATGAGTTTAATGAAGCGTGTACCAGCTTGCTGAAGTCTAACGTTTGTTTCTCTGCTGGGATTCCATTTTACTTTGCACTTATCCTTCAGCAAAGCTACTCTACAAAGTCACTTTGGCAATAAGAAGTATTTAATTAGATTAATGAATTTTTATCACCTCTCCTAGGGATTAGGCTTGTTAAATCCTGGCGACTAAAGAACAACAGATTTTTTATTACTAAATGTTTAGGGATGCATTGGTTGTGTTGCTGTGGCAGTCCTCGTAAGTCAGGCTGCTTTGGGCAGTTCTACCTTGTACATCCCTCTGTAGGCGAGGGATATTTGGCAGGGACAACCTGTGCCTTCAGTTAAATCACAGAAATCAAAATGCAAATGAGGGTATGCAGACTCCAGACAGGGTTTCCAGCAGCTGACTTTATTTCAAAGTTTCCTTACTAGCTCTGTGGGAGGATTAATGAAACCACTCATCACAGGGGCCTCTCTAAAAATTAATTTGTATTTATTTATTTATTTATTTGTGGAGGGCTAGAAATCTGTATTTAGCTTTGCTTACTAGCTGAAGAGCACAGCTACCCTGTGAGCTAGGGAAGCTCCTAGGGCATTTAGTGTTTTGGTGGCTGCTCCACTCAGTCTTTGTCACAGTCTGGGAAGCTGGTTTAGGTGCTGCACAGAGGTGCAAAAGGAGCATGGCTCCTCTGTCCCAAGGACTTTCCTGCTAAAGAATTCTTCGTGTCACTCCACACAGGGTGACACAAGGCATGACTCTTAGGGGCCATGGTGCAGCAATAAGAGAAGCAACCTGGAAAACCGTTTTGGGAGCCCCTCAGCAATGCAACTGCTGCTCTTAATATCCCAATTATCTGTACAGCAGTAGCACTTTCAAAGTACAGTTGCACTTTTCTTGAAATGAACTGAAGCAACCTCATAACATAAGTAACCAGGCTATTAGGTTTGGACAGCTGAGCCCCCCTCAGGACAAATGAGTATATGTAGTTAGTTACGAGGCTTTGCACTGGGTGTCTCCAGTCAGAAACACAATGTGGGGATGATTTGTGTGATTCATGTCACCCAAGCCTTGTACCAGTTGCACACAACTCATGGTTATAGTTGTTATTCAAGTGAGACAGATTTTCAGTAGTGGCAAACAGACCCAGAAACACAGACCACACAGCAAATGTCATTGCTCTTCCTAAATCACCTGGGGGCTTTAAAATTTCCACCTTAATGACATGCCAGAGTTTAGATGCAGTTGTCCTGGAGCTGCTTAGTCTAGAGAGGAGAAGACTGAGAAAGGCTCTTGTTAATGGGTACAAATATCTGCAGAGTGGGTGTCAAGAGGGAAGGGCCAGTCCCTTTTCAGCCATGCCCTGTGATAGGATGAGGGGCAATGGGTTCAGACTTGAGCACAGGAAGTTCCACCTCACCATGAGGAGGAACTTCTTTATTGTGAGGCTGACAGAGCACTGGGACAGGCTGCCCAGAGAGGTTGTGCAGTCTTCTCTGCAGACTTTCAGGACCCATCTGGATGTGTTGCTGAGTGACCTGCCCTAGATTCTGTGGTGGTCCTGCTCTGGCAGGAGGGTTGGACTTGATGATCTCCACAGGTCCTTTCCAACCCCTTACATTCTGTCATTCTGTGTCCTACTGGTGTTGCCACCAGAATGGCAGAGGTCACAGGACCCTGCCTGTCACAGCAGGGATCAGTCTATAGCTGTCACCTCTCTGGATTTCCTATTAAACATGAAACATTAATGTAGTGGTTCTTCACCCAACACAGACCACAACCCACCTGCAAGTGCTGAACTGAGCATCAGGTTTCCCCTCCCAGGCTGGGCTCTGCAGAGACTGGTGTCAGCCCTGGTGGCTTCCCTGCCACCAGTGGGCAATGCCTCCTTCCAGACAAGTGGTTACCTTCAGAGAGTTTGCAGAAAGGAGAGAAACCAGTGCCAGCAAAAGAGATGACAATAACATCAATTTCAAAAGGCTGTTGTAAAGCAATAGAGAAGGGGGAAAACGCAGAGAGATGACTTTTAAAAAAGCCATGGTGGTGTGATTGCTCGTGTGAGCAGGTCTGATGCACACGGCTGAGTCCATGAGACTGGGCACGACTTGCTGTGCCTGCACGTGTCATAGCACAGGCCCCCAGCTGAAGGCATCAGAGCAACACGAGGTCACCAGCACTCTGGTAGGCTCAGGCAATTTCCCAGGTGGAATTTGCCTGGATGTGACCAGGCAGCTGTCAGCCCTCCCATCCATGGAGCAGCTGCATCCAGCCCACCCGCTAATGTATGCACGGCTCTGCGCCCATCTGTCTCCAATAATCTGTCCCCCAGGACAGGGAGAAAGAAGGAATAATTAAGCTGTTCCATTAAGGAAAAAGGATGGTTTTGACCAGGGAAAGTAGCTTACCCATTTAGCTCATCTCACAGACCAGGTGAAATGTGCAGTCATTGACCACTGGTGCTGCGAGTAGGTAGTGGTTTGAACTGGTTAATGAAGATAACTCACTGTGCTGGGAGAGCTAGAAGAGGAACACAGGGTTAGAGTGTAATTCTGTATTCTGCAGAGATTGTCTGAGCAATAAAGTCACCTTCCTCAGAAACCTTTGCCCAAGAGTGAACTCGATTCCTTGCAGCATGTTTAAAAGATTCTTGTAAGACACCTGCATGAATAATAGCAAGCAGGACATGCTCACTGAACTTCCCAGGATGATGGATTCAAAGGGGAAAGAAAAAGGTGGTGAGAAGCAGGAAGAGTGGAAGGAAAGAGAAAGGAAGATGGAGAAAAGTAAGATACAAGTAAAAAATTGAAGCTGTAAATAAAACTTACTGATGATATTCCAAGGAGACAATGCAAAAGACACAACTAGGATAACAAGGAATTTATGGCATTGTCTCATACATTACTGAAAATATAAATTATTGAATTAGAATAGAATTAGAATTACAATAGAGATTACTGAAAAAGAATGTCTTGAAATATATTGAAAGAAGCATCTTCCAATTACCAACACATTAAGCTCCAAACATTACAGTGTCACAGCAAGCAGAGAGGGGGGAAGAGAGTAAGGGGAAATAAATGATTAGGACTCCATCCATATCCTTAGCTGTGACAGGATGTGTTTTCACAACACATCAACTGTTTAAATCATTTGATCTTCTCATTTTCTGTTAGAGCAAATTAACAATTTGATCTGCTTTCATGAAGCCTCCTCATTCAAACCCTGAAACTTTCCTGGTTTTTTGACGGTTGCTTTTTAAGTTGATTAGAGGTCAGTTTACAAATCTCACAGAACGGATCCATGGGTGAACACCCATCAGCTCATGGAGAAAAAGGCTTTTTATAGCAATCTCTGCTGAGGGTGCAGAGCAAACCATGCCTGCAGACCAGCTCTGGGGCTTTGTTGTGACCCAACCATTCAGTTGTACTCATGAGAGAGGGAAAATGTGCTTGTTGCCTACAGGGCTGCCTTAGCTGCACTGTCTGTTTGGGGAGAGGATGAGCTCTGTGGAGGTGGTAGAAGTGGGGCAGGAATATGGGAAGGAAGGTGAAAATTGCACAACAGGTTGAGTGAAAAGGGGGATAAAAAAGGAGTAAAGTCTCTGGCAGGTTGGAATCCTGGGCAGCCACCTCTGCTGAGGCTCTACAGCCTCCAAGATGCATTCAAACACCCAAATATGCTGAGAAGAAACAAAGGCAGGAGGACTCGCAGGCACACGAGCCCAGACTCTGGACACAAGGTGCAGTTTGCAAACCTGAAATACCTTGGGCATCAGCACATTTTGCTAGGGAGGGTCTGATGCTGAAGTGGCCGTGAGGGACACAACTCCCCTTAGGGGTAGCAGGCAGGGAGGTGTATGGCACTTAGAGCATCCAACGGGCACTAGATGCTCATTACAGATGGGAAAGCAATTCCAGCCTGGAGGTAGCCTTGATTTCCCAGGGCAACACTGGTGAGTGAAGGTCAGTCTGTGGACACACCGGTTTATGCTGGAAATGGGCTACCAAGGCCAGGAATGCACACCCAGGGCAGGCAGAAGGTACCTGCTTGGTGACCTGATTTCTACCCCAGGGCCTGCTGAGCCATACAGTCCCCACCTCCCTTCAGGTAACACCAGAGCACTCTGCTGCAGAGGCCAGGAGATGAACAGAACAAAGGTTAAGCAGCTTTGAGAAAGCACCCTGTGCTTCTGTATGCATCCTATACGTATGTGGGAGCAACTGTTGCACATGGGCTGTATCTACCTTCCTCCAAACATTCCTTGTAGCTTATAAATACTTACATTTACTTGTGAAATAAGATACTCAGGGCAAGGACCAGATTTTATTCTGTGTTTGTAAAGTGTTCAGCCTAAAAGGGTCTGAAAGTCATTGCTGCAGATCCATACTGCAGTTTAGGTATTGGAGTTTAAATAATAGTAATTAATGCATTAAAACAACATTCCTCTTCGTGAAGGTGCTTCAGTCAGGTGACTTTTGTTTGTGTTTAATGCAAGACCAGTTTGTCTCAGTGTATTCAAAGCTCTCAGCAACGTCCTCTATGCCTATCAGCATAAATGTAGCAATGTTCAGACCAAAGCAGCTTCCTAACCCTCATTACAGGGGACCTAATAATGGTATCTAATTGCAACTTTAACAACTCTTCCAGGATTATACAAGGCTATTTAGTTCTCCTTAGCAGACTGCAGGTTGCAGAATAATTACTTTACAACAATTATATAGAATTTATGAAGTGATCCCCAAGAACACTACATAGCAGTACAGCTCAGCATATATGCCAAATAGAACAATATAATTGGGGTATGAGGCAGCTGAGTAGATCACACCATGATTTTACCTTGTACCTTAAGGCAGGATCTTCTGTGTTATGCTGCATAACATGTTTCACTTCAGCATGTGGCAGGAGGTAGAAGAGACTACACTGAGCAGACCTTGTGGCTTTTGGAAAAGCTTTTGACAAATACATGCAGCTTAATTCAATATTGCCAGCCTCTGGTTTGCACTGAAATAGTTCCTGCCTTATAAATCTCTCTGTTTATCTGCAAGTGCAGAGATAGAGAGGCATGATGGATATGTCTTAATACTATCTTTGTTGTTGCATATAGGTTTTAATTTAATTTTACATTATAGGGCGTTTACTTTATCTGTTCAGTTTGAACTAATTCTTCAAGGGACACGAGGAAGGTGACTGAAGGTGATCCAGGCAGTCTCCTGGGGGTCTGGATCTGCACAGGCAGCCCCTCCAGCCATGACCAGAGCGACCAGAGTATGTGATTAAGGGAGAACAGCATCTAAGATGTTTGGCATTGGGAGGGATTTAAAAACTTAGAGAAAGTGAAGGTAAAACCATAATCTAATATTGAAAAATGAGGATTAAAGGTTCTGATACTCATGCTGTTTCCACTGTACATGTCGAGGTAACAATATGTGATTTTGCTGGATAAAAATATTGGCCCCATGCAAAGCTGGTGTGGAGCAAGTAAATCCCTACTCTGTTTGTAATGAGGGAAGGTCAGGATCCTGCAGACGTGACTGTAAGCCGGTTTAGCTGGTATAATAGGAAGAGATTGTTCCTTGACTTCCTGGCAAGTCTGGATCTTCTCCACCGTGTTGTGACAATGACAACAAACCCCGCAGGAGAGCAGTGTGGCTCTGCACCTCCCTGCTTCTCACCTCCTAATGCACAAATTGGGCATCAGCAGGGGAGTTCCCTGCCCGGGGTGCTCGGGGCTTTCTCTCCTGTGAGGCTGCTTTAATTTCATGTGTTTGGTAAGTATCTATCTGCACAGGGCTAGGACAATGTCTAGAACTGTGGAGGAAAATGTTGTCGGTGATAATTCCTAAGCAGTCGGGAGAGGTCTGCTGTGGTGCTGCAGGGACACCCCAGGGACAAGGCTGCCTGCCATGATGGGCTTCCAGTTTGAACTGGAGAATAACACAGCCAGGGACACTGGTGTGGGAGGAGCAGAGCTTCCCTACGGGGCAAGGTCACATCATGCGTGGGCAGCTCGTTTGTTCGGCGTCCATGTGGGTTAGTGCAAAAGGAGCAGATGAAGGTGGCAGCGATGAGCTGAACCAATGAAGGATGCTTTGAGGAAGTGGAAGAAAAAGCTGCTCGAGGTCACCTGATGCACAGGAACATCACTTCTTCTGCACCACTGAGGAGGGGTGACAGTTTCAGCCAAGGGAATCAGAGCCACAGAGAGGTGAGAGAGAAATTAGTGATGGAGCACCGGCTGTGAGAGGGACAAAAGAGAAGGAGGCGTGAAGAGGGAGTGCAGCAGGAAGTCATGCAGGGGAAACAGAAAGTAAGAATCACAGATGGAACAACATGGAAAATGGGTGTCTTTGCTCTGAGCCTGCGTGGAGAGAGGAGAAACCAGCAGACCTTGACTCTGAGCTCTGTGGAAGGTGAGGAGCTGAGCACTCGTGTGGGGTCTGGGGGCAGATGCAAAGGCAGAGCAAAAGCAAGAAACTATATGCTTTTCTAACCTGCAGCATATTCCTTGCTATCTGGGAATATATATGTCAACCTGGGAACACACCTGTGGAGGTTATGAAGTTAATTGTGGTTTTACATTTCATTCTCTCTTTCCTCCTTGCTTTCCCCCCCAGATGCACACACACAAATGTCTATAGGTATCAATGTGACACTCGTGTTTCCTTATGATTAGCAGCATCACTTGTCTCAAACCATCATGTTGCCTTATGAGCATTTTTCCATTCCATACCTCCCTTCATTCCCCAGGCAGGTAAAGAAGTATTGATTTCCCAGAAGATAAGTCTGGGTTCTCCAGGATTCTTTCTAAGTTTGCCTGTATATTGGATCATGAAGAATTTCCTAATACTTCTTTTTTTTTTTTGTGGCTGAGTAGATCTGGCTAACTGAGGTTTAAAATTCAAGTCTCTCCATCATTGCTTTACTGTCATTGAGGTCTTTCTGATCTCTACATCCCAGTGTATTCATCATGCCTGGGAGATAACTAACCAGGGAGATGTTCAATGCTGACCAGATAGAAAATCTGATCAGTGCTTATAAATATCTAAAGGGAGTGTCAGGAGGATGTGGCCAGACTCTTCTCAGAGGTGTCCAGTGACAGAACAAGGGGCAATGGTCACAAACTGGTACAGAGGAGATTTAACCTAAATATACAAGAATACTTCTTTCCCCTAAGGGTAACAGAGCACTGCAACAAGCTCTGCAGGGTGATTGTGGAGTCTCCATCCCTGGAGACATTCAAAACCTGCCCGGATGTGTTCCTGCGTGACTTTCTCTAGGGGATCCTCCTCTAGCAGGGGGTTGGACTGGGTGATCTCCAGAGATCCCCTCCAAGCCCAAACATTCTGTGATTCTGTGAAAATGGCTGATGAGCACGAACCCAAAAGGGTGAATCAGAAGAATGAGTGTCCACCACACAGGTATAGCCCAGGTGCTGGGGTGAAGTGGGTCCACAGCAGCATTTTTATTGTTCCATAACTGTTCATTTTGAAAAAATGAAAATGATACTGACATTGTATCTCTAACCTTTTGAGGACAAACCGTGTCTGAAAGAAGGAGGCATCTATTTCTGTGAATGTACCTGTTCTTTACTGAACACATTAACTTATTGAATGCTGTAGGAAAAGACCTCGTACTTGTTCCCCAGAGTTTATAATTTAGATCATAAATATATTACAGTTTCAGAAGAGGTATCAAAATCTGATTCCCAGCAGCAGCACGATGCCCCACAACGCTGTTGCCATGCTGGCTTTTCCCATGGGTGAAGGGAAATCACCAAGGGAAATCCACGTCCCAGTACCCTCAGTGGGAATTTTGCACTGACTTCAGCAGGGCTGGGATTTCACTTAGCAGTTGTTGCCATGTTCCAACCTGCTTCACTCGAGTTCTGCACATCTGCTTCACCTTCCACTTAGAAAGGCATTTTCCTCATTTTCTTGTATCAGTAGCCAGGACAGATAAGGTTGTATCCAAAATAAAAATGCTGCTGTATTAAAGAAAGTGACCATACAGTGCTGGGCTGAAAGATCATGTCAGTGTGACTACACCAACCTCTTCAGGCCTGAGCAGGGTTGGTGCCTGGGTTTGCCCCAGGACAGCCCAGCAGCTCTATCAGGTCACAGTGCTGGGGACTCACACGATGGTGCCCACTTCTAGATTCCCACCCTCCACATACCAGGGTGCTCCGTGGGCTTTCCTCCTTCAAGCTGGAGCCAGAAATTGTGACTGACTAAAACTGTTTTGCCAATTTATGGATGTTAAAGAATGTCAATTTTAGCAATATTATGGATTTTTTTTAAATGCCAATGATGCCAATATGATAGCTATTTAAAAAGCAGGAATATTTTTGTAAATATTTTTTACTGGCCTTTCTGTAACCTCTCTTGAGCCTTTAAGATTCCCATTTTCTACTTGTTCTGAAAGATATGATATCTGAAAACCCCTTCTTTTGGCATTTTTCCTTTAATTTTTCTTTTATAATTTATAAAAGCCAAGACATCTGCATTAATATACACAAACATTTGGGTCTGGGGAAGAAATATACACTATTTAACACTTGATGGACAATATTAAGTGTTTAACACCAATTTTAAAGTATAAGTAAACATGAATAGATAGTTTGCATTTCAAGACATTCACTTAAGAAGTCCAAATTGACAGCTGCTTTCCATTTACTAAACAGGTAAATGGTAACTTTAAAGTGGTCGTTGTTTCTCAACATCAGCATTATTTTCAGCTAGTTCCTGTAAATGGTTATGATTGTGTTTTCCTCCATTTCCCTGCTGCCAAATGAACTAGCACAGATTATTTTACGTCATTTTAAATGATACTTAGGTCACACACACGTTGCTTTTTTCCACCCCTCATCACTGTATTTTCCCTTTAGTGAACAGAGATTTTACTTCCACTGCTCCAAGAAAAAGTTTGTGGAGTCATCTCAAGGCTTATTGCCCAATGGAGGTGTCACACAGGGGCACTTTTATGAGTGACTCTGGCAGAGTTAAATGCAAGTAATCAATGCTAAAAGGCCTGTGGCCTTATGAAACATTTCCACAGGTTATTTCCATACAGTAGGATTTGGGTCTTCCCTATTTGACCGATTATTTAATGAGATTATTTTTGTGTGGCCACCTGAAGTGATAAGAGTTTGTTACCTTTGGATCACAGATTCAAAGGCAGCCGAGGAGTCCTTTCAATAATCCATAGTAAAATTAGTCAGCAAGTTTAGCACCCTTTTAATTTCCAACAAATATTTAACCTACTGGATGAAATTCTAGCCATGTAAAGCGACTGATGAAGAAATGAAGGAGACTGTCTGTGCCACGGGTCCTCTCACTTGGAGGAGGGCCAAGCAGGTAGTGACTAAGCCTTGTGACAAAATTGAAGCCACACATTTCAGTGGTGGCAAGAGGAGATGCCAGGCACAACCCTCATGCTGTGGCCTTTCCTCCTGGTCTGGTTCCACCCTCTCAGAGCAGTCTGGAGGCTGCATTGCTGTGGGCAAACTCAAAATGTCACTGCTGGTTGAGTGCCTCTTCTGGGAAGGTGCAAAAGATAACCTTCTCCAAGCCTAGCAGTGTGGCAAGCCGCATGAACAATATATTCAGAAAATGTCATATTTTAAACAGTCAGTTTTGGTGTTTTCATTCACTTCCCAAATGAAAAGGTCTAATGTCCTCCAAATACTGATTTTTGAATCAGGGATAATCTGCGGTGCCAGGACAATGCAGTTTTAGAGTCATACATGTCTACTGCATATACTGTGAAGCCTGTGAAGATTTATACATTGATCAAATGCTTCAGCATCCTGAATCATTCCAGAGACAGGTTGTCTGTAAATAGGAGACCTTGAGGGAACAGAAAATGTAAGTAAGAACGTGCAGTTGCTCTAACAAGCAAAAAACCCTTAAAACGGGGAATGATCTTCAGTACTCAAAAGTATTTAAAAGAAAAGCTGACAGCTTTCCATATGAAGACATAGTGGGGCTGCAAGACAAGTCAGAGGAAAGCTAGCTGCCCTAGAAATCAAGCCACAGCAAACCTCTGAAGCATGGGAAGACCCACCACAGGTGAAAACCCTTTGTCCTAGCGCTTCTGAAGAGCACGTGAGCAGTGCTTGGGCAGCACAGCCCCAAAGAGGGCAATTCTGCCTTTGGGGCTTCCCGTAAAGGTTTGCCTCCTTCCAACACAACCTCCCTCGTGGTCAGACCTCCTTGAAGATGTGGGGACCAGTGGCAGCTGTGACAGAAGCCCCACTGTATCCAAATGGATACCTAGATGGAGCAGGCTAGGCAGAGACAAAACCAAAATGACAAGTCTCCATTTTTAAGAGCAGCAGCAGTGCCCTGTACACTCATTAGGATAAGGTTTGAAGGCAGTGCTCTGGTTCATCAGCAGCAGAGCAATGCTGCACTCCCCCCACAGGCTGTGTGGGCTGAACTGGGGAGGGACACACGCATGGGGGATGGACAGACTTGTCCATCCTGCTAGGAGTGCACTAGTAGCAAGATGCTGCAGCCTTGGTGTTTCGAAGACACCTATTTCTGGGTAGATTTTATTAACTTGAAGAAATTGGCTCCAAGCAGCTGGAGAGAGTCTAAAATCTTACTCCATCATACAAAAGGTTTTTAAGATGGAAAAGAAGAACTTTCAAGAGTCACCTTTGGGCAAATTCACAGATGAATTAAAACAAGGAAAAAAATGCCCTCGGCAGACAGCACGAGGCTCCAGTCCCTGCCCACAGCAGGTAGCCTGCAACATCTTCTGTGACAGCCTGGAACTCTGTGTCACCATTTACCTGTGGGAAATGAGAGCAGAGCATTTCCAAATTCCACACTTCCACCCTCTGCACGGGGCTGAGCATATGGAGAGGGGTGTCAGCCCTGCCTGAGCTGGGAATGATGGAGAAACTCATCTGCAATGGGAGTGTTAAAGTGGGCACAGCAAGAAAAGGTGTCCTTGTAACCACGCCTAATGTGGGCATCAAACATGTGCACCAGGGCCTCAGCACAGTAAAGAATCAGACCTTTAAATTCACATGGAATTTATGAGCTCCACAAAATTTGTCCATCTGAAGCTACAAGAGTCTCTAAGTCATACATCCAAGAAACAGGAAACTTTCATTTACCAAAAGTTGCAGCACACACTGTCCCACAAGGAAATTTTGGCTCAAGTAGACTACTTGCCACCTCAGCTTTTGTCTTTTGCAGGCAGCAGAGTTACATCTACTACCTTTTGTGTGCTGTGAATGTAAGCAATGAAACTAGTTTGCACCAGCTTCCCTGGCCCCCAAAGCTGACCCACTGCCTTTCCTTTCAAAGACAGGATTTATAAATCCTGCGTTGCACTTCAGCCTTGAGTTTGGGCTGACAGTTGTCTCCTTCCCCAGATGAGTTGCCTGGTTACATTTAAAGCAGACTTCAGAAAGTATACAAATGTACTTCTTCTAAAACTGATAATCATCTTCAAGGGTGGAAGGCTTATATCCTGTTTTTGCTGATGAGATGGGCCCCAGGCACCCTGATTTTAAAAAATGATCTGACAAGAAGCGAAGACTCAAATGCTCCTTGACACATATACATCTGACACCTCAGATAATCAGCATAGTTTCATGGAATTAGCTGAAACTCCATCCTTACACCCCACTCTACACTTGTCATCTCACAGCAGAAAACATGCTGAATAACAGAGCATTGCACCAGGGCCAGGCTTTTGTTATATTTTCAGTCCAGAAGGAAAAAAAAAAAAAAGAAAGAAGATTGTTTTTTTTCTCACTGCTTCTTTTCCATCAACAGAGCTATACTTCCCTTGAAGCCATATCAAATGTTTAAAATTTCTCCACAGTTCAGTTTTAAAAGCAGTACAGGGTTCCAAGGAAGGAAAAATGGAAAAAGAGAAGACAAAATGGAGCTGCTTGAGATCAGCTTTCAAACAAAGAATCCTGACCAGGACTTCTGGAGCTGGAAACCTCAGTCTGCCTTTGGACAAATGCCTTCACTTCCCACTGATTTCAATAATGTCTGTACAGTGTGGGCGTGGGGGAAATCTGGTCCCTCTTTCATGAAAAACTGTCTAGATGTGCAAGATTTTGCTCACGAAGGAGAACCTAAAAGATGTCCAAGCCATGTGAAAGATGGAAAATGAGCACTTTATGGTGTGGAGGATTACAATAAAGTTTGTTACCCCCTTACCTGAAGCATTTTTGCAACAGCTGCATTTCCAAGATCCCTTCTTTATTCTCATCCCCTTTGATGCAAGCAACCAATCCCCATGTCTTTCCTCCCAAGATTTTCAGAGAGCCTAAGTCCTACTCTCATAACTACAGTCAGTATCCCCTGAGTTTGGTGGCCCCTCTTCCTCCTTCACCCTCCTACTGATCCTCTCATGGGCCACATTTCCCAAAGTCTTTGCTATCTCCTTGTTCCTTGGTGGCATTACCCTTAGAGGTCCTCACAGGTGACACTGATAGACAAATGGCCTTCAATCCTCTCTCAATCTTTCCCAGATCTACTTGGTTTCCGAGGATGCTGGTGGAGGAGGTGAAAGGCAAGCTCTGTATGGTCTGGCACCAAGAGTTTTGTTTTCATGGTTTCATCCCCACTTCAAATGTTGCACAACAAAACCTGATTTCCTTCCCTTTTCCTAGCACCACTTTTTTTCTGGATCACCAGTATTGCTGGTCTTGCAGCCCTACATCTATCTGTACCTGTGTGTCTCCTTTTCCTGTATGTGACAGTCCAGAGCAAGAACTCTCTTCTTCTTCAGTGCTTTTGTGGACCCTGGAGAAGCCATTTCCCAGCCCATACCTGGACCTCTTAGGCTCTAGAGTCAGAGCCATATTACTGGTGCAATGCTGTAGAAGAAGGGTTTGGATTTCTAGGCATGCTTTCCTTTCCATACATTTCTTTCAGCAGTGGGGTGTCAGTAGCCTCTGAAGAGTGAAAACTTTACCCAGGCTCTTGTCTCCCATCTTACTGGAGGTAGCTTTTCTACCAGCCTTCCAAATTCTCACATAAAGTGAATCAAACACAGTTTCTTTCTCAGACTTTGCTTGCAGAGATTTGAATTTGGGAGTAAGTTTGCATCCCCATAATAAGACTAGAAGAATTTCAGCCCACGTTACATTTTGGTTGCTTGTCTCAGGTCTCTGAGGAACCATGGTTTCCATCAGATTCAAATGCAACTTTGGAGAAAAGTAGGTCACAAAATTTGATAGATTTTGTTTGAAAACCTGACATAAAACTGTTCTCTTCAAAAATTTCCAGTGTTGTTTTCTTTCTAAAAGGCTGAGCATAAGAAAAAGGGTGGTCTCTTCACCTTTAGAATTGCAGGTGCCAAAAAATACCCAAAAAGTGCAGATAGCTGGGACAAGGAAGACAGTGGGAGATGGATGCTTTTACAAGTTTGCTAAGGAAAGCAAAAAAATCACCACAGTAAAAGGGCAGTAAATATTCAGTGAGTAGATAAGATATCTCACCAGCCTTATAGCATTCACAGATAAAGGGTTTGCAATCTAGCCTCCTTGTATCCATGTGGGGAGCATTTTGTAAAAGAACTGGCATCCAGCTGTGCACATTATTGCACGAGTGCTTCTTTTAGTGCTGTTAAGGCTTGCATTTATTGTGAGAGTTAAGGCTGCAAACACTGCCCACTTTACTCCATTTTAAAATCACTTTTTACAATTATTTTCCAGACATCATTTTCCAGACTTGTTTCAATACTTGGGTCCATGCCCATGCTGGACAAAAAAAATGGGGTTTGGTCAGCCTATTACAGTAAACATTAATTATGAGAGGGTTAATGTCAATAATTAGGTATAAATACATCTGTAAATGATGCAACTATCTTCACTCTAATATTTTTAATTTACATACTCAACTATATCATTCACAACTAATTTTGTGTGTGTGCAAGTAACTGTCTCTCTGTTTTCAGGACTGTCTTGGGCTCTACAAAGTGTCTGTGGCATTTGGAGTCACCTGGCACTTTACAGTAAAGGCAAGGACATAGATACTTTCTGAATAACTAATCCAGAAAGCAACTGCAGCCCCAGCCCCCTCGTTAGTGTTTGCTGTGCACTCTTGCAGGTAGGAGAGACCATGAGTGGACAAAGCTGACTTCTCTGCCCGGGGCAATTAGATGCCAAAGAGAGGCCACAGCCCGAGCAGCCTGGTGAGATTTACACAGTGATCACTGGCTGCAGCATCCTGAGTTACTCTGGAGACAGTTTGCTAAGAAGGGGCCTTAGGGAGCAAGAAGTAGAAGCAGGGAGCAGAGTCGCGGTTAAAGGAAGAGTCAGCACGAGGCAATTTATAGCTGAAAATTTAGATCCCCTCCCAAATTTCCTAAAAACGTGAAGTGTTTGAGCCTGGGCCTGTCTCTAGAATGGATGCACAAGTAAATCAGGCTCCTGTATGAAACCTCTCTAAACGTGCCAGGCAGCATCAATCAAAGGGTGCAATCAGCTTTCCCCTGCTCAGTCCCTGCAGAGCTGTTCTTGGTGTGCTGCTGGGGGAGAGCAAAGGCAGAGAGATGCTTTTCTCCTCCCCCTCTGGACATGGTCCCAGTGAGATGGCTGCCCCACATAACAAATGCAGCCAGTATCCCCTCCCTGTAAGCCAAGGTTCACAGTGTGTCATCCCCTCCTCTGCCAAGGTGATAATTTCCCAGTGCCTGGCACCGTCGGGTCAGTGTCTGGTCTGCTCTCATCCACAGATATTTCTACCTCATTTGACTGTCAAAAGTTTCCTTCTCATTTCTGGAACAGCGTTACCAGACATGCCCTAAAAATTCATGAGGAAACTACAGACCAGCTCCTGGCTGCCTTTTTCCCCTCTCTGTTCAGCTCCTCAGTGCATCAGGAGCAACATGAAAGTGGGGGGAAAAGGAGTCATGGCCTCTCCCATGGATGATGGTGAAAAAGGACTTGGGAGCCACTTCACAGGAGTTTAGGATGCCCTCACTATTAGCAATTATAGAAAACCTCATTATGTCACTGCCAGCCCCCCAGCCAGGCCACAGCCACAAGCTTTTGCTGCAGCTCTTCCCTGAAACAGGAACTTTACCTTGGGCATCAGGGGACCTGGCTTATATGTCTACACAGATGCAGAGACATTTTGGTTGTAGGACTGTTTTTTAAACAATTTAAAGGATGTTTGTGGAATCAGGAGAAGATAAAAAGGCAGTAGAGCATCACAGGAAAGAGGAGGGGGAGAAGGAGGGGTGGGAATTACCATACCTGGGCTGCAGCAGTAAATCCATCCCCTCAGTCCTCCCCAGCACACAGAAGGATTTTATGTCAAGGTTTCCCACACTGATGTTAACCCTTAATCTACACATCAGTGCCTGTGTCTCAGCTGAGGTGGTTAAGAAGATACACTGACAAATGAGCACAGCAGTGAAATCAGACTGACCTCAGAAATTTCCTTCCTGTTTCACTTTTTTTGCTACACAAAAATCTTGCATAAGGGTTATTGCACATTTTGCAATGTCATTCACATGTAGAGGTTACACAGGTGTCACTGGGAGAACGTATCCCTTCAAGAATTGTTCTAATTAGTGACTTGAGCTTTCATTTAATTACACTCTTTAATACACATCTTAGAATTACAGAGGTGGGTGTAATTTAATTAGCAAAAAAAAAAAAAAGCCACGTGTTTATATTCCCTTAAAATATAGGTTACACTTAAGACATGATGGGGATGACACAGATTTTTCCAGGGAACCAGGTCTGTTATCCTTCACCTTGAGGCATGTTCAGCTGTAGCCCTGGGCATGTGAGCAGCAGCGTGGCTGGGGGCTGACAGCTGCTCATTAGGGTCTGCTGGGGGTCCCAGCCCGGCTCTGGGTGGACAGGTGGCCACATGCCAAACGAAACCCCTCACAATTAGCACTAATTGACACGCTCGTGGCCGGTCTCCAACGAGAGGTCGGGGAGCGGGTGAGCTGGGAGGCTGAGCACCCTGTGCTGGCAGCCAGAGCTCAGGGCAGGGAGCTCTGCCACTGCCACCACTACCAGCCACATGGCTCTCTGCAAGACTCAGTGCCAGTATTTTGACAGCCCTGGTGTTCATTGGGGCCTCCTGCAGCCACTGCCTTAGACTATCCTGGTTTTAGCTCTGCTCTGAATGCCTCAGCCTGGCCTTTCCTGCATTGTCTCTGGGAATTTGCCCCATCCTCCCTCCTCCCTGCCCTTCACCCCCTTTGCACAGAGGCACTGATTTTCTCAGGAGCAGATGCAGAAGTTTGCTAACATCTCCCATCTTTCTTTTTTTTTTTTTTTTTCACTTAGAAACATTTCCACATTAAAAATATGCAGCAAACTGACCAGCTGCTACCCCTTGATGCTTAATCCTCTCTAATCTGGTCTGGGAACGCTGAAATGTACAATTTTGGCTTATTATGCAGCTTCCAAAAAAAATTTGAATGTAGCAAGTAGAGAAGGCAGCAAGTGAGGAGAACAGCAAACCAACCCCTCAGCTATTTATTTCTCATTTGCTAAGGGCCTGCATGGCACACTCACACCACCAAGAGCAAACTTCACCTCCTTAGAGGTCACACACACTGCTGAAGCCAGGGACTGAAAAATGCCCCCCATCCAACACAGGCCCCCTCCTCTGGGGAAAGAGAGAGTCTGTGCCCCATAGCCCTTGCAATCTAACAGCAAACAACATGGTCCTCAGGGACTGAATTAATTGGGAGTTTGGTTTTTATAGTAGTTGGCTTGATTGACTTCATCTGAGGCCTCACAAAAGCATTAAGTCTTTCAGAGGGGCTCCCTATAAATTTATGGCTCACAAGGCAGGAAAAAATCTCATGTAAATTATACCCTTTGAAAATGATCATGAGGTATCTAGATGGCCCAGGGGACCAGGGAGGAAGCCTGAAGTTTCATCTCTGGCTCATTTAGCATAGGTAAGTAGCAATAACTCATTGTTATTCTCTAAAAGTAATGTAAAATCTTATGATAAACAAGTTGGTTTATTGGTTTGCTGATACCATGCCCAGTGCCAAAATGCCCAAATATATTGCTGCCTACAAGCATTTTTCCACATTAAAACCAGAAGGGCTGAGGACTGACTGGTGGAGAGCCACAGACACAGGCTGGTCTTCTCCTTTCATCATAGAAGGCCTCTCCTCCTCTTGTTGAGGAGCTACAGTCACCCCTAGATATTTTGTGAAATGGCAATTAGCAAACTCTGACACACGGGAAGTGGTTGAAAATGTGTTTGATGTTATCTCTGGTGTGTCCATAGGATCATAGAATGGTTTGGGTTGGAAGAGACCTTAAAGATCATCTAGTTCCAACCCCCTTGCATGGGCAGAGACACCTCCCACCAGACCAGGTTGCTCCGAGCCCCATCCAACAAGGTCTCAAACACCTCCAGGGATGGGGCAGCCACAACCTCCCTGGGCAACATGTTCCAGTGTCTCACCACCATCACACTGAAAAATTTCCTTCTAATATCTAACCTAAATCCCCCTTCTTCCAGTTTTCCCCATGTCCTCTTAACTACAAGCCATTGTAAAAAGGCCCTCCCCAGTTTTTCTGTAGCCCCTTCAGGCACTGGAAGGTGCTATAAAGTCTCCCTGGAGCCTTCTCTTCTCCAGGCTGACCAGCCCCAACTCTCTCAGCCTGTCTTCATAGCAGAGCTGCTCCAGCCCTTGGATCTTGGTGACCCTCCTCTGGATTCGCTCCAAGAGCTCTTCTTGTGTTGATGGCTCCAGAACCGAACAAAGTACTCCAGGTGGGGTCTCACGAGTGCAGAGTAGAGAGGGAGAATCACCTCCCTTCACCTCCTAGACATGCTTCTTTTGATGCAGCCCAGGGTGTTGCTCCACAGTGGTCCACATCAAGCATAGGTTCATCTGGAGCCTCACCATCTAAATAGTCTTGCCTTCAGTAGCCTCCATGGTTCCAGTTGTGACTTTTAATCCAAACATCTAATGTTACTTTTTTTCATGGTACCAACAGCATTTTCCTCAGCATCCAGTTCTTTTTCTTGACAGAAATGCAAAGCCTTATACTTCGGACAAAGGGCTTCCCTCATGATCTGTCCAACTTATATTAGAGTTCCTGGTTAAGGCATCTACAAAAAAGTGAAGTATTCAGTAAAATTTAGCTTTAAAAACTTCTTTTCCACGCAGCTCCATCCCCCTCCTGTCTCATTGAGTCTTTGTTTTCACTTGGTCTGGGCAAAACCTTAAAAAAAGCAACATAGAGAGCTCTGGAGGTCAGGGTCCTCTCTCAGTCACCTGCAAACATCTAATGAAGTCATCAGTTCTTAATAGAGTACAATATTAAGACCATATTGGTTCACACATGCTACTTATTATTTTCTGCTTTGAAACAAGCAGCTACAAGCTCTTCTAGAGGGGCATTTTACTTCTAGCAAAGACAATCAACTCGGAAAAAGTGGCTGATTGCTGTAGTGCTAGTTTGCATTTCATGTCACCTTGTTTTCAAGACCTCATTAATTACATTATATTAATTAATTAATCCTGATAGCACACCTGTTGTTAAGAATTATCCATACTTTATAGTTAGAGACACCAAAAGAGAGCTATTAAGAGGCTTCCTTAGGGTTTATATTAAACCTGGGAACTTCAGTTTTACACTGGACCCAGGTTGTTTCTGGGTTAATATGTGCCTTTCCTCCACATTTTCCAGCTGTATCCAAGACTTCTCAGCTTCTTAAAATAGAGGCATCATCAAAGGAGCTGTACCTGATAGCTCTCTTCAGGAAGAATGATGCCTTGGGCAGGTAACAATGTCCAAAACCCTTCTGGGCTCTGGCTCCAGCTTAATCTCAGAGTTTGTGTCCTCAAAGAGGGGTCACACAGCCCTTTCTTACAAATCAGCCAAACTAATCCAGGAACACCAAGAATCCTTGCTGCTAGGCTGGGTGCTGGAGGTTGCTCACTCCTGATCAACCTCAAACATCCTCGTTCCCCCCCTTTCCTTATTTCTCCCTCCATCTCCTTTTGTTGCCCATGTGGAAGGGTCACCCCAGGCATTCCTTTTGGCTCCTCAGAGGCAGGAGAGAGGGAAGGGAAGGTTGGTTCCAGCAGGCATAGGCTGAGAACCCTGTCCCCCTGTCTCCCTTCCTCTTCAACAGCATTTTAGCATCACTCCTATCCTGGCAACTGAGTGCTCCCCAGAGAGTTAATGTGTAAAAAAAAAACCCAAACCAGTATTGATTCTGGTGTTGGTTCTGTCATTCAGCTTCAGCTCCTCACAATCACACTTCATTTTTAGTGTCCAAACAATAAATAAAGATAAAATGAGTGTTGGCTTGAACAGCATTTAACAGGCATGAGTTCCCAAAGAGCAGCATGGAAGCAGGAAGGAGGGTGTGTTGCTCCTTTTCCTTATGAGAATCAGTGGGAAACACTGAATGACTTAAGAAAAGCAGAGGGGAAAAAAATAGAGATTACTGTTAGAACAGTGGGCTCTCTTGCTAGTGCTGTGTATCCGTGATCCTTTTGTGTTTCTTTTTATCCTACCCTGGAATGGAATTAGCTTTTGGCCTAAAAAAAAAGGGAAAAAAAAAGAAAAAAATTGATCTTATTTAAATCAGCCCCTTAGCAGGTTGGCTGAATTCTTGAAAGCCAAACACAGCCTGCAGATGTCTGTCTGTGCAGCCACATGGCAGAACCAGGCTTTGGGGGTCCCCAGAGCATCACATGGGACTGGGAACTTCTTGGTGCTGGTTCCAAAAATCCATATCCCTTTCCAGTTCATTACAAACGTCTATTGTTTGCCATATTTATCTGCCATCACTGCTGTTTGTTAGCAAATGGAAAAAGAAATGCCAGGACTAAATTTCAACCTGCCCTTAGAATAGTGGAAAGGGGCTACAGGAATTGAATGACAGATGGTCTTTGAATGATATACAGAACCTCTGCCCCTGGGCCTGCTTTGGAGGAGCTGTCTTGGATTGTTGCTCAGAAGAGAGGGAGGTTGTTGTGTGATATGTGATTATTCCATAATAATTTTAATTATTTTGCCTGTTTTCAAACAATAGTCTCAGCCTTTTTTAATTTTTACACTCACTGAGTTGTGACACGAGCATTCTTTCCTCTATGTTAGCAGGGATTAAAATCAAACCCTGTATCCCTTCCCTTCCTTTTTTTTTTTTTTTTTCAAATAATCCATGTTTAAATAAATTACCTCAGCCTGGAAAAGTGAGTTACAGGGCATTCTCCTGGTGGAGAGAAAAACGAAGGGCTGGGGAGAGGGGATGGGGGGATGGGGGAGGCTTTATTGTGTTTTGCAGGATGAGATTGTCACCGTAACAAGTTTCAAGAAGAGGCTGCTCTTTAACTCCTCTTCCTCGGCACGGAGAGTGCAGCTCTGGGAGCCTCATTTACATGCATATGGGTATCTGATTGGATCTGTTCAAAGGTACAGTAGGAGTCAGTCAGATTGCATATGATGTGCATATAAATGAAGTTCCCAAAGTGGGGTGTGATGCTTCAGAAGAGACAGGGAAAATATGCTGTCTCTGCTTCATCCAAAGTCCAATAGAAACTTGGGGATTTTTTTATATAGATTTTTTTTTTTTAACTGGTTTGAGATAAGCAAGAGTGCAAGCCAAAAAATTATAATTATATATATATATGTATATACTTTCTCCCTCCCCATTTTCTGAATGTACATTTTTGAGCAAACACAGCTTGTTGCTGGAACCCCATAAATCACCTCAGCTCTGCTCTACCAGAGGAGGTGAGGTTGGGGTCCCGGGACAGCTGCTCACACAGCCCCTCTGCACTGGGCAGGGGCACAGGCTTCAGCTCCCCTGTGGCAAACACAGCTCCCCCTCAGCCTGCCAGCAGCTCACATGCCTCCATCCCTCTTCTGACAAGCAGGGATTCATGGAAAGGTGTTGGGTTTTGGTCTTAGAGTACCACAGATCCTGCTGAGCCAAAGCCATGGGTCTGTGATTTTGGGGGTCCCTGGGGGGGAGGGGGGTGTTAGAGGAGCAGGTGGCTTCACCTGAGCTTTGCTCTTGGGTGCAGGCAGGAAACACAGGGAGTGCAAGGGACAACTAGAAGTCCTGGGCAAGAAACGTTGCTTAAATGAGGTTCAGTCCATCCTCAGGAGCAGGTGTGCTCTGAAGGGGGTAGGGATGCTCAGAAAAATGCAGCAAATAACATGGTAAAGAGTAAAAGGAAACATTGCCCCACAGAAAAATCATTAACATTAATATAACAGCAACGTTTCTGGGCAATGCTGAATGAGGGTAACCCTGAGGTGCTCACCCAGGACAGGAAAAAGCACCATATGCCTACAAGCCAGGACCCCTTCAGTCTATGGGGCCTCCTGACCTGCATGGTGTGAGCAGAGCTGGGATGGGACCCTGGTTTGAGCCAGGATGAAACCAATTTTCCTTTTACCGATTATTTTTCCTTCAGTAAGCTTCTTTTAACTAGTAGCAGAGTGTTCCAGCTAGGAATGATAACAGTGGAATGTTTTTCTAACTACTGAGGCTTCAAGGCTGCACCTGCACTCTGCCGGCTCAGACACTATGGGGAGATCTGTGACCCCCCCGTAGGAGGCTGAGTTAGATGAACAGCAAAATTGGCCAAAGATATTCCATTCCATATATCTACGTAAGCTCAGAGGAAGGTCAGAGATCACAGAAGGCAACTTCCTTCCTGCTTCTTCTTCCCTTTTCTTCCATCCATGGCCGGTGTCCGGGGAGGACTCTGTTCATCCATCACCATCAACCCCCAGGCTCCAGCTCTCCTGACCCTCATCACTCTGTGCTTTCTCCGGCAGCAGTCTGGGATTTTTCAGGACTGTTTGCAGCTCAGGAGATGCTGTGAGAGTTGCTGGGGGTGGGAGGAGGCAATAGGGGTTCTGTACATTTCCTGAACACACTTGTATATAATTGTCTATATTTTCTTTTATCATTAGTGCTTAATTAAAGCTGTGTAGTTTAGTTTTCAATCCAGCCAAGTCTCTCTCTTTTTCTCTCTCCCTTCCTACCTGGAGAGCGTTCTTGTCAAACCTGAGTCACACGGTGACAACTCTGCAGCACGTGGGTGCACCAGGGCCCCACATGCTGCTCCACCCCTGCCTGCACAGCTGAGGAAACAGGAGGGCCCTCTCTCCTGCAAGGAGGAATACATGGAGAATGGGACATGCCTGGCTAAGACACCTGCAGAGGAAGCAAGGATAGATGCTTCTCTGAGTCTCATTCCTACCCTGAGATGCTGTGGCTCAGGTGATGCAAGCTATGGGAGGGGGGGGCGCTGCATCTCACCCAGGGGGACACAGTCTGGAATATCTGCAGTTTTATTTTCATCAGATCTCAGACTGTCCCTCTGCAGAAAGATGTCTCACTCATCCTGCAGTTAATGCCCAATTGAAATGCAGATTACTCCTGTCCCAGCAGTGAGGAGAACCTAGGAGGTGTACTCTGCCTCTCTGGGGATGCATGCCAGTGGGTAAAATCTTATCAGTCCCTACAGAGCATTCTTGCACCCCAGACACCAAAACAAGTAAGTACATATCTACCCATGGAAACAAAAATACTTTGTATTCTTGTCTACTTGGTGTTACAGGGACACCAGAAAGAAAAGCTTAATCAGTGATGAGGATGCTCTGGCAAACATCAAGAGTCCCTTGAAGCCAGATGTTGTGGTATCAAAACCTTAAAGCCACAACATTCATCTCTAACAGAAATGTTTCCAAAGGA
>NW_009970719.1:136248-164959 GCF_000747805.2 Chaetura pelagica | reverse complement strand
TCTAAGAAAAATTGTTACAAAAGGAAGCGGGGAGGGGGGGGGGGGGAATGAACTTAAAAGCTCTGTCTTTTTCTTTTCTTTTCTTGTTTCTTAACCTGCCAAGACTTGTATTCTGGTCCTCATAAAACATTAGATATCAAACACTTCAAGCCATCGTTGAAAGGAATTTACTGTACAGCTTTAGGGATACTACCCAACATAAAAAGAGTCAAGCAGAACACTGAGCACAGGTGAATACAACAGAGATACACTTCCAGTTCTGCAGCTTAAAAAATATTTGTTTCTGTAACTTTAGACTACTTCCTATTTGTTGTTCAGCATCTAAACAGCTTTGTTCTGTCTTTGCTTTAAAGCTGTGCCTTGAACTCCTTCAGAAAGCACTTGTGATGGGCAGAGCAGGCATCAGGTCTTAATAACAAGGCTTAAACACTGGTGTTTGCAGGGAAATACAAAGGAGGGTCACTGCTACAACAGAGGGCTCACAGGCAGGAGCCCATTTCGGTTTTTTATCAGCAACCTAGATGATAAAATGAAATCTTGTAAAACTCAGTGATGACACGAAGATTGGTGGAGTGGTAAACAAGGAGAGCAGCTTATTGTTACAGGCTGAAGGAATTGCCTGGCTGGGTGGTCACGAGCCAGCAACATGCATTTTAAGATAGCTGAATGCAGCATAATTCAGGCAATACATTGTGAATTGAAGAACAGGCTCAGCCAGGAGCCTCAGAGAAGGATTTAGAGATGCTGAAGACAAGTGCCTCTACAGAAGCTCTCATAGCAGTGATATTGCAGAAGAGAGCAGAGTGGTCTTTAGATGTGTAAAGGGCATTATCTGCTAGAAATCACAAACTATCTTGTCTCCATAGTCCTAGATATTAATGTCCATCTCTGGAGACACCCATGAAGGGGTCCATCTACATAGAAATGAAATACAAAGCAGGGCTGGGAAAGGCTTTTCAGCTTCTCTGACATGGGCACAACACAGATGCTGAGCAAGAAGCAAGGCAAAGTGCTGGGACCCCAGGTTTGCGTGTCAGATGTCAGGAACCTTTCCAAAGATCAGGAAGCATAAGGGTGTCCTTTGCACAGGGAATTTATGCAGTTTAAAAGAGTCTTTCACCACCTGAAAATGCCCCTCAATCTGACTCGTGGCACTAGCAATTAAAAAGTTACAGTGGCTGCTCAGCACCCTGGTAGTATTTACAGTGAGTCTGGAGATCTCAGTGGTAAATCACCCACTTGCCAAAAGCCTCCATTAGTTTGCTGATGCAAATCCAACGTTGTAAGCAGTGAAGTACAGGGCAGAGGGCTTCACTCTTACATTTGCTTGAAGATAGGTTGCTGTATCACATCTTTCCACTCTTCAACCAGGTGGCTGGACTAAATCACCTCTCAAGGTCCCTTTCAGCCTGAATTTGGTGGTTTGATGATAATACCTTATAAAAAGTGAAGATCAACTCACAGATCTCACCTCCAGACCTTGCAAGGTTTTGCTGTCTGTCATCCTTGGAAGATCTTGAAGTTCCCAGCTGGACAATAACTATCACCACTGCAACACAGCAATTCCCTCTGTGATAAATGGAATAGCATGTGAAGAAAACATGTGATTTTGCCCAGCTGGGGTTATTTTATACACCCTTTCAGAAGGGAAAAAAGTACCCCTGGGAAATAATTGTCATTCTTCATTATTTAAGCCTTCAGAAAAAGCTTTGTGAATAGTTACGTACAGTGTTCTTTATTAAACAAAAGCTAAACCATAAGATACATATATGATATACATTATATCACTTCCTTGAATTGTCCAAATATAAGAGAGCTGATATGGTGAGAATATATGTGGTTAAGTCAAAACTCATATTAAAGTTTGTGATAGTTAAATACAGGTCTAGCTCCCAGCATTAATAATAGCAACAACATTGATTAAGTTTATTTGAGAGCTTTTTCCCAATCTGTCATATCTAGGGCTTAGAATTTAGTGATTTTTAATGCTAAGACACATTGTCTAAATGCTTGCTGCCCTTCAAAGTACAAGTAATTCTGGAAATACAAGAATAACTAGAATCAGTATCCAGTGGTGCTATTAATTACCCTTCATAGATTAAATGCTTCCATTTCACTGAATTATCACCCTATAATACCACTGCTCAGTAACTTTGTAGTTTCTTTCCTTTTCCACACAAGCTGAAGCCCATCACTTTTGCATACTGCTGCTAACATAGTTCAGGACATCATCCACATCATGTTGGTCCTGGGAGCCAGTGACTGAGAGAGCACGAAATGTGTGTCCTGAGGGTTTCCACTGAAGGAATTCAATGGAACAAAAAGGCAGAAGTCCTGAGAGGTCTCCTGGTAAGAGTTGTTTGCCATGCCTTTGAGTAGAGTCTTAAGATGCTGAAGCAGCAGAATATCAGATATTTTCTTTCTGTTTAAGAAGCCCAGTCCTCTCACTGTTACTCAGACAGCTCTGATTTTGAAACAATTTCTTCTGGGTACCACAAGTGAAAATTTAACTTCTTACTTGCAACAGTTTTATTAAACTTCACTGACATTTCACTGAAAGACCATATTAAAAAACAGGTTTACTCAGTCCATACCCTGTCCTTAATCCCACAAATCAAGTCAGTAAGAAGGTGGCTTGTGGAAGGAGTCCTGGAAAAGGTTCTTAGTGGAATTAGTTGGTGTTAAATGTGCTAACATTTCTTGCAAGCAACTGTCAGGTTTCCTTGTAAATCAATTCAGAATCCAGCTGCAATGAAATGAGGCTCCTGGCTCTGCTTTACTCTTTCTCATTCCAGCCAGGTGATGTGGGGACACACAGGTTGTCCTAGCAGAAAAGGACAATCCTAACACTTTCCCAGGCACCAGGGGAGACCTTCTTTTCTCCTTTTATCAGGTCCCATAATCACCTCATCTCTTAATTTCCTTGGCAAGCTCAAGCAGCAAGAGCCAGTACCGTAGGAAAATGAATTCTTACTGAATGGTGAACATCCGGATTATTTTGGGGGGAAGAAGATCTTTCTACCACAGACAAAGCACTGGAATATTATTAATTGAGTAAGATTTACCTGCAGGATTCAGGGTCCATTTTCTGCTCCCAGAAGAACCTTTTTTCCTTCAATTTTTTTGGCTAAAAAGAGCTCTCTTCTCCAGGTATTCTCAAACACATCCATACATATACACACACAGAGATGGAAAAAATATTTAAACAGCCTAATTTAATATAGCATATGTGCTCTTCCTTTAGCAAACTGTGCCTAGTCTATATTTTAAGAATAAGCTTATTCATCTGTATGAACACTCAAAAAAAATACCAAAAAGTTTTAAAGTCAGTATGTACAAATGCATTCTTCAGCAGTTCCAGGAAGCTACAAAATAAATGGCAACAGTCATTTATTACTTGCTAAGTACAGTATCTATCCAATTAATCAATGCAAGAATACAAAGAATATTATTAAAATGCAGGTTTTGTTATTAAAAGGTACAAAAGGCTAACTCCCTGTATATATGACTCACCTCCACTAGGAGCAGAAACAGAAAATTTATGGCTTAGGAAAACGTTGTTTTGACTGCAAAGAACTGCAGGTGAAATCATAGCCAGTTTGGTGAAGTTTCCATTTTAAAAAAATCAGCATTTTGATGTTTAAGAATGTAATTTGCAATATAAAAAAAAATTGCTTTGCGTTTATTTGTATTTCATTTAAATGCAAATATTTACTTGCTGTGCTATGTATTTAGATGGTCCAAACATTAAGGCATATTTTAATTATTATATTATCTTAATGGCAAATTGACATTTTGAAATGTCACATAAAAACACAAATTAAAGAGCCTACCTTAATACAATAAACATGACGTGTGGCTGAGAACAGGTACTTTCCATTTCACTCAGTTAGCCTAGAAATGCTTAATTAAGCTATTTTGGGGATTAATAAAACTGTTTCAAACTGGTTTATTAAAATACATACACAGAAGAGAGTCTGATCTAGCAAAAAGGAGTTTCAATCCCAGGTCAGTAACGAAAACTGCTGTTTTCTATTAAAACTCTACAACTTCTCTCAGTTCATGCTTTGGTATGCTACTCATTTATGTAAAGAATATAAGAATCTTTTAAAAATACAAGTAAAATTCAGGAATGTTCAGAGTGGAAGTGCACAACACTTGAGGTGATTCCTGTTTCATGGCAAAATTGAAGATGTTTGACATGTCTTCAAGGAAGGTGAGGCAGGGATGATTTACCAGCCTCAGCATCCTGAAGTATCATATTGTGATGAGAAGCAAATCCAGCTGGATGTCTCTGAGCCCACCTTGGATTCCTTGCCACAGATCCTGCCCAGTCCTCAGTCACTTTTGTGGGCAGAAAACACTTCTTCCCACTGTCTAACCTACATCTCCAGGACTTCTCATCTGATCTCCAAAGGATACCCAGATCACTTGAACACCTTCCATTTATACTTCCTGTGTTTTGAAACTGGCCTTTGTCCTCGCTTTTTCTTCTTCTGGTGAAGTAAATCTAACCCAGAATTTTTTCCTCTGAAGATTGTGTTTGCTGGTCTGCTGCCCAGCCCTGGCCCCTACTCTCTCTTGTGTATGTGGCACCTAAGACTGGCCTACCATGGCATGCACTATGGGAATATCTGCACACTCACATCTAGCACGTAGCTTTAATTACCTTTTTGTCACATTGTGGATCAACATTACTCCCTTTGCTCTGCCCTGGGGAGGCCTCACCTGGAGCACTGTGTGCACTTCTGGGCTGCCCAGTTCAAGAAGGACAAGGAACTACTGGAGAGAGTCCAGCACAGGCCACTAAGATGATGAGGGGACTGGAGCAGCTACTGTATGAGGAAAGGCTGAGAGCTGGGGCTGTTCAGCTTGGAGAAAAGGAGGCTGAGGGGGGATCTGATCAGTGCTGATCAATATCTACAGGGGCTGTCAGGAGAATGGAGCCAGGCTCTTCTCAGTGGTGTCCAGTGACAGAACAAGGGGCAATGGGGACAAACTGGTACACTGGAGGTTTAACCTAAATTTAAAAAAAATGGTTTTTTACCCTGAGGGTGACAGAGCCCTGGGACAGGCTGCCCAGGGAGGCTGTAGAGTCTCCATCCCTGGAGACATTCAAAACCTGCCTGGACATGTTCCTGTGTGATCTGTTCTAGGGGATCCTGCTCTGGCAGGGGGGTTGGGCTGGGTGATGTCCACAGGTCCCTTCCAACCCTGACCATTCTGTGATTCATCATTACAGCCTCCAGCTCTTCTGCTGCCAAGCTCCTCCCTAGGCATTTTCTTGCACTTCTGCAGTCAATTATGCTACCAAAGTGTAGGAGCTTGCATTTATCAGGATCTACCCTGTTTTTGCAGATAAATACCTCAAATTTTCAATATATGTGTGAATTCTAGCCCTGAACACATTTGAAGTGTTTTTCAGTTTGTTATTTCTTTAAATCTGCCTGAGAGTATCCAAAACACAGAGGAGGGGCACTCAGTGCAGCCTGTAGTCAGACAGTGCAGGTTTCCCTGTATTCTTGGGCCAGTTTTCCAGCTAACCATGCACCCAGCTGGCCCTACATCATGTTTTCCTAATTTTTTCATCTGACTGTCATGTGAGACAGGGCATCTAGGAATCAAGATCTGCTGTGCATATCATCCTCCCTTCATTCATGAAGTCTACTGCCCTTAAGCCTTGGCTTCATGTGTTTTGTTCTTGATGAAGCCATTACTAGGTGTTGAGTAAATTTCTTTATGTTTATACAGATGGTTACAAATTGCTGGTCCATTGGCATGTATGTCCAAGAATTAAGTTGAAAATTTGTGTAATTCCTGGGATTTGCCTTTCTTCTCTTTTATGAGCAAATATTCACAAGCTTGTATCCTGCAATCTCTGAAGCTGCACACCCCATTCCCAAAACTCTGCTACTCCTCCAGCTTCTTCAGCCAGCTCCCAAGCCACCCAAATTCAGCCCTGACATGTCCAGCTGATTCAAAATGTCCCCATTTTCATATATATGTATTTCTTATCCTAGCAAGAGTCCTTCAGCATTAGTTATTAGTATTAATTGTTTTAGCCATCTCATTTAATCCTTCATGGAATACAAGAAAATACAAACAAGTTTTCCCTTCTTAGCTGCCACCTTATTACATTTTCCTCACTGTTGAAGACTGGACTGGTGTTTTTTCTGGTCTTCCTCTTACCAGTAGCATATTTTTCAGAATCTTGTATCTCTTATAATTAACTTTACTTGCTGCACTTCCACTTAACTCAGTAAACACCTTGCAAAAATCATTTTTATTTTAAGAGGCACACACAAAAGAAAAATGCAATTCCTTTCTGTAAGATAATCAAATAGAGGTTTTTCAAAGTTACCATGTCATTTAAATATCCCGGATCAGTAGTGACATGGTGAATGCCAATGAAATACCACTTTCATATTATACCAGCATCATTCTGCCAGTAAATTTCCCCGTGTAGACAAGTCCTTAGCAGTATTCCCCAGTGTTCTCCCATTGTGAGTGACATTTCATAGAGCTGAGAAGAATAACATTGAAATGACCCTAAACCATGCTGGAGCGTGGCAGAATTGTGAAAACGCAGAGGCTCTGAATACGAATGATTTGGGATTTTAAATACATCTCTCTTTTATTAATCTAGTGGAATTAAGGAGCTATTAAATACAGCAGACCAAACAAAAAGAAGGCAGGAACTGTCTTAAAAAAAAATTGTTCCAGTCAAAGCGAGACCACCTTGCTAACAAATCTCACTGCAAAATACCTGCAAGGTTACAGAGGTTTGTACACGTAGACCCAAGTCTTACTATTCCATGTGGTGATAAATGCTAACTAGGCTTTTTTTATTATTTTTTTTTTTTTTTCTGGGAATTAGCCTTTAATACTTATCATAATCATGTCTGGCTCTAAATAACGGGTAGTTTCTCCACTCTTGCCAGCCTGTCATCCTTCTAGCTGACTTCTGTGTTTCCTGCAAAAACCAGTGGCACTCTGGGGGTCAAACTGTGCTTGGCAGTTTCACCAGAGAAACTGGGAAGGGCTCTCAGAAGATCTTCCATCATCAGGCTTTTCCACCTCCTCCAAAAGCAATTGGAGAAAGCCAGTAAACTTCACCAAGGAGGCAGCACGTCCAGGCCAGGGTGTCCTGCAGTAGTTGCCCCTCTCCTGCAGTAAGGCAGGTTGCATTAGCTCCCACGTGCTGGTCATCTTCAGGATTACAGCAAAACCTCCCTCTTCCAACTTTCAGACACCAAATGGCCAATCTGTCACACACTGCTCAATAAGTTCTCAGCAAATGATGCCTGTAGAGAGAAAGACCTCAATCATAAATTAATCATGCATCAAAGGATGTCAGATCTTGGACATCTGCTCCCTCACAAAGCTTAGCAGTGCAAGTGTTTCTCCCCAAAAAACTGAAAGCCTGTCAAAGTAGGTGATACACAAATTGTAATAAATCACTGGGATGGGTGATGCTGTAAATGGATTTTTCTGAATCAGATAGAACTTACAGGAGTGGCTATGGAGCTGTCGTAGGATACCCACTTACAGGAGTTGCAGAAGGGCACACCAATCTATTTCAGAACAATACAGCTCAAACACTATTTTTTTTTTTTTTTAATCCAGGGCACCCTTATAGTCTAGGAGTTATGATATGGGGCTACTTCAGTAACAAAAGACTTGAGTCAGCAGGATTTGGGTCTGCTTTCTGTAATGAACACTGTCCTGCACTCTGTCTTTCAGCAGAACCGATTCAAGGATTCTTTTCTTATTTTCAAGAAATATTCATTTCCATTGCCTAACTTGTGTGGCTGATAGGGTGTCATCTTCAGAAATGCTTATAACCTGCATTGAAATAAAGAAACCACCCGAATGAGTGAATATTCACAGAATCACAGACTAGTTGAGGATGGAAGGGACCCCTGGAGGGCATTTGGTCCAACACCTTTGCTCAAGCAGGGCTGCATCCAGTTGAGTTTTGAATTGTTCCAAGGATGGAGACCCCACAACCTCCCTGGGCAGCCTATCCCAGTGCTCATTCATCCTCATGGTAAAAAAGTGTTTCCTGATGTTCAGAGGGAACCTCCTGTGTTTCAGTTTGGATCTGTTGCCTCTGGTCTTGCCTCTGTGAACCACTGCAAAGAGCCTGGCTTCTTTACACCCTCCCTCTTGTTCAGGCTCTAATTTTTGTGTACAGAGAGCTCATCAACTTAAGATCCCAGTCATAAAAACATGCTCAACTGGGACATTCCATTCATCTGGGAAGGTGCCTCTCCAGGATGCCTTAGAGCTACGTCAGCAGGTACCACCACAGGGAAGTCTCTGCTGCCATGGGCTCAGCAGTAACTGTTGGGGGCCTAAATGGGAGGCTTGTAGGTGCAACACCTTCCATCCAGTGTGCTTCAGAAGTGGCAAAACTCCACTTTGTTTGAAAGGTGTGTCTGCCTTTAATCATGTTCCTCAGTTGCTCCTCGATAATGCTCGGTTTGTTCTAACATCTTTTTTTACACAATTTTTAAATGGGCGGGGGGGAGATGGTTCTCAGGGGAAAAAAAAAAAATATATATATTAGCAAAAGAGAGTTTCATGCAACTATAATTCCATTTAGATCACTGTCAGTGACAGGCAGAATTTACTTAAAGATATTTTCTGTGCTTTACGGTTACTCGTTCATGCAAATAAAGATAGCCCTTGAAGCCAAGTCACCTTGCCCTCTCAATCATCCACCTTGCCCTCCAGAGCTCTGGGGGGAATACTAAATTAAAATCTGTCTGCTCTGGCAGAGGTGGGTTTTTTGATATAAAGCCAGAATAATTATTCAGACATATGTTTACAGCTGCAAGGTTATATTTTGCTGAAGATTTTTAAAGTGAAAATGTAACTTGGTTGCTAAAGGGTTTTCTGTTTAATCACAGAGCTATGGAAAGAGGAAAAATTGTGAATTCACCCTCTTTCATCTCATTCCTTGTTTGTTTAGCTCACCTTTTTTTTTTTCTTTTTTTTTAATAACCGAATATTTTGGGCCATTGAAAACGTTTTGAAGTCACATCATTGAAGATTTTCATGATATTGTTGTGTGTAGAAATAAAATTTGTGTTTTCCCCCTTTTTTGGCCATGTGTGATAACACTGGTCAGACTGAAGTGAAAGACTACAGGAAGGTTGTGTTGGTCATGTTAAGAAGAACTCAGTGAAGGGCTTCAAACAATATTTAAAGTTTGCATCACTGGAAATTAGCTTAAAGGATGACAAATGCAAATTGAGAAATACCTAGCTGGAATTTACAAAATCTTCTGTAGTGAAAGGAGATCCAGACTTTTAACTGTAGTGATCCTTGAAGCAACAAGAAGAACAGAAGAAACAGAAGGGGAAAATTCTAAAAAGGAAGATGACTCTGTCTTTGATGTTTTAACGGCACTCACGTTGCATAACCCTTGCAGGAACAGCTAATATATTACAAAATAAACTTCCTTAAATGCAGCAAGATTCCACTTCAGGTATTAAACTGTTGAGTAGTGATACATTTAAAGAAACTGTCACAGAATCACCAAGGCTGGAAAAGACCTTTAAGCTCATCAAGTCCAACCTATGACCAACACCACCACATCTCCAGACCACAGCACTAAGTGCCCCAGCCTTTCCTTGAGCACCTCCAGGGATGGTGCCTCCACCACCTCCCTGGGCAGCCCATTCCAATGTCTGATCACCCTTTCTGTGAGGTAGTACTTCCTAATATCCAACATAAACCTCCCCTGGAACAGCTTGAGGCCGTGCCCTCCTGTCTTGTCACTAGTTGCCTGGAAAAGAACCCAACCCCCACCTGACTCCAACCTCCCTTTGGGTAGTTGAAGAGAGTGAGAAGGTCCCCCCTGAGTCTCCTCTTCTCCAGGCTGAACAACCCCAGCTCCCTCAGCCTATCCCTATAAGACTTTCCCTCTAGTCCTCTCACCAGCCTCATTGCTCTCCTCTGGACCTGCTCCAGGACTCACTTAATGAGAGACCTGAAATACCTCAAGATGTTTCTCCCTGCTTTTTATTTAACCCAGCTCGAGCTCTCCAGATGATGCCTGTTGTGAGCCAAGTCTGGCCAGTTTGGCAGGCTCTTTGTTTCCACCTCAACAACTGGAACACACAGGCAGTGAATGAGGTACATAGAGCATCCTGGTTTTTGTCTTTCTCTTCCATCAGTGTGCTGCCTAGCTGCTCTCAGAAGAAAACCAATTACAGCTAGATGAGTGGTTTTCAGGCACTCCCGTGCATTGAGCTACCAAGCCCCTGGCAGGGCTGCCTCATGAAGCTCCAGGGAGATGGGCATGGGAATGCTGAGACTCTGAGCAAGTGGAAGTTGGAAATACTGGGGTAAAACTCAAGTTGTAGTAAACATTCAGAAAAACTGTCTCATGGTAAAAGACTTCCGAATCTTAGCTATTTAAACAAAAAGAATGACAGTACTTAAGAAGCGACTGTTGTGAGCAGGTGCCCTCAGGGGCAGCGACCTCTGATGGTGCGTGGCTTCTGGATTCAGCAGAAGAAGAAATGCAGGAGTTAGAAGCCAAATCTAGAGGAAAAACAGTAGAAACAGAGTGTTTAAAAGCAGCACTATTAACACCTAAAAGAATCCTGGGATTGTGAATCCCTCAAAGTTTTCATTTCAGGACTGGATACCCTTCTAAAGACATAGGAGCTGCCTGGCTGTAGAGAGCTGAGTCCAGCCTGGCTTGTGTCCTGAGGAAGGTCACATTAGATGGCCACAGGGGTCCCTTTGGCCCTGAAGCCCTGTGGAAACTGTCAGAGACACCAAGAAAATTGTTTCAAGTTATGAAACTTGCAGGAAGAAAGAATTACCTGGAGCCTACGAACCCCTACTTGCAGCCCAGAACCACTTCTGATAAAATCTTTGAAATTAGCCCACGTTTTATGGAGTGAGAACAGGCTGAAGGAGGGGAAAAGTATTGCAATCAATTCAGAGAAGGTTTGCTTGTTTATTTTATTCATCTGTCTGTCTCGTACTACATTAGATATAGTGGTGTTGAAGCCCTCAGTGTAATGTAATAACTGAGAGAGAGTTTGGGAACAACTTTATGTACACAAAGAAACTTTTTCCCAGTTATAATCTCTAATCCTGGATAATGACATTACATTTTTGAGACACTGAGATCAACATTGTAACTAAGCCCATTCCAAGACCTATCACTTTTCATTAACGCAGCCATTCATCCCTGCTTTAATCTTTCTTCTTAAACTAATCAAACTATGAATCAAAGAAGATTTCTGTGCCTTAAGTTTTACCAAAGTCTGATCAGTGTTGGATTCACAAAAACACTTGCTCACCAGCCCAGATTTATACATTAATTTCCAGGCAAGATACCCTTCCTGAAAAGACCATACCTCATATTGGGATTTAACACTGAGTGTAGAAAACTGGCACTCAGTTCAGGGGCTTAATGAATCAAACCAGAATGATTCAGGCCTTATTAGCCCCTGTTATGTGTCATTTCATCTTATACAATCATTTTCCCCGCCCATTTAATTTAAGAATAATCTTTTGTCACGGTTAATTTTTTAACACTTAGGAATCAGGTTGACTGCCATCAAGGCCACTTTCTGATACATTTTATGCTTCATTAATGAATTGTCAAGATTCTTTCTAGTCTTCCTGAGGCCAGCTTGTAAAAGCCACATTTTTTTAAAAAACAAAAATAAAGGAGTAGGTTTCTGCTCTTTGTGGATCTTGCAGGGGATTTGGCCTCCTGTTTAACTGAACAGCAGATGTGTTAGATGGAAAAATTCCAGCCTGTGGGTTGACCATTGGGCTGGAAAGTAGCAGTCTCCTCTCTTTGGCCTTCTGCCTTTGAGGTTTCCAGACATGATGTTGGGTTGACCAGCATTTGCCAGCAACAGAATTTTTGCTTGCCAGCAAAGGATCATCTGCTCTCTGATGCTTTCAAGGTATTTCAAATACCAAGTGTTCTGTTTCAGTTGCATCATATTGTGAAAAGATAAGAACTTATTTGTAGCACCACACTTCCTAAACAAAGATCTTTTTTAAAAAAAAAAATTTAAGTTATTTACAGCACATTTACAGCAAACCCTCCAAGTTTACTTCCATTGCATGCATCAGACTAACACTCATTTAGAAGGAGTCCACTGAAGTCATAAGCACTTGTGAGCACGTGTTGCTGAAAATAAAGGTGAAGGCAGAGGACAACCACATCAGGTTGTGCAGAGAATACCAAATCCTTGCTTCCCTTCATGATCAACTATTGAAGTGGTGTTTGCTGCCAACATGAGTGACTAAGAGCCAGATCCAATCCCTTTCCTTGCTATGAGTAACTCCTTACTCCCTGAGTAGCCTTGCTGATGGAGAACCCAGGAAGTGTGGGAAACCTTTGGCTTTGTAGCAATCTAAGGGTGTTCTGGGCTTCTGAGCCCCATGGTACAAATAACTAAGCAAGGTGGCATGTCCATTGCAATCACTGTATACATACAGGAGCTGGTCCACATGCCTGTCTACCTACCTATACAGTGTATATACATATATGTGGCACTTACACCCTTATCAAAACCTGCTGATTGAATGGGATGATAAATATCAAACAAGAATTTTTGCAAATGGTCATCAAAAAATAGCCAGCACAAAATCAAGAAAAGATTGAAACAGAGCAAATCATGGTCTGCTAGAAAACATCTCTCTTCCCCAGTCCGAAGTCTTCTTAAAATGCATCATGACAACTCTGTGCAGAACTACAGTTGTCTCTAGGCCCAGTGAGGAAACCCTCACATCCTCCACAAGCCCCCAGCTACAACACAAAACTCTCCACTGGATCCTGCCAGGCATCTGGCTCCATCTCAAAGCTGTGTCCCTCTCCTTCAGTGGGACTTTTGTCCCTCCTGAAGGCCTCATGCTCAGGACCTCTGTTGCTGTTCCTCCGTTCCCTCCCACTGCCTCCTTCTGCCAATGTCCAGAGTTTAAAAAAAAGAGAAGCTGGAGAGCTGTGTGTCCTGGTTTGAGCCCTGCAGACTGTTGAGGCGTGACCATAGGAGCCATGAGCCTGTGCAGCCAACATTCTCCTCACAGCTGGGAGTTGGGAAGGCAGATTTTGGAGCAGTCTGATGTCTGAAGTTACTTTTCTGTCTCCTGGTACACTGCTGTAGGCTGGCAGGAGAGTTTCCATAGGTATCCGGAGAGAAAGACTCGTGACTTTTTGCCATCTCCCTCACTACCACTGGAGGTTTTATGTTCCCTGTGAGCAGGTAACACCTCCACCTTCCTCCACTGCAACAGGCACCACAGTGCTTGGTAGACTTGTAAAACTGTAGGTTATTATCATCCCTAGGGAACATAGGACTTGCTTGTAACAGGTGTTATTTAGCTTTGGAAGTCCCTGAAATTGTCCAGAAGTTAGAGGAAATGAAATTTGAACAAAATGTGTTCAAATACTTTTGGGAGTGGAGAGAAGGGACAGATATTGAAACCATTATTATGCAGGTAGTATTAAAGAATTTACATTTCAGCATTTGAGGCTTCAGGTTAGCTGGCAATGGACTGATTTTTCAGTCTTAGAAGTTAGATTAAAAGCTTTAAATGTGGCCTTACTGCAATTAACCATTTTCTTTGGAAGTTAAAAACATGTTGTTAGACATCTCCTGAAATCAGGTGAATGTGTGTGTCCAGCACTTGCAGACTGTAGCAGGCTCCTGTAGTTGTAAGAGACAGAGTAACTCCTGGTTTCTCACTCATGTCTTAAACGATGTTGCAAAGATGCCTCTGGTGAAACCTGTGGTCCTCAGAAGAAATAAGCTGGACCCAGATCTGAATTTTAAAGGTACATAAGCAATCTGGTGCTGCAGGTGAAGTTAACAGAAAACAGGAATTAAATACAGAATTATCTCTTAGAAATACAGTGGTGGTTCCTCTAAATGACAGTTGCAGCAGGCCTTGCAAAGGAAATAGGCTTCCTCTGGCAGACCAGAGAGAGAATTGTTCTTCAGTGCTGAATTTAGGTAAAGAAAATCATAACCTATAAATTACAAACATACGGAGGGATGAGACAAGATCTATTTTGAAGAGGTAACTGTAATTACTACATAAACAGATACAGGAGGTCATTATAGTTGCCTCCAGTAACTGGGAGCAAATGGAAATGTATCTTCATTGTTTGACAAAGAGCCTTCTTAGCAGAGACTGGATCATACCAAAGGATTGCCCAGCCCATGTTTCCCAAATCCCATTCATGAGAATGAACCCTCAGTCAGTTTGCATTAGTGTCCCAGTATGCACCAGGCACTGGGAACATGCCTGGTCTGGTGGGACAGACAGGACTTGCAACTGCATGATAGAATTAAATTTCTCACCATGCTCCCCTGAAATGGAGCTGGATTTTGTGGTGATCCCAAGTAGACACCATTTGGGTAACGTTCAAAACTCCTCAAAGATAAATTCACCCTAGATCCCTGTCTTACACTTAAAATTGGGTAGATCAACCAGCAAAACTCATTAAGCTTCTGGCTATTTTTATCTGCAACATGGAAGGATGAAGAGAAAAACAAAAGGACCTTAGCCAGGCTTTTAAATAACTAACACTGTTAGTACAAAACCATGTAAAACATTTAATTGAAAGTCTACACTAAGCTTCTGGTTGAGTCTTTTATTTTTCCTGATGACATTTCTCATTCTTGTCTTCACGATCAGGTAGGAACATAAGTGCCTGGAGTGTTGATATGCACAGACTGCCCTGTAACTTCTCCTCCTCCAGCTCCCTTCCTCATCAGGTCTTAGACAAGAAAAGTTTCTTCAACTATTTCAGCATTTCTGCTCCAGCACCTGGCCAAGCCAGCCTGATCACAGAGGAAGTGACAGTGTTCACTGCCTCATCTTTTTTCCTCTCTCTGCATGGTATAACCAGTCTGGATAAGACTGGGAGCCACCAGTCTGGTGTGCACCAGTCTGATATGAACCTTTACTGATCATGTTTATCCAGCACCTACTCAATTTGATCTGCATACCGAGCCACACGAAAGCTGTGAGGCAGAAAGTGCATTTCAAAAATGTGATTTTCCTTTCAGATAAATGCGTTTTACTCGGAGCAATCTGAATCCTAACTTCTTCCCCAGTTTTTGCATTTGAAAATTGCTCTTGAAAGTTGAGCAGCTAAGCATCCAAAACTACAGTGAAAGTTCCAGCATCAGGCTGTAAGGCAGGAACTATCCTCTATCCCTGTGCTTTCTGCTTCAACTTTTGCCTAGTCTTGAATGTATTTATTTTTTATTGTTAGGACAGTTTTGGAGCTGCTGATCAATGAATACAATTGTAGATCCCTACTTAAAATTACCAGAAATAGGATTTTATTTTATTTTTTTCATTTTCTCTGAAGTTACTTGTAGCTACTTACCTGGACCTCTTTAATTGATGTTAGCTACATCATAAGTGAAAGCAATGATTGGGAAGTGCCTGCCCAGCTGTCACTGCCCAAAGCTGCTCTGCCTTGCTTGCCTGCTGCCTTTAGATGAATTTCCTCTATGTAGGATGAGATGCTGCATGGGACCATACAGGGGCTTCCTTCAATATCCTAACTGGGGGTCTGCAATAAGATGTAATTGTTTTTCCTGTGCTTTCTGTGATATCCCTGTGTAACACTTCCAGGGTAAGGGAGAAAAAGCTGCCTCTCTCTAAAACCAGGGAGAGAGGGAATGGTGTCAGGAAATCAAAGAAGGACCAAGAGTTAGGGAGGAATGTAAGGCTGGAGCAATAGCCACACTGTGGGATGCAGAGACCAAGATGGGAAAATGAGCTGTGACAAAAGGTGGGAGAAGCAGAGCAAGGAGTTGGGGCTCAGGAACCAGTAGAGCAGTGCTGAGAGGTTTGCAAGAAAAAGGTGTGTCAGCAGTGAACGTGCCTTACACTGGAAGTATATGCTTACATATAAATACAAGCAGTTTGGGAAAATAAAGCCCAGGTCCCAGGCATTTCAAACTGAGCACCTGGAAGAAGTCCTTCTGCAGCTCCTCCTTGCCCTTGCTCCTCATCTGTAAGACAGCAGCACTGTCACCATCACCACCCTCATGGGAGAGCCATGAAAACAAACAAGGGTTCTGAAGCTCCACAAAACCCCAGCAATGGGCAATACAGCAAAACCCCAAGAAAATTGTCAACTTCTGCCTGCACAGCAGGGCTTGAATAGTACAGAGAGACCACACACAGAATAAGTCAAAAACAAAGTGCTGAATAGTTGTCTGTTAAGCAAGTTTTGCCCCTTCCATGTGCAGAATAAGGCCACAGCCTCATGGGAAAAATATTATGCAAGGCTGTGACTGAAGCTTGTTATGCAGGGGGTACACGAAGAGCTCCACAGAGAACTTGAACACTATTGATACATCTCTTTTGAGTGCTTGTCCACATTATAACTTCCTTTGAAAGTGTCTGTGAGTGTAATAGATAGAAGAGAAGGAAACAAAATTATTCACAGACACATGAAGGTCCAGAGAGAAATTAAATCCTTGTATTGTGCTTTTGGGTGGACTCTTCAGTGTCCCTTGGATGGATTTCTGTGATTGCAGATGTTTTCTGTGAACTTTTCTAAAGGAAACAAACAAACAAACAAAAAGTCCATAAATTTCTAGAAGCCAATATAAACATTTAGTTTGCTAAATTCAAGTTTCTTCCATTTTCTTTTTCATACACCACCAAAACCAACAGCAAGCAATTGCCTCTTTTTGACAGTGTATGCGTAAAAAGTATATACTGTTTTTTGGGGGGCATTTTGCTTTTTTTTTTTATTCACCAGATTCATTTCTGAAGAGCTTGTCTCAGAATTCCTACCCAGCTTCAGGTTTATAATGATACTGTTTCAGCTCCCGAGGCATCCCAGCAAAACCTCTCAGAGGAGAAAGTCTAAAATGTTTAGGATGTCTGTCTATATCTCTGTATCCATTAATCTCTCTATATATCTCTCGCTAAAATATATAAGTATATGCTACATATATTTACATTTTTATTTGTATGTAGATGTATACATACACACATATATGCATAGGTACATATATATATATAGATATGGATGTAACAAGTGATATATCAAAGTGCCAGAGAACATAATGTTGACTCCCCTGTACCACACAGACCCAGCCACAGTCCCTGGAAGAAGCAGGATGGGAAAAGGGGAAACCCCTCATGTCCTGGTATGGCCACAGCCTCGTCCCACCTTGTCCCACTGCTGGTGGAGGTGCCTTGGCTGCCACCAGCGCTGCCGGCGGAGCCAACGGGGCTGTCACTGGTGGGAAGTGTGGGATGGGAGCAGGACTGGGATTGGGATGGGGAGCAGGGAGGCCGTGACACGTGCCCTGCCTGTGGGGTCCCCAGTGACACCACAGGTATCCCCTGCTGCAACTGAGCCTTCCCAGGGAAGGAGGGGCTGGGGGAGAGGAGGAGAGGCTTGGTTCCCCGATTAAATTTTATACATCCCTCCACTGTTTCTCAGGTTGCTTTCAGAATCAGAAAAAAACCCCACGAAATATATTCACAGATGTTCCCTTGTTTATTTGTTGACTCTGTGTAATTTGTTTGCCCTAATTTGTTTTTGTCTATCATGGGACTTCCCTTTTTAATTTCCCTTTCTCTGTTTACCACTCTTTGTGGAGCAGCGGTCTGTTAAGCTGTGAGAGGCACATGCCAAATTAAAAAAAAAAAAAGAGGCAAAAAAAAAGAAAAAAAAAAGGCTCTGCAGATTGTTTTAAGCATTGGCTGCCCCTTTGGGCCTGAAGGCCTTGCTTGCAGCCTGCACCTGCTCCTCCTCTTGAGACACAGGGCTCCTGATCTTTATCCCCTGCCTTTAAGCTGCCTGATTCCTATTATCCAAAGTCAAACAGCGTTCTCTACATTCACGCCTCCAGCACTTGGCATGAAATTAATAAGCCTGGCTGATATATTTCCCTGGAAGCCTGCCACTCTTTAACAGTGGTGTTAGATTAAAAATTTTGGCATGGTTAATGAACAGGGAAAAGCTGAAGCCAAAAGTTTCATGCAGCAATGCAAAGATTTGGGGGTTATGAAAAGAATACCAACTTTGTTCGCATTTTCTGAATGCCGTCCTAATTACAGGGTTAGATAACAGACACAACAAAATAGTCATGGCTAGAAGAAAGGACGTGTTCTCATCCTTCCCTCGCATTTGATTTTATCTGTAGCCTTTTCAATCGCATCCCATTCTGCTGCATTGTGTAACCTGAAACACAGAGGTGCTCAGTTGGGTTCAAAACTCCGCAGTTCGCACAATTAACAACAAAAAGGGGGGCCTGGACCTAGAGACTGACCTGTCCCTCCCTCCCCAGGGCCAGAGAGCAGGGCTGTTCCCCTTCAGCCTCTTCTAGAGACTGGAAATGGTCTCTCCCCTAAAAAGATAAGTCCAGTGCAGATTGCAGGTGGCAGCAGCATTCCCAAATCATTCTGGCATCTGGGCATTTCAGACCTTCATCCATCTCTGGTTCTAACAGACTCAGTCTAGAGGATGCTGCCAGCACCATTAGGTTTTTCCCCAGAAATAATAACCCTAAAAAATAAATTCCATACATATGTGAGTCATAAATGCATATTCATATACATACTTGGGCATACATGTGCAATACAAGAAGTGCAATCTGAGCCTTTCCTGTGCAAACCTTCCACTCAGATTTGTGTGAGACAGAGCACACACTCACTGGCTTGCTCTTCCCTTTGAAAATAAATTCCCTTATAGTTTCCTCATAACAGCCACTTTCTGTTTCCTGGTTACTACATCATGATGGGGCTGTTACTACCAAAGACAAAAAAATACTCTGAAACATAAAGTCTACCAAACTGAAAGGGACAGAGAAGCTAGTGCTAAAGCACCCTTAGCCTGTCACCTGTGGGTCTGGTTTAGTGTTAGGAAGGACATGAGACTCATCACTTTCCCCGACTGCTGTAGGTCTCATAGCTTTAAAGTCACATTGCCTTCCTAGTGGCAGAAATCTTCCTGCCCTCTGTTCCCTGTAAACTCTGGCCCATGATCCTGAAATTCCCCCACAGGACGTTCCCAAGCAGCTGAGCTCCACACAAGCAGCCATCCCCTGCTGCAAGGACACTTGCTCCGGGGAGATCTCCAGCAGTCGTTTTGCTCCTGAGAAGCTGTGCAACAGTGCTAATGACAACAGGAAAGAATAACTTCTCCAGCTCAGGGGAACCTTGGAGGGAAAGGGCCTTGTATCACCTTACTGTTGTTCTACCTGCTTTCCTTTCCCTGCCCTTTTTATTTCCTCTGTTACATACACAGATGTATCCTCCCACCTTGACCAAAGACCTTTAACATCTTACAGCTCTTCTGCTGCTCCCAACTTCCTTCTGTCATTACCTCCTGCCTCCTGGGATGCATTCATTTACTCTGCCTGTCTAGGTACCCTTTGGAGCTGTGCTTTCCTGGTCTTTCCATGCAGATTCCCTCCATCAAAATTTCCCTTTCCATAGTCTGTAATGACTTCCAGATAAATCTCTTCTGCAGTAAAAAATCTTGACCGTTCTGCTACCACTGCCGCCAAACTTCTTTTCCTTTGGAGACAAGGCCCATCCTCAGTGCTAGTTTTCTGAAGTGAATGGTGTCCCTCCCTTGAGCTTTCAACATGAGGCTCCCTGGCCGGGCTGGCTGTTAGCTCTGCAGCCACCCTGCTGTCAGGCTGTACCCAGAAAGTGCCGGTGTCACGCAGCAGCTCATGCATTACTGCCTGGCTTATGCTGCCACGTCAACTGTGGCCTCGGCTGATATTGTAGAAAAGTGTGAAGCGATAAGGAAATCGCTAATCTGAGTGATAGGGCATGGCTCTGTGCTCAGCTCCTACCTTGCACAGCTGCTCTTTATACATGCATGCCCTTGGACAGCTTCCCAGGCTGTCTCACTCCAAGGGTCTCCCACAACGCTCCTCCTCTCCACCTTGGGTCAAGTCATCTACTCCTACGCCAGCACCAACAGCTGGAGGCCAATGACATATGAAGTGCATGCTGAACATAATAAGAGTTTACAATGCTAATAACTTAAGCAGGCAGCATTTGACCCAGGCCTAAGTGTGAAATGGCACAAAAAAAGTGATAGGGAAGTTTAGACAGCACAACTTGTCAGACTTTGCATCTTATATCCAGATGAAAGAAGGCATCTGCAAACCATGACCTCTCCTGAGCTATCCTGCTTGACCTACCATGGAGCTGCTCCAGGAGCCAGGAGGGACAGGCATATGGGGAGCTGATTAAACAGTGGGAGCTCTAGTTCCAGATCTGAAATTTTGCTGAGAAGATAGAAACCGTTTTTTTCAGCTGTCTGCCAAAAGAAAAGCAGTTTATAGTTTTTATCTTACAAGCAACAATTTCAAGAAAAAAAAATACTTTTTTTCCATCAACTTATCAATTTCCTGTTTGAAGAAAACAGTTGGGAAGGAAAGGTTTTGGCCAGTCCCTTCCACTAAGCATCAGTTTCTTCATTCTGCAGTTCTACTTTTTGAGTCCTTTGTGCACCACTGAGCTCAACTCCTTACACCCTACACAACAGCACCCAGCACAGTGAGCTTCTTCTCTGTTCAGACAAAGCAGGCTATGCAGAAGTGCTGTGCACATCCATTGCAATGGTAAGGCGAGGTGGCCCCAGCCATGTGCTCCAAAATTTGCAAAGTCATAATGTTTTCAATGTCCAACACTCCTCTGATTTTTAATGAGTTACACACGAGTTTATCATCAGTTAAGCAGAATCACAGAATCATTAAGGTTGGAAGGGACCTTAAAGATCATCAAGTTCCAACCCCCTGCCATGAGCAGGGAACCACTAGACCAGGTTGCACAAAACCTCGTCCAACCTGGCCTTAAAAACAAACCTCCAGGGATGGGGCATCAACAACCTCCCTGGGCAACCCATCCCAGTTCCTCACCACCCTTAGAGTGAAGAATTTCTTCCTAATATCTAACCTAAATCTCCCTTCTCTCAGTTTAAAACCATTACCCCTTGTCCTATTACTATCTTCTCTGATGAAAAACCCCTCCCCAGCTTTCCTGTAGCCCCTTTCAAGTACAGGAAGGTGCTATAAGGTCTCCTGGGAGCCTTCTCTTCTCTAGGCTGAACAGCCCCAACTCTCTCAGCCTGTCTGCAGAGCAGAGGTGCTCCAGACCTTTGATCATCTTGATGGCCCTTCTCTGGACCCTCTCCAACAGGTCTGTATCTTTCTTGTGCTGAGGGCACCAGAGCTGTACACAGTATTCCAGGTGGGGTCTGACCAGAGCAGAGTAGAGGGGCAGAATCACCTCCCTGGCCCTGCTGCCCACACTGCTTTTGATGCAACCCAGGACACAATTGTCTCTCTGGGCTCCAGCACACACTGGTGGCTCACGTCGAGCTTCTCATCAACTACCAACCCCAAGTCCTTCTCCTCAGGGCTGCTCTCCAGCCATTCTTTCCCCAGCCTGTATTTGTGCCTGAGGTTGTGCTGACCCAGGTGCAGGACCCTGCATTTGGCTTGCTGAGGATACACTCAACCCCACTGTCCATGTCTCCAACAAAGATGTTAAACAGCACTGGTGCCAGTACTGACCCCTGAGGGACCCACTCATCACCTGCCTCCATTTGGACACTGAACCATTGACCACAACTCTCTGGGTGTGCCCATCCAGCCAATCTCTTATCCAGCAAGTGGCCCATCTGTCAAATCCATGCCTTGTCAGTTTGGAGACCAGGGTGTCATCTGGGACAGTGTCAAACACCTTGCACAAATCCAGGTAGATTAAAATCAACGGATTATGAGCTCAGTATGTATTCATCAGCATTGTCTGCTGCTACTACTAGAAACAGCAATTGGTCTCTATTATTACTGTGTGAAAAGCTAAGGACTGGTTTAAATATGTGTTAAGTCATCATTTGTTATGTGACTCCTGCCATTCTGGTCTCTCTATTCCATATAAGAATGGCAAAATAAAAAGATTAAAAATGTAAAGCATGATGATGTTACATCAACTCCTGCTGGTAGAAACAATAAAAACCCCAAAATTATTTGTTGACGCGACATTTTGGAAAGAATGTGACAAAAATGCAAAAATACCTCTCTACATAGTCTTATGTAGAAGCTGTTCCCAGTGTCTGAGTCAGCCCTACTACGTGATGTTGCAAACTCTTCAGATTACTTGGAGTTTGAGAAGTGGGGATAAACACAAATGTTATAATTGCCAAAATAAAAGAGTGTTAAGGCAGGGAGAATCCAGCTTAAAGCCTAGTTTAGGAGACTGTATCTGTTCTCTTTCTGAAACAGCTTCAGCTGAGCACATTTAGAAATATCCCTATAAATCTTCATCTGTAGCTGCTTTTATTTCCTCCATTCCCAGTAGGCAGCCTGACGCCTTCATGCCTTGGAACCTCCTCTCTGTATTAATTCCCCCTCCCTTTATATTTTAGCTGACAAGAAACTTCTTTTGCTTTCCTTTACTCTTTATTACTGTTTATGTTGATGCATGGAAATTAATGACCATAAGGGAAAAAGGCATCTGTATTTAGACTGGGTTGCAGAAATAGTTGGCACAACAAACAGAGGCTGGCCCCTGGTTTGCAGTGTTTTCCTAGTAGATGCTTTGCAGTCTGGTATGGCCTAGTGGTACCTGCACCTTAAGAGTCTACAAAGACCTGTGATGCTAATTCTCACATCATACCTGTTCTGCCACATTTGTTGGTCTGTTCTCACTGTTCACCCAGTCTTCCTACCTCTTCCCCAAAGCCTGTGAAAGCAAATCCCAGGGTAGTGCTGGCACACAGGGAGGCACCAGAACAACTGGTGCAAGGCAACATCTAAGCTTGAATAAGCTGGGGAGGTAAACTCCTGCATAACATGGGGGCTGTGCTGAGAAATGGGGCTGTGGAGGTTATCTAATGAGTCGAGGAAGGGGCATAGGAGAAATGTATGTTGTGTGTGAGAGGTCTACCTGTTTTTTGGAGACCACAGACGATGTGCTGAAGAAGGTAAATGAGATCTGGACCTGAGGAAAACTGCCCATGCTCATTCACTGCCCTGGCCTCTCCCAAATGGCATCAGAGAACCAGAGGACAGCTATACAGCAGCAAAAATCACAGACCCATGGACATGCAGGGTTTTGAGAAAGTCACCTGTTCTTTGATCACCTTCCCATCTCCTTACCTTCTGTGTTCACAAGGGGTTGGTTTGACTGCCAGTTCTGGTATTTCTTCAGAAATTCTCCATTTCTTCCCTTTGCCCCCATGTGTCTTTCCAAATTACTGGATTGTGCTGATTTCAAGATTTTCTCACATTATTTTTTCCTAGAGTGGATGCCAGATATTTCCTGTGAGACCTATTCAGCTGGTGTCCCCTGATTCCCATTTTGCTGCAGCACCTTCCAGCCCACACCATTGCCTCTCCTGGTCTCTGGTCTGTGTGATGCTCCTCACCACCACTCACAAGGAGGTGTTAGGAGGATGGTGGTACCAGCATGGGATGTGAGGAGTGTGTATTCCCCTGCAGGGCCTGCTCCCCAAGCCTGGGATATTTAGGGACACAGCTCTTGTGTGATCCACTGCACATGACTACATCCATCATATGAGTCAATGTGCCAGATTTCCACGCCAACAAGTGACCTAAGAAGTGTCACACTACATTTCACACTCACCTCATTTCAACTTACATCTCAGCAGTTTGTGTTTCCTGTCCTTTTCCCTTTTCTTTTTTCAAGGCAGAGGATGGTTCTCAAACATGTTAGCTGTGCAGATCAGTCCCAGTTGAAGCTGGAACACATCACTGGAGTTTTTCCCTAGGGCTGTCTGGGAACCATGCACACTGGTGTGTGGTGAGCTCTCCCTTGCCCTGCAACCAGCAAAAAGATCTCAATCTACCCCAGGTGCCAGCTGCATCCTGCCAGATGGTCAGGGATTTTTCTCATTGGGTTTCAGACTGACCCAGCAGAGATGGCAAGTTCCCACCAGCTAAACATGTTACTGTTGCTTTTTCTGAGAGACCTGAGAGAGGAGGATCAATCTTCATTAATTTTGTGGAACAGGGACCTGGATGATTCCTTTCCTCAGTACTGCTGCTGCCACCAGCCCTGGAAAACCCCAGTTCCAGGCATCAGAGGCACCTGGTGTGGAGCTCTGTGCCATGGACTCCCATCTCACCAGGCGTTTGCTGGAATGCTGGAGGCCAGACAGGCTGAAGATGCCATGTGCTGTCCTGGGGGCTCTGCTGACACCCTGCCAGAGCCAGGCTGGCAGGAGCTGCCAAGGCAGCCGCTTGCCCACGTATCCCAGCAGAAGCACAGCCGAGCAGTGACTGTCCAGGAGAGGGGGGAGGCACAAACAAAACCCTCACAGTGAGCACAGGGTGTGTGTGAATTCGGGCTCTTTCTAATTATGTCACTTAGTGATCTTGGTGTTGCCGATTTTACAAGAGGGTGTAATTATTGCCACATGAGAACAGGGCAGTGGAATTCTTCTTGTTAGATAAAGTTCACCCCTCCAGAAGTGTTCTCCTGGGCCAGTCTGAGGCAGCCAAGCCAAATCTCTCAGGGGTGGTGATGAACCATTGCTGATTCTCCTCTGCTCCATGTGCAGAGCGTGTTTCACCACCCTCGTCATCTTTAACTCTATCAGCAGCTTTTAAAAAATCTGGGAGACCCTGCAACATGTGCCTCTACAGTTCTCTGCCCTGGGAAGAATACAAAATTTAATTATAAAAAAAAAACAACCCACATTTCAATATGTACTGTCTAATGTAGCAAAGGAGAAGCTTAATAATGACAAACAGAAGTTAGTGTTATTGTGGCAGAATGAAGCAGAATATGGCAGAGCAGGAAAGATGAGAAGTTACTACTTTGTCCAGATCAATTAACCTCTATTCTGGCAATTAGAATCAGATAAAATGGATGATGCAATCAGCTACCACTTTGAATCCTTTTTATTTACAGGCACACATACCTGAGCAGTGCAGGAATCAAGAGGAAAGTTTCCTCAGTACCAGCTCTACCCCATTTCCAGCCCACACTCTGTCCAGAAAGTGAATTCTCTTCCACTTTTTTTACAGCATCATGTTTCCTGTCTTTTTCTTCTGTCCCTTGGATTTTCTGGGCTTTGTAGTTGGTCTAACTCTTCTCCTCCCTCCTGTAAATAAGTTTCTGACCAGGCCTACAATCTATGTTTTATGCAACAGTGGTATCTATTTTGGTCCAGAATGACCTACAGTTGCCTCATTCACCAGTTTTGATCAGGTTTCCTCCAATCTCCATCAAAAAAAATGGAATAGCCAAGCCAACATTAGGTAATGCCCAACTACAGATCCCTTGAAAAAAGATACAAGAAGTCTTCATACAGATGAAGAGAAACCTGCTCTTGGAGGAAGTGTCTGCTTAACCCCTGTCTCTCGAATGACTTCCCTATTCACTGGGGCAAAAGTGTTTATAACCCTTTTGCATTTTTCACCCTATCTAATGTGACTATAGACTTCTTAGTTCACTCTAATTGCCTTCATAGTAAATGTCTAATCTGCTCTTAATCCTGCTAACCACTTGGAGCTCTGTGATTTGTAGCCACCACAAGTTTCACAAGTTTATTTTGCATTGTGTTAAAAAAGCATTTCTTTGACTTTTCAGTAGTAATGCTACTTTTCAGCTTAGAAATTAATTTCAGCTGGCATTACCAGAAAGAATATGCAACAAATTTGCTTTCTCCATTTTAATTATTTTCTATTCTGCCAACGTTTCTACTTCCTTGTCTTCTGTCCAAACTAAGCAGCTTAGTTGTTCCAACCGTAACTCAGATGGAAGCATCTTTTATTTTTACAGCCACCTCTGCTGCAGAGATGGTAGCTTCTGCTTCACACTTCTTTTTGAGACACAGGAAGCAGAGCTTAGACCATAATGCTGATGTCATATTTTATTATTTGTGTCTTCATGACACATCAGATGGGACTGTCCCAGGTAGGTGGGGATTCAGCCCCACTTTTTGCATGGCCAACCTTTCAAGCCTTTCACCCATCTCTGCCTGTTGATCAGCCACTTCCATGGACCTCTTGAGCTACCAAAATTCACTATGAAGAGAAACCTTCACTTTTCACATCACAATCTATTAAGTATTTTTTTGTTTGTTTGTTTGTTTGTTTGTTTAGATCCTCTTTTTAAACCTGGGAACACCCTATTTTTTGGCACCAGCTCTTCTTTCAGGTCATTGAACATTTTTCCCACTGGTCTTAGTTTTTAAGTGATTGCCTGTATTTCTGTCTGAGCTCTGCTCTGCACCCATCCACCCTCCTCAATTGGTTCTTGGCATGAAATAGAGCAGCTGATTTCTCTCCCTGTATATCATGACAATTTGCAGTCATAGAATCACAGAAGCATAGAATGGTTTGAGTTGGAAGGGACCTTAAAGATCACCTAGTTCCAACACCCCTGCATGGGCAGAGACACCTCCCACTAGACCAGGTTGCTCAGAGCCCCATCCAACCTGCCCTTGAACACTTCCAGGAATGGGGCTTCCACAGCCTCCCTGGGCTACCTGTGCCAGGGTCTCACCACCCTCACATTAAACATTTCCTTCTAAAGTCTAACCTTAATCTCCCCTCTTCCAGCTTTAATCCATTACCCCTTGTCCTCTTAACTACCAGTCCTTGTAAAAAGCCCCTTCCCAGCTTTCCCGTAGCCCCTTCAGGAAGGCCACTATGAGGTCTCCCCAGAGCCTTCTTTTTTTCAGACTGAACAGCCCCAACCCTCTCAGCCTGTAGCAGAGCTGCTCCAGCCCTCTGATCATCTTCGTGGTCCTTCTCTGGACTCACTCCAAAAGCTCCATATCCTTCTTGTGTTGCAGGCTCCAGAACTGGACACAGTGCTCCAGGTGGAGTCTCAAGAGAGCCAAATAAAGGGGGAGAATCACCTGAAACAAAGCAAAGTTTACACCCTATGTCAGTAACATATGATTGTGCATAGACTTCCTGGTATTTGGGCCTTGGGCTACTGAGGAGCTATTTTTGCCATCATTCTCTCAGTACAACATACTTAAAATTTTGTAGTTTGTTACACCACACATTTTGTATTCTGTAAACCTAGGGCCCAAAAATACATGTTAAGTCTGGTTTATTTTGATTTAAGGCTGAAGAAAAGTGATAGAGAATAAATTCTAACATTCCCACTGAAGGAGAAAGGGGGAGAGAGTGAAAGACAGAGACAGAGAGAGAGAGAGGTGTGACCTGTTGACATAAGTAGTATTGAATACAGCAAATCCTCTGCAGAAGAATTTCTGGTTTTGGTTTTATAACCAGAGACACCACAGCCAATGTATGAAGCTATTCATAATGGCATGTCTTAAGCTTGACTCCTTTGGAGTGTAAATTGATTATAATGACAGAAATACAAGAGAAAAAAAGTGCAGTTATGCTTGGCCCCAAAGATCTTAATGATTAAATAAAATCACTGACCCATCTCCATGACAGAAGAAGTGCAGCCTGGACAGAGTCAGAAAAAAGGATATATTTCTGTAACAAAGAAAGGGCAAGATTTTGAAAGAGGGAATGAAATATGGGAACCTAGCACTGACAAAAGAAAGGATCCATCTGCCCTAACTTTCATAGAATCATAAAACTATTCAGGTTGGAAAAGCCCCTTGGGATCACCGAGCCCAACCATCATCCCCACTCTACAAAGTTCTCCCCTAAACCACCAACACCACATCCAAATGACCCTTAAACACAACGAGGGATGGTGACTCAACCACCTCCCTGGGCAGCCTGTTCCAGTGTCTAACCACTCTTTCTGTGAAAAAAAAATTCTTAATGTCCAGTCTAAACCTCCCCTTTCAGCCATTTCAGGGCTGAGAAGATGACAAAGCCTGACCTTGTTGATATATGGGTGTTTTTAATCACCAAGAGGAAGAAACAGAAGTCTCCAGAGATGACTCATTGCCACCTATTGTAGGTGTCTATCTGAGGGTGTTATGTACATCTGTTCTATACATTGGACTCCAAAGGGAGCATTCATGAGCTACTTCCAGCAGAGACATCCAAGACACATACAAAAAACTAGCTTTGATTTACACATCTAACTTTAAGATAGTTGAATTAAGATGGATGTACTTCATCCAGCCTGGTTGGATGGCCTTCACCCAGTCTTCCTTCCATTTAATGCCATCTTCCCTTTCCAGAAGACAGGAAGAAGAAGATTGTGACCCCAGCATGTAGTGACTCTGGGTACACACTGTACAATGGACCCAAAGAGACATTGAGCACAGCTGGAGCCAGCAGCATCTGGCACTGCAGTGGCCCAAACCTCAGCAGTAGCTTCTCCAGATGAGCTTGGCCACTTGCTTTTTTAGCTCGGAGGACCCCAGTATACACATAGTTCTGCTTTCTGAGGTAAACACAGGAAGACTCAGGCTAACAGCTCATGTACCAGCATTCATGGCAAAGAATCCAACTGCATGCAGACAGCTGAAAAGAAAAAAAAAAAGGAAAAAAAAAACCAAAACAAAACACAAAAAACCCACCAAAACCACAAGATTTTCCCCATTAAACTCACAACGGAGAGGAGAAAGGGAAACATGAGCAGCCATGAGAGGAAACCTTACATGACTGGGTGCAGGTGGATGTAATCCCACTCCAGCATGGAAAACAGAGCTGCATTACTGCATGGATGTGCTTGAGCTGAAAACTCACTTCTCTCTCTCTCCTCAGTCCTTGGTTGCCTTGCAGGAATG
>NW_009970719.1:135099-136088 GCF_000747805.2 Chaetura pelagica | reverse complement strand
TGGTGGGGCCAGCAGTTGTGAACACCTGCTTGATAGAAATGAGTGTGAAATGCAATAGTGTTTGCTCAGCTCTTTGACTATGTTAAGTGCCACTAAAACACTGCAAGTGCTACATCGATTATTCAACTTTTAAAGGTATAACGGGAACTGACAATCAGTATTGGCTTGGCCAGGGCCTGTGTCAGATTGGTTCTGGCTGGAAATAAAAAGCAGAGTTCTTACAATTTGCGTAGGAAAACTTGATCATTAGCTCATGTAATTGCCTCATAATATATAAGGACTGGTTTATCTCTCTGGGATCGGACCAGGGAAATAAGCTCATAACTCTCACAGCCAGTGCCACCAGCCTCACCACTGGCCATGCAGAGGCTGAAAAGTTCAGGTCTAGTTCTGCTCTGGCAGAGGCTCCATCCAGACCTAGCACGGGCAAAAGTGGTGGGTGGGATGTGAACTCTAACAATAATGACAGAAAATCAGGAAAAAAAACAAAACAAACCACCACACACTAAGAAAACAAAGGAAAGAAAGCCACTCCTGCCTTAAAACCACAACACAACCCCATGAGCTCGATGCCACTGGGCTTCTCTTGCAGTCCAACTTCATCAGCCAGAGCAAGGCTTTGCACCAGCAGCTGCTTCCCTCCTGCACAGTCCCAGTGGATCCACAGATGAAGCTGGCTAGGCAAGAGGTATTGAGTCCAGGAGGTTCTAGAGAGCATTAGCTCTAATGTCACCACACTGCCCAGCCAGGAAGCACTTTCTAAAATGTTGTCACGACTGCCAGGAGAGGCCAAAAAACATTGCCCCAGTAGCATAAAAGGAGAGCAGGAGACTCCCACCAGCATCTAAGCCCATGACTTTTATATAATTATATAAATAAAAGCAACATAAGTGTTCAGAACTTAGAAAATTACAAAATTAATGCAACCCTGAAGCTCCTGAGTGTAAATTTTACAGTTGAGTCCTTAATTATGTTACAGTTGCTCTTTC
>NW_009970719.1:128559-134352 GCF_000747805.2 Chaetura pelagica | reverse complement strand
CAGGAATGCTGGTGGGGCCAGCAGTTGTGAACACCTGCTTGATAGAAATGAGTGTGAAATGCAATAGTGTTTGCTCAGCTCTTTGACTACGTTAAGTGCCACTAAAACACTGCAAGTGCTACATCGATTATTCAACTGTTAAAGGTATAACGGGAACTGACAATCAGTATTGGCTTGGCCAGGGCCTGTGTCAGATTGGTTCTGGCTGGAAATAAAAAGCAGAGTTCTTACAATTTGCGTAGGAAAACTTGATCATTAGCTCATGTAATTGCCTCATAATATATAAGGACTGGTTTATCTCTCTGGGATCGGACCAGGGAAATAAGCTCATAACTCTCACAGCCAGTGCCACCAGCCTCACCACTGGCCATGCAGAGGCTGAAAAGTTCAGGTCTAGTTCTGCTCTGGCAGAGGCTCCATCCAGACCTAGCACGGGCAAAAGTGGTGGGTGGGATGTGAACTCTAACAATAATGACAGAAAATCAGGAAAAAAAACAAAACAAACCACCACACACTAAGAAAACAAAGGAAAGAAAGCCACTCCTGCCTTAAAACCACAACACAACCCCATGAGCTCGATGCCACTGGGCTTCTCTTGCAGTCCAACTTCATCAGCCAGAGCAAGGCTTTGCACCAGCAGCTGCTTCCCTCCTGCACAGTCCCAGTGGATCCACAGATGAAGCTGGCTAGGCAAGAGGTATTGAGTCCAGGAGGTTCTAGAGAGCATTAGCTCTAATGTCACCACACTGCCCAGCCAGGAAGCACTTTCTAAAATGTTGTCACGACTGCCAGGAGAGGCCAAAAAACATTGCCCCAGTAGCATAAAAGGAGAGCAGGAGACTCCCACCAGCATCTAAGCCCATGACTTTTATATAATTATATAAATAAAAGCAACATAAGTGTTCAGAACTTAGAAAATTACAAAATTAATGCAACCCTGAAGCTCCTGAGTGTAAATTTTACAGTTGAGTCCTTAATTATGTTACAGTTGCTCTTTTTTTCCCTTTCTTTCAGTACCCAAGACATTGGGAAGGGAAATTGCTGGTTTCTCCTTAGAAATTTGCTATTGTAGCACCCAACCTTTTCTGTCAGCCCGTAACCTCCGTGTAGCTACACACACTCCAATGACTGTCCCATGCTCATATACCAGATCTGGCACCTCTCAGAGCAAGCAGTTAACTGCAGATATGCAAGGTACCTCACCAGCTGGTTTGACAGCTGGATTTAATGCACTCACACACAATCAAACAATCCACACAATACTTTTTCTGAGCACACTCCATAAACCTGATACTCAGTTTGTGGGAGTTGGGAGTGTAGCATATGCAGGGTCATGTCTTCAGTGGGGTATTGCCCTCTGGAGGAACCTTTTCCCTCTCTGGTTGTGAGCAACCTCATTCTCAACTGAAGCATTAGCTGTTTGCAGTTTAGCAGGACAAAAAAAACAGTGATGCCTCTTCTGTTGGACAGACAGTATTTTTGTAGTAACCTCTGGGTTTGGGGTCAGTCTCCACATCCTCCATTTATTGCTGCATGTTTTGCTGTTCTGAGAACCAGGGGCTGAGTGACTCAGGGTGGACAGCCTGAGGAAGGGACCACACAGGTGTGGCTGCTTGTGAATACAGGGTGATTTAAATGACTTGTTCAGTACCAGCTGAAACACGATGCTCTCCTTTTTCTTACTGCAGTTTTCTGCTTTGTCCATAACTCACTTCCCAAACTCTGAAAGAGACAGGTTGTAGAGGCCCTCCAGGCAAGATTCTCTTCCACCACTCAGTCCTGCTATATACCTGGCAGTGCTAGGTTTAGGCTTGACCTTGATGATCCTAAAGGTCTTTCCAACCAAACCATTTCTATGGGCTCCCAGCAGTTCTCCCAGCCCCAAAAACCTGTGGTTTGAGGAAGGGTTAATTGAACTAGTAAGTTTACAGGCTTCCTAGAGAGCTTAGCTTCTGTGCACTGGAAATAGTGGGGAAAAGGTTCTCTGAATTCCACCAGTGTGAAAACAAAGGCAAACAGGCTTATAAAGATCACTAGAAAAAATGTTAAGTGATCTTAAACTACACGTAGAGAGGTCTTTGTCTCCTTTCCTAGAACTACATGTGCCACATGCTCATCTTCCTGAGGACCAAAAAAACATTTTAGGAAGGTTGTGGTTTGATATGAAATAAAGAAATAAAATAGATAAAGCTAAGGCAGATTTTCAGGCTGGGCAGTACAAACGTGGAGCTCACCAAGGCTTAAAAGAACAAATATTAAGAGATGCAGTGAAGAAGCTCCAGAACTGACTGCACAGTAAGAAATTATTCTGACTGAGAAGGATCAGAGGCTCTACAGGATGAGGATGTTATTCAATTTAGAATCAAAGCTAATGTTATGAAGGGGAGGGAGAAAACAGGTAATGAGGGTGGCTTTTAGATACCACATCAGAGTAAACAGCCTAGAGGAACCTGAGCCTGTCCAAATATCTGAATGAAAATTTGAGTGCTCCCAGCACCAGAAACAAAGAAATTTGCCTAAAGCTCTGACCTGTCTCCAGCAAACAATGACATTTAAATACCAGGAAGCACAAACAAAACTGTTTAAAAACAAGAAGGTTAAATGCAGCCTTCCCTTGAAATGGGCTTGCTGATGAATATTAATTCAAGATAACAGAAAACCTTATCCCTGCTACCCTTCCTCTGCAACTTTCACCTGTAAGCTTAGCATCAGGCCCTTGAGATGCATCTGTGACTGTGCAGGAATCCTACCAGTCAGCAGGGCCTAAATCTGCAGGATAGTCCTCAGAGTCCTCTCCAGATGCTAAGACAAAGAGACTGCAAAGCACAGAGCTTTCACTTGCCTTCCACATTTGCTCTGTTAAAATTGGACTTACCTAGAGCATTCAAGTTTGGGAACACCTTGAACAAAGCTTCTGAAGTCCCACTGAAAACCACCTCACACCACCTTTTTTTGCAGTTGAGCTGGGGCTGATGTATCAGGTAAAAACACTGAATAAATTTGGTCAAACCTATCAGAATTCCAGTGGCATGCAGCAGGGATGGGCTTGATGTACAGTTTTGACACTATAATTACCTGCTACCCTATTTATCCTCTAACCTTTATAAGATTTGACAATCTTCACTGATCAAACATAACTTTTTTCAACCAAAAGGGGTTAACATCTTTTGTTTTGTGAACCAGTGCCTGCCTAACCAGATCTGTTTGTATTAGTATTCTGAGGGTGGCCCATCAGCAGAGCAGCATGGAGGGGAGCAGTTGTTTTGGTTTCAGTCAACTTTGTGGTTTTTAGCCCCAAGCATTGCCTGCAGCCACTTGCACTTCCTTAAGAGGATTATTTGCTCCTGATACATTTTTTAAAAAAACAAACCACACACAACACAAAACCAAAAACAAAACGTCAACTCAATGTGATGTTGTTGCCTTTGCTTAGGAAAATAAGTTAATGACCAGGGATATGTCCAGGAGGGATTGCTGATGTCATTCCTATTTCTTGTTTATGTAGTAGCTTAAAAACAACAACAAAACCAGACATGTTTCAAAACTATTTTAGTGCAGACTATCTGGTCTTGATAACCCCATGGTCCTCTCTCCCCTTCCACCACCCACTGTGGAGCCTGGGAAAAGCATTTGGCTTTCAGTTCCACAGGCAACAGAACCAACTCTCAGAACCAAAAGGTTCCTTTGCGTTGCCCCAGACCAACATTTTTTCAGCATTGCTGGTGAATTGAGCCTGCAGTTGGGGTCATTTCTGGTAAAGACTAGATCACTCTGGGCAAGTCATTGTCAAAAAATAGCTCCCATGAGGTAAGATAGTAATGGGGAGGACTTTGTGTCCTGGTGCTGAAGGCACTGATGGAGGTTGGAGGGCATTTATATGGAGGTGGTTGTACTTGCATGAGAGCAGAATGCTGAAATGAAACCCTCCACTCTGCAGAGCAGTGCCCTAAATCACCAGGGGTCCTTGGCACATGTTATCTGGAGGGTGCTGTTTTGTGAGGGCAGATGAGTCTGAACACAAACCTGAAATCCATCTACTTTGTCCTCCTCCTGAACCTACAGCTGCTCTGTTGGACCTACAGAACACTTATGCAGAGCAGTACAGCTCCAGCAGAGGAAACTGGGAACACACCACTAAAGACCACACAGCACCCCAGTGGAAAACACCTGAGCTTGGACCAAGTTTGAATTAGAGGGGGAATTTGAAGTGTTGTCTCCTACAACTCAAGTGAATGTCCTAAGTCAGTTGAGAAGATCTGGTCTGTATTTGAATGATTTACTGCAAGTACTGAAAAAAGAAAGAGGTTAAAAGTCATTATGGATTGGGACTGCAAATCAAAATTAACATCCTCCTCTGGAAAGAACTTGTCATTTCCAAGTACTACCTCCAACTTCACTTGACACAGACCTACCAGCCATAGGCAGTAATTTCCTTTCCATGCAACAAAACATGTTCCTTACAGGAGAAACATCAGTACTCCTTCAGTGGGAACTCTGTAGGTATGTTCCAGGTGGGACCTTTATGCAGCAGGTTTCCAGCCTCCTACACAGCCCCATTCCACTGTGTCCTTACACATTGCTCCCAAGCTAGCAGCACTCAATATGAATACTTAAAAAAACGAACTACTGTAGACCTCATCTGTCCCTCCTAATGGCAGGACATGAGAAACAGATTCTAGTGGACTTCTCCTCAGAAGAGGAAATAATAGAATTAAAGAATCATTTTGGTCAGAAAAGACCTTTAGGATCATCATAGAATGGTTAAGGTTGGAAGGAACCTTAAAGACCATCATGTTCCAACCCCCCTGCTATGAGCAGGGACACCTCCCACCAGACCAGGCTGCACAAGCCTCATCCAATCTGGCCTTGAACAACTCCAGGGATGGGGCAGCCACAACCTCCCTGGGCAACCAATTCCAGCACCTTATGACCCCCATGGGGAAGAATTTCTTCCTGATGTCTAACCTAAATCTCCCCTCTTTCAGTTTAAAACCATTACGCTTTGTCCTATCACTGCTCTCCCTGGTGAAAAGTCCCTCCCCAGCTTTTCTGTAGCCCCTTCAGGTACTGGAAAGTGCTATAAGGTCTCCCTGGAGCCTTCTCTTCTCCAGACTGAACAGCCTCAAATCTCCCAAATCCACCACTAACCCATATCCCCAAGCTCCACATCTACATGTCTTTTAATTACCTCCAGGGATGGTGACTCAACCACTTCCCTGAGCAGCCTGTTCCAGTGCATGACCACTTTTTTGGTGAAAAAAAAATAATTCCTACTATCCAATGAAAAAGTATTGTTCCTACTTTATAAATAAGGAACCTGAAGGCCAAGCAGCCTGTCAAGACCTCCCAGCAATGAACAAGGAGTTTTCAGAACTGGTTGTCAATATGCTGGGGAAAGCTCCAGATATTAGAAGGAAAATAATAACAATAATAATTACAAAGGGAAATGCCTACTTCCTGGTAGGTAGGTCACAAGGAACTAGCTGACAGTCTGCAATACTGAACCTTTGAAACAGCTGAAATAGTCACCACCTCCATGCTGCATTTGCTTCTCAGAGAAGGTAACACAAACAGGCATCTCTGCAGGTATGGGTTCTCATTTCCTTCCTGTTCTGTTACAAAAGAAAATAAGAACCTACTTTATTGTGAAGTGATTCTGTCAATAAATTGATTGCCCTGAATATTGAGAAAACCAACAGAAAAAATGAATCAGAATCTAGTTACAGAAATGCTCTCCCTGCCTCCCCCAGAAATGAGTGGCTGGTGGATGTGGATTTGCCCACACCCCCCCCC
>NW_009970719.1:120176-128546 GCF_000747805.2 Chaetura pelagica | reverse complement strand
TGTGCAAGGTACAAACCTAGAGGCTCAGTTTGAAGCGGGGGAATAGTGAAAGCAACATAAATACAATTTCTGCTGCTTGAAGTTTACATGTCATTTTGGATGTACCATAATCCAAGCCTGCAGCTGAAAGAAATGTGTTGCAACCCAAAGCCAGTGACAGAGCTGGGGGGGGCTGCAGTCCCACGCAAAGTGAGCCAGATTTTAAACCCATGTAGAACTACTGCCAGATAAATCACATATGTACCTACACACTGAGCCCAATCCATTCACAGTGGGCATGTGGAGTCTGACCCAGCAAGCATCAGGCTGGCCAAATAGAGATTTTCATCAGTCACCCCATGGTTTCTCATCTGCCCTTCATGGTTAAGGGCCAGGCTCTTTTTGCTTTTCCACTGCCATCTGAACATCCTCTCCTGTCAGCATGGACATGCTGAACCTTGTGTTGGGAACTGGTGACCAGCCAACCTGGCAGATGAAACGATGGGTCAATAACCTACTGGTATGCACCTGGCCAGTGTATCTGTGCACTGTCTGTTACACGGAGCCCAAACCATTTCAGCACAAGTCACACGACTCCTACCTTGTCAGCTACTAGGGGATGTTCTTCTATAATTACCTGGTGGAGCTTGTACTTGGGGAAATGTGAGTTTTACCTCTGCTGTGACCTTCTTCTGCAGTGCCTCAGCACAAAGACTGGCTACTCTACTGCAGATACCAAAAAGCTCCAAAAATGCTTGAGAGTTGGTACTGCTCAAATGCAAATAGACACCCTCTCCCTAGCATCGAAAAGTTACAAAATCAGCTTCTTGACAGCCTTTCAGAGGTACTTTTGTCATCCCTTTGCAATAGGGAAACTGAGGCACAGCACGCGTGGGTGAGTAGCACAAGGTCATACACGCCAGTGGGAGTTCTGGGAATAAAGCCCAGAAGTTTCTGGCATATTGAGACACAGACAGATATTTCATCCCACCCTGGCAGGCCGTGGGTGCTCTCCTCTCCTCCCCACACTCAGTGTGACACAGAAACAGCCTTTGTTCTCCCCAACTTGCTTCCAAATGTTTCAAACATCACTCCTGTTGTCAACTGTAAAACACGTATTTGGTCTCTATGGAGCACTTGTCCAGCTGGAATGTGGCTGTTCCTGCTCCTTGCTAGGCTGGACTTCCTCTGATCCTGAGGAGCTGCACCTTTGATAGGGATACAGGGTCAATCTGGAGAGCTTGTCCTGACATCTTTAGTTGTCTTTCATCCATCACAGAGACCCTCTGGCCACAAACTCTCACCACAAGCAGACCTGCTTGAAGTTGGTTTTGCCAAAAATGTTTAATTCTGGTTATAATTACAGTGGTAACAATAATAATTGTAATAATTGCTGCCTTAGCCTGGGTTTGGCTGAATATCATGGTGGCAAAAAAAGAGACACCAACACATCTTTGAGCCACCCATGGGTCTAGAGCTACAGTTTTGTTATTAAACTGTTTGTTGGCTGAAACCTGGGCTGAACACAGGTCAGGTCTTTCCATGAAGAAGGAAGAACTCAGAGTGCACCTGGGACAGCCCAGAACCACAGACAGCCATTGAACTATTTGTGCCCTCCCTGTTATTTTTTCCCTTGGAAGGAAATCCTGACCTTGAAAGTTGTGCAAACACAGAAGGTGCACAAACACGTTCCTCCCTGCTCCCCTCCTGCCCTGGGTGCAGCACCAGGGATGGTACCACACACTCTCCACACACTGATGACAAGCTGAACTAACAAGAGTCTGAAGAAAACGTTCCAGACCCGCAGAGGGAAATGAAAATCAAATCCCTTTTCCTGCATCGGCCTCAAATTTTTATTTCTTGACAGGAGCTCGGTGGAAGGGAAACGAAACGATTAAAAACCAGATAAAAACTAGAAGGAAACTGCATATCCAAGTCATCCACTGCCCTCCCGTGGCTGTGAGGAAAGCACCTCCAAAGCACTTGGTGGCAGAGAAGGGCCTTATCTATTCAAATACATTTCCTATATTGGATCATCTTTGCCTTGTCTTCCCCCAGCACTTAATGCTTGATTGTTGCCTGAAAGGTAGTTTCTAAATTAGTGGTAAAATATTAATTTAAAAAAAAACCCCAAAAACAACAACAAAAAAAAAATTAGTGGTAAAATATTAATTTAAAAAAAAAACCCCAAAACAACAAAAAAACCACCCAAAACCTAAAATCCAAACCAAACAAAACCAGAAGGTATGTTACATGGGTAATACCATTACTCTCTGAGATTAACCCTGTGTTTCTTCTTACTAGAACACAAGAGGCCCTGAAAAATTCCTGGATGGAGCACAGATAGGATTACAAAGTCTTACCTACACAATTCCCAGAGGGTCAAGGACTGGGATTGTTGAACTTGTTGGAATTGCTCTCTTGTGGCTTTCAGTTCAGCAGCATTCCTGGTGTGTGGTGCAATTGTTGTCAAGGCGTAGATGATTGAGGTGCAAGAGGTGTTCAACAACATGAAAATACCAGGAAGGTGTGATGCAGAGGTGAGTGCTGGAGATCAGGTGAAGGACGGGTTGCTGACAGAGGCAGTGTCAGCACAGATGTGATAATTAAGGGCCAGCTCCTCTGCCGTGGATGTCCCCCTGCTGGCAGGGTAGCAGGCAGCCAGGAGACCCTGGCGGAGGGATGTCCCATCCTGCCCAAACCCCCCGCAGCCACCCTGCCCAGTCAACTCAAAGAATGTTCTACTGTGAAAGCTGTTGTGAGGAAATCCCTAAAACACCTAAACATCCTTTCAGCAAGGAGCTGAAATGGGAATTTTGCAGGACATACAATTCCTCCCATTTAAAAACAACCCCATAGTAAGTAGCTGACGGGGAGGGAGAAGGAAGGGCCCGGGTTTCCTCTCCACCAGAGCACAGAAGAGATGGCTGAGTTGGTGACAGACAGCAAAGCCTGGAGGCACTTGTTTCAGCACAACGTAGCACCTCCAGAAAGCAAGTACACTTGGACAGCCATGTCCAGCCACCACAAAAGGAAGAGCAGGTGGTCAGGAACTAGAAATAAGAGAAACTAAGGGGGTAGATCAGTCACCACGTGGGGATCCAGGAGCCATCCGGGCATGCTGGCAGCACTGCACCACCACCAGGTACCCATCCAGGTAAGCACCGAAGAGGGATCTGCAGAGGAATGATTGAGGACTCGATGGGAACCTTCCCTGCAGCTGACAGCAACCAATCATTGAGGAGGCTTGTGCAGAAGGAGAAGAAAGAGGCAGAAACAACAGAATTACGTACAGTTCCCTGATGTATAAATACACCAAGATTGGATGAGACACCTCATGTCTCTCTTCTAGTAACAGTACATAACTAAAATCAACAAAAATACCACACGGGCAACTCCTTGAAGGAAGATGTTGGGACCTTTCTTGCAGCACCTTCCAGAAGGTCTCTGCAGAGTCTCCTTCAGTTTTCTCCAGGAAAGAAAACAGGAATATTTAAGGTTGAAATGTTCACCACTGGATCCTCTCCTAGCAAGAGAGCTGGCTGCAGGAGCAGGAAGGAGCACATCATGGCATGTGGAAGCAGCCAGCTCAGCTGGAGATTCATCCCAACAACCAACCAGACAAGGTTGACCTGCAGAAGCAAACTGAAGGCAAATAAGGTAGAAGGCCAACTTCAATCCTCCCCAAAGATGGAGCACAACATGGATGATTTGCTTCGGCTTCCTCATATAAGGCTGCTAAGAGAGGAAGTGCAAAGCAGGGAGCACCAGATGTTTTAGAAACATGGCATATTCATGTTAGATGCTGTAACTGTGCCACCAAAAGCTGGTGGCAGGATTCACTTGGCTTGAATGTTAAACTGGCTGACTATGCCCTGCTTAGGATGGAAAGGCTAAAGGAGGGGAAGGATCAGCGCTTTAAATTACAAACATTGTTCTCTCATTTAGAGTTCTGGATAAACAAAAAACTAATGATACTTTAACATATATGGGACAAAATGCTGGCTAAACTAGGCCAGGAGGGGGGCATCCAAGGGGTCTGACATCTCCAGTGTCAGTCAATCCCTCGTATCTATTCTATTTCATTCACATTTCACAGAGAAAAAAATATTGACTTACCTAACAAAGCTTCATTTGCTTATGTTTGCAGTGGCCTGATGACATGAGCTACCCTCAACTCCAGAGCGGAGGCAAATAAGTTTAGATTACAGCTAAAAACAGCACTTCTGTTAGAGGGAGATTGCACACAGTGAGAATGAAAACCAGCTAAACCAGGATTTTGTTGGTCCTTTCCTTACCCAGGGCATTGTTACACCTGCTCCAAATCAGGGTGATTGACACCTAAGTTGTCATTTTAACCCCAGCACAGGAGTTTGGGGATGTGCAATCAATAACTGGCCTTGGCCCCTCCCAGAAGCACAGAATCAGATAAGGGGCACAGCATGAGGCTGCTGCTCGGGTCAGGGCTGCCTCAAACTTGTTTCCCTCAAAATGTATGTACTTTGAAGCTTCCTTCTGTCTTGAATCCAGATGCAAACAGGAAAATTGAATAATATTTGCAAGCAGAAAGGCTGCAGGATGACTTGTTCTGCTTCAACATTTTTTGCCCTGGGGAGTGGCATGGTGCATATGGAAGGGCTGTCCCAGAGGGCAGCACTTTGCAGGCTGCAGGGAAGAACTCAAGCCAAAATAAACGACTTGTGTCTCCTCTGAGTCATTCCAGCCATGTTTTCATATAATGAAATACAATCATCAATGTTTGGAATCAGGGCTGTAAAGATTATGATTTTATGAACATGTTTTCCTGAATGTTAAGTATTTTATTTATAATTTTCCTCCTCACCCCAGTTCCTTCTCCCTCTTCCCATTTACTCAGCCACCAAAAGGCAGTAGAATACAAGATTGTCTGTAGAGCTGAGAAACTGTTTAATTTAGATTATGAATTAACCTCTTCCTGACTTAAAATCCAATGAGGCTACTAGGCACTTATATTTTGTGCAAGTAACAGTTGTTACAGAATCTAGTTATGTTTCCTCCTGGTGCTAAAAGAAACCTCAAACAAAAGCAGCAAATCCAGAAAATTCTCACCTTATTAGCACAAAACTGCTGAATTTTAATATAATCTGATAGAAGCCATTCTGAAGCCTTCAAGACACTAACAACCCTAGGAGTCTGGGTTTAGACTGGTAAAAGTTCATCACAAAATCTACCTGCCCCCTTTGCCAGCATCAGCTACTTTAAGAGACTGCCTGAACCATCGTGGCAATAAAGCAAAGTGTTTCCTGCAGACTTTGTGAAGGGGAACTGCCCTGTTGCAGCCATTCCAGCTCTGTTGACAGATCATAGAACCATAGAATGGTTTGTGCTGGAAGGAACCTTAAACATCATCCAGTTCCAACCCCTTGCATGGGCAGGGACACCTCCCACTAGACCAGGTTGCTCAAAGCCCCATCCAACCTGCCCTTGAACACTTCCAGGAATGAGGCTTCCACAGCTTCCCTGGGCAACCTGTGCCAGGGTCTCACCACCCTCACACTCAAGAATTTCCTCCTAATGTCTAACCTAAATCTCCCCTCTTCCAGTTTTAATCCATCACCCCTTGTCCTCTGAACTACAAGCCCTTGTAAAAAGCCCCTCCCCAGCTTTCCTGTAGCCCCTTCAGGAAGGCCACTATGAGGTCTCCCCAAAGCCTTCTCTTCAGGAATATGATGGGGACACACACTTATGGTTCAACTCTCTCCCCCCCCCAGGTAAGAACCATTAGTTTTGAATTTGTAAAATGATTGCTCATTTTCTCCATCCTCCTCCTATCAATAGCTTCTGGTTTACTGCATTTGCTTAAATGTTTGCTCTTCTTCCCCACCAGCTGCAGCTATTGGCCAGCAGGTATCACATACATGGTCCTTTCTGACATTGTCCCACACCGTCTGGCTCAGGCAACACATTTGTAAAGCACTCCAAAAATCTATCTATGGATTTAAAAAATACACAATAATAGACAAGGCAAACCATCACTAAGTACTTGACTTTTATCCATCTTGTTAGCCAGCTCCAAAACCATGGAGAGATTAGTTAGCAACCATGCAATTTGTTGTTTGTCATATTTTTAGGCTCATTGTAAAAGTAATCATATTTTCACAGCTTTCAGTAGAAGACTGAAGACTTCTTTAACAACTTATCTAAGGGATTTGATATTGTGAATCACTTCATTAAGAAGGTTTTGAAAAGATTGCTATTCACTCCAGTTCCCCAAGTGGGTTCCAGAATGATTAATTACATAATTTATTTATTGTATAAGTGGGCCATCAGATTTAGTCACTTCCCCCTCTCTTTGGTTATGATTTGCTTGTGGCTTCACAGCAGAAAGCAAATTCACTGTCAGTAATAATAACTGGAAAGTTTTCATCCTTAAGCTTTTACAACCCCTTGGTTTTCTGAAGGATTTTGGTAGCTGGTTATGTGCTACAATGAAATTAAAGCACTTCCCAACTCACATTCCTTAAGACACATAGTAAACTAAATGTAATCTGTCAAATTATTTTAATGGGAATATCAAGGCTGGCATTGGCTTTTGGAAGAGACCGGGGATAATATTTACTGTTCAGATGGCACTGAGCCCCAGGATGCAGAATAGCTACAGTGCCACCTTTAAAATGTGTAACAGTACTTTACAGCTGAAATATTATAGGAAAGCTGTAAGAGGAAAAGCATGGGCTGTTCACAACTGGCACAACAACTCAGGAGAAAGGAAATGTCACCCTCAGCTTTCTCAGGAGTAAAAGATGCACACATTTGGGAGCCAACTGCTTCCACAGTGCTGCTTTCTTCATCAGTAAACCTTCACATTTTCCCCTTCCGAATCACTGTGTGACAGTGAACCACTGATCACCCTTGGTGATGGGACTAGGAATAAGGCTGGGCACAGAGAAAGGCTGAGGTAGGGGGAATCTTTCCAATGCTCAGTTCCAGGTCACCCAAGTGCCAGCGAGCACGTGGCTCCACCTCCGATCACATCCTATCCTCCTGGGAGCAACCACCTTCCCCTGCTCCTCTGGCTGTTCCCGTGATGCTGTTTGCACAGGTTACAGAGGGTGCTGAGAAGCCAGGCTGCCAAGAGCCACGTTAGCAGGCAGGGAAGTTTGCTCACCGAATCATGATGGTCATTCTTGCTGCAGCAAATCACCACATGGAAACTCACAGCAATTCCTCTAGGTCTAGACATAGTTGACAAATCAAAGCTGCTTCTTAGGTAGCAACTGGGCTTCAGGTGGCTCCCAAACGATGGCAAAGCGTGGCCCAAGCTTAAAGTCCTCATGCCTGGACAGAGAACACACAGCTCCTTTCCTTGCTGTCAGCAAGGGCAGCACACCTCCAGCTGCAGCAGATTTTGCTGTGAAGGACAGAAAAAGGGCCTTCGCCCAGTGACATCCCATGCCTCTTCTTTCCACATCTTATTATTTCAGCATCATACTTTCCCTTTAAATAATTTCCTTCCTGTTCTAACAAAAAAGGTTCTATTTTAGACCTTCAACTTCCACGCTAGAGAGATCAGCACTTCTCCAAGACCCTCTAACCCACAGAAAGTGCATCTGCTAAGAACACCTTCGATGACTATTGCTACTTTATACCTTTTCTTTCTTTAAGTCAATCCACAAGCTTTTCCTAGCTCAAATTCCAATTTTTTGTGCTCAGTTTTGAGGCTCTTGATGACTCTATCTTTCTAGTCTGGTCTGTTACTGTATCTCAACAGGGACGTTGTGAAAATAAACTTGCATTTTTGAAGGATCCAGAAACCATGGCCATGACTGCTACACAGAAGTTCATCAGGAAATTAATCCTTCTGTTGCTGTTGTAGGGCTGGAATCCTGTGCAGGAAATAAGGCTTGAGGGTCACATTGCAAACGAAATCACCACCAGCTCATTATTAATTTAACAGTTTCTGCCACCTGCACCAGATGAGGCAAAGGAAGAAAAAAAAGCAAACATTAAGAGTGTGTAAGAACTCAAATCTGCAACTCAACACTTATGCAAAAAGAGGTGGCATTAAAACTACACAGGTAATTGAACTATGTTTTTTTCCCACCTGGATCAATGTTACAACTGCTCCTGACTGCAGTGTTCCATAGTTTCCCAGAAAAAGTATCAAAATAGGGCTGGCACAGACCACTGGGAGCAGATCGCCATGGATTACAGCACCATAGACATCTACAGATGCCTAGCAAGGTGTTCATATGAAATCAAGTGTACACAGCCAAAGCCAGAGACAAATATTGAAACAACAGCCACTTTACTCTTTCTCTTCTCCCTACTGATGCATCACTGTTTTTCTGGGATTGTAGAGCTCTTGGTAGGCAGTCTGAGCCCCAGGAGAACACTGCATGCAAGGATTCC
>NW_009970719.1:94161-119899 GCF_000747805.2 Chaetura pelagica | reverse complement strand
TTCCTGCTGGTCAGATGACTTAGGCCCAAACATGATATAAACATTGAATAATATGACTTTATTTCATTTTTCCTTACCACCTTTACCCCAGCTCCCTCAGCTGCTCCCCACAGGACTTGAGCTCCAAAGCCTTCATCAGCTTCCTTGCCTTTCTTTGGACACTCTAGTAGCTCAAGGTCCTTTCTTCAGTGAGGGGCCCAGAACTGAGCTCAGTACTGGAGGTGCAGCCTCATCAGTGCCAAGGACAGGCACTGGTGTGTAGTCCTGCACATGTATCACCTGCACACTCTTGCCCTGTGTTTATTCCAGCCAGGCCATGTCTCTGTCACACAGTCCCTATGCTGCCTTCGGGGCAGAATGCTCAACCTAGCTAAGGACTTACACTTGCCCAAAAATGTCCAAAATATTACCATGCAATGAAACTAGCCAGCACAGTGCTTTGGGCAAAGGCTTAGGCACTCCTCTGACAGAGTTCCCTTCCCAGGATTAATGGTCTTCATGCTGGTGGTAGTAGCCATGAAACAGAGAGAGGAACAAGGACCCCTCTCCTCAGGCCAAGTTTAAGTGCAGTCCTTCCTCCTGTGCTGGCCCCTGAAATCCTTCCTGTAGCATCAAGGGGACAGAGTAGCAGTGACAGAGTGAGCTCATCCAAGTCACACTGGTGGCTGAAGTATGTGCTTGTACAGATGAGGGTTTAACTCACTGGCCAGTACAGTTTCATGCACTCCCTGCTCTCACACTGAAAAGCTGACACTGCTCTACAGAAAGCACAGACATATTCAGAATAAGGACATGAACCAGAAAATTATTTTAGATCCATTAGTTATAATTTACACACCAATGACATACGGCATAAAGACAAAATATACAGATCTTCATATATATACACACATGGATCAACACAGCACACAATTTAAAGTTATGTTACAATTAAGTGTACAATTTTAAATATGGCTTTATAAACTAGTAGTTATAACAGTGCTAAAATAATGTATGTCTCATGTAAGTTCATAGACAAACAACATAATGAAGCTACAGCATTAAAGTCCTCATTTAGCAACGTGTTGCTTCGTTTTCTTAGTTAAACCTTGTACACACCATCTAACTGGATATATCCCTCCCCCTATTCCTATCCACACACACTTTACTCTTCCTGGATTGCACATCCCAATGATTAAAACTTGGAGACTTGCTTTCTTCAAGTATCTTGAAAAAAATTAAAACCTGCACATTTGAGGAAAGGTTCATTTTAAGAATAAACTAAGAAATGAGAGAACAACAGAAACAAACATAGTGCCCAGTGAGAGTATCAACACAATCAGTGAAGCTTGAAAATGCACTTCTTTTTTTTTTTTGTTATTATACAGCATTTTTTAAAAAAGGGTCACCATCTTGTTTGCCTTGCTGCCTCAAAGCAAATTTTTAGGCAAGGATAGTTAGGCAGAGAAGTAAAAGAAGTGGTAAATTCTAGGTCACTTGGAAGCTCTGTTGGAAACTCTGGCCCCGCTGAAGCAAATGGCACTTTTGTCAGCGACTTCCAAGGGGGAAGGATTTTATTTGTTCTGCAGAAGCTGAATGCCTTTTGGAAGCATGTGCTCCATTTCAGCTTTAGTTTGTTGAACTGAATGTGGAAATCATTAGACAAAATCCTACAATCCTTTTTATGTACAAGCCAGACTAATAATCTCCCCTGGCCTTAAAAATCTGGAAGTGGGGCAACCAGGACATGGCACTAACAGTTTAGCACTGCAGCAACACACAGAACATTTTCATGGATTGAGATTCCTGTGCTGTACAGACATTTCATTTTTTATCCCAAACTCTTCTGGGAACTACAGAAACCTTTGCTGAGAAATACTTCATCTTAGGGTAGTTCCATAGGGAAGGAAGGCAAGAGAAGCCCTCCCTGGGGGCCATCAAAGGGAGGACTGCCCAACACTGCTGAGACAGCCAATTAGTGCTTCAACACCTCTCCACTACGGCAAAGTCATAAAGACAAGGGTTGCTGGCCTGAAAATTAACTCCCCCCCCTCCTGTCAGAGACCCATGTGGTAGAGGGGGATGGACAACACCTTCCCTCAACAGGGGGACAGCCACTACCAGCTGGACACAACAGCCCACATTCACTGTGAGCTCAAAGCTGTGCTTGCTGCAAGGCCCTCTAAAGGTGTCACATCCAAAGAGATCCTTGTCCTTGCCCTTTGTCCCCAGGACACAGATGACACTGCAGGACAGGCATGGGATGGCAGCACAATGGCAGCCTCACCGAACCACAGCTACTGAAAGGAGCCCCTGTGCTGTCTACCTATCCCTAATGAACACCCACAGCACAGCACCCATGAATGCCTGCAGCACTAACCAACTGCTGAAAACCACTGAGGTCATCCAAAGGGTCCTCTTGGTCCATGGGATTGGACACAACTACTTGTGTGCTCCTGCAGATCACAGCCACCGACACCTAAGGCACAGGTCACACCTACACTATATATGACCACGTCCGTCTGCCAGCTACCAGGCCGCCCAATGTAATTCAGCACTTAAGAGAGCATAATTTGCTTTATTCCAATCACATGCCTAATTTATAATTTTGCAGTATTTGGGGGTGGGGGAGGGGCTAGGCTAAAGAGCTGCTTGTCAGAAAACAGACTGAAATTCTTATTGAAACATCTAAAGACAGGACCCAATTGAATTCATCCCCTGCCACAGAAATTTCACTTGGTGAGCTGCCCTGCATAAATCTGCACATAACACACTTTTCCAGCAGGCAGTATTTTGTAAGACTTCGTAGCTGACAGATACAGCCCCTTGAATGAAAACAGTATGAAACTGTCATGATTACTTGAGCAGACATCACTGACAAAAGGAAATTTGTGCCTGAACTGTTGCTACAGAAATATTTCAGGCAGTATTTTTTCAAAGAGACTACAGATCTGGAGGGACATTGCCAAGGTTTTAAGGATAAAAACGTGTGACTTGCAGTGTTATAATTGGATGGGAACAGTCCTCCTGATCTGAAACATCGGGTTGGGTTTGGTTTTTAAATCAAGCACCACATTTGTAGGATTTCTGTAGGACCTATACATCCCAGCATCTGCTTCCTCCACTTGGTAACAGTGAGCTCTGCTGACAGAGCCAATGAGTCCAACAGGGGTAAACAAATCCCCTCTGACATGACAGAGCCTTACACAGTCAAACACTGCAATTCACATGAAAAAACAACAGACTGTTTCAATTCCAGCTATTGGAAATGCTTGCTTTTTAAACTTCCATTTGCCAAACGAGGAACAGACCAATTATCCCTTCTCTTAAAGCAGGATGACTGAAACAAAGGCACTACTCAGCCACTGGTGGTATTCAAGGCGAAGTAACCAGGACGAACCACACTCCTCAAGGAGATGTGGGGTCATGCTCCAAGTTGTGAGCAGGGCAGGGCTCCTGCCTGGCTGCTGGAACAGCTGTGGCCAGGCTGCAGGTTCAGCTCATGTCATCCTGTTGTGACCCATCACTCAGAACCCTCTTTGCATCCCCCTTTCTCCTCTCCCATGCACTGCCTCCTCCCTTGGACTATTCAAGAGCCCCCTGCCCTATTACAGGCGAGGACAGGCAGCACATAGGAGCCTCAGACTAGCTTTCCTCCTGCCAGGACCACATAACATGGTCTACCTGAAACCAGCGTGGCAGCCTGGGGCCACAGCTGGGACCACAGACAGGTTTGGCTGCGATGCTCTCAGGGACCTCAGACATCTGACTTCTGGGACAAGGGTCCTTGAAGCCTTCCTGACATCATCCTCCAGTGAGTGTCTGGCTGTAGGAGTGGGACCCCCAGCTGGGAAAAGGGCCTTGTGTGGTCAGTGTCACCTCAGACACAACATCATGGCCTCCTTCCTCCTTCAGCTCCAGCTTGAAGCAGCCATCCCAGCTCACCCACCGGGTGGTCACCACCCCACATCTGTCCTGGGCTTCACTGCTGCAGAGACACCTGATGTCCCCAGTCCCCACCAGCACCATGGCCAGGACCTCTGGCATCCCTACGACAGATTTGCTTGGAGTCCTCATCAGTGAGGAAAAAAGAAACCACAGGAAATAAAAATGCTCTCTGACTGGTTTTGGTTCTGCATAGCCCATCAGCACCAAGATAAAAAATAAAGATGACTAAAGGAAACAAAACCAGAACACTGCAGGACTAAGAAAATATTGCTATTCTAGCAGAATTCTGGAAAGACAAAAAATCAGTTCTGTTTTTACAGAAGAAAACCCTTGTCTTCTCTTTCCCCATGCAATCCAAAATGAACCATCACTTTTTCATAGATGTTCAAAAACAATTATTTTTTTAAGCATTATTTTTTTCCCCCAGGAACACTGCACCAAGATGAGCTTCCAAAAGAAAAAAAAACTTGCATTAAATCCTTTCAAACAGGCCTAAGACTCAGTATTTGTTTCTGAATGAGATAAATAAACTCAAGGATTTCCCACCAAACCCAGACAAAATACTACCCCTATGAAGCCATGAAGAGAAACTGTTTCCTAATTTCACCTCTCATCTGAAACACGGCCAAGCACAGAAACCCAGACTCCATCTAGAGTAGCTGTCATGAGGAGAAAGCAAACTAACTTCTCCTAACTTCTACTCGGAAGTAACATGAGTAGTTCATCAGGAAGGGAAGGCATGGGATGAGCTGCAAAACCCATTCACCTCACACCCTACAAAACCCTCTCTGACAGCAAAAAGCTGCTTCCCCTTCTGCAGCCCCTTCTGATTCCCTCTTTCTTCACCCTCCCCAGGGGTGAAGCCCAGTACCTGGTCAGTTTGGACGAGGTTCAGTCTCTGCTGAAGCACACCGATTATCTGAAACAAAAGCAACAAACACCAGGTACAAACGTAACTGTGTCCCTGCAAGGCACCAACATCCTCAGCAGAGGTCACAGAATCACAGAATGGTGAAGGTTGGGAAGTACCTTAAAGACCATCAGGTTCCAACCTCCCTGCTATGAGCAGGGACACCTCCCACCAGACCAGGCTGCACAAGCCTCATCCAACCTGCCCCTGAACACCTCCAGGGAGGGGGCAGGCATAACATCTCTGTGCAACCTATTCCAGTGCCTTACTGCCTTCATGGTGAAGAGTTTCTTCCTGATGTCTAACCTAAAATCTACTCTCTTTCAATTTAAAACCATTACCCCTTGTCTTATCACTGCCCTCCCTGGTAAAAAGGCTCTTCCCATCCTTCCTGTTGCCCCTTCAGGTACTGGAAGGCCACTGTAAGGTCTCCCTGGAACCTTCTCCAGGCTGAACAGCCCCAAATCTCTCAGCCTGCCTTCACAGCAGAGCTGCTCCAGCCCTTGGATCATCAAAGGTCCCTACGCAGTAGCACTGACCCTACCTGCCATGCCAGCAGCTCCAGATGCCAGCAGGCAAACCAGTCCATGGTATGGCACCAGCTGTGCTTCAGGCTGGTGCCTCCAGTCCCTGTGCCCACCACTGTGTGTGGCAACGTGAAATCCAGATCTGGCTACACTCACACAGGAGGGTAAAATAACACAGCTGACTTCTGGTTAACCCACATTTGGGGATGTTGCAAGGATGCTGCCATGGACTGATCTGTCAGCCCACCAAAATTATAAAGGTGATACGGCCTGATGAACTCAGGCTGGTCTTGACAAATACGACCCATGGTTGGGACCCACCTGCTGCAAGGACACCCTGCCAACACTGGAACAGAGAAAGCAGAGTCTTCAAACACATGTGGGTAAATGCATAAGAACACCTCCATCAGGATTTCCAACACACAAACTAAACACACACACAATTTCTAAAGTGGAGCTTTTTGATGTGGATGTCTTTTATCCAGACTACTAATGACTGCATCTTTGCAGGAAGCATCTGCTCTGACTTGGCTTTGAAGTTTCACAGGCATTTCAGGCCTGTTCTCTCAAGACCAAAACTTATCTTCTTGTGCCCTATTCCTGTGCTTACTTTCCAGAAAAGAGTTCAAAGTAAGTGGATGATTTCTTCTTCCTACTTGGTTTTGGTTCAATTTGCAAATGATACTTGCCCACAACATCACAGACCATCGGCTAGAATATGGCTCCAAGGACATGCCTGGGGAACTGAGCCAAGAGGTGTAAATTCACACCCATCTCAGATCACACCAAACTGGTCAGCTCTCCCTGCAGTGGCTCCCAAGCACAAACAGACCTGGGAACTCACTGCAGACATGTGTGTTGCTGTTTCACAGTCACTGCTAGCTCGGTGTTTCCCCCGGACAAGCACTCTCCTCTGAAGGACACACTCCATGATCCAAGATTCCTTGAAGGCTGGAGTTATTTCAAGCTCCAGACTATTAGGATTACCAACAATTAATATCCTAAAGCAGCTGTCTACCCTGTCTGCTCCCAGAATGTCTGACACAACCAACACATTATAAAGGTTTTGCAGAGGGATCCTGATTCGTCCAATCCATAATTAAAATATTCTTAAACATTCCACCACCAAAGTCTGCAGGCAAATACCCCATTTCATATGCATGTTTGCAAATATCATAACTGTCTATATGTTCTAAACGCTTTATCTCTACTTAAAACCAACAAGTCATGGCCAAGCAGCACTGATGTCCATGCTTACCTTCAAAGTGGTGAGTAAATTCAATGGATTAATTCTCACCTCTAACCTGCATTTAGGGACACATGGACTGAAAGCATGTCAGCACCTGTGCAATCATGCTGGATTTGGAGTTCCAGATCCACAGATGTGCTAGCAAAGGTGCTTTAAAATCCATTCTGGTCAGTCTTTCAGCACCTGGAATCCCCACAGCTGGTGGTGCTGACACAGCTGTCCTATCTCAACCATCTCCCGTGCACTGGCTGTAGGGACTGTGCACTCTAAATCAGCACAGTGCCCAGCACCCACTGAAGTAACTTCTAGAGATGAAGTCAATGCTCCATTTGATTGCCTGGCCCAACATCTTGCATTTACTCAGCATTCCACACCTAGAAATACCCCAGATCATTTTGCATGATTCATGGGCTTGAGGTGTCAGCTGGTAAAGAGCACAAAGCATCCACTGCTGAGACACACCAGACTTCAGTAACAATATCCTGATTCTTTATCCTTGCCTCAGAATAGCAGACAGCAGCCAGTGGCAGGAAGTAAAACATCATCATAATTTGAAAACACAGAAGAAACTTAGATGCCTGAGGCAGGCTTTGGCCAACACACATTCCAGATTAAGTGTTTGGGAGATTATACATTAAAACTGACATTCCTCTCTTGAATGAAAATATTCTACAACAGTGATTTCAATCTTCTGCAAAGAACAAGAAACACTACAAAGCTTCTTCAGTAGGAATTTGTTTTCCTCCTGCCTCTCCTTCACTGTCTCAGAAAGAACTCAGAGCAGTCCTTTCTTGCAGACACTATAATAATACGTGCACCCAGAGTGTGGGTCACTATGAAATAAAATACCCCCCCAACAAAGCATCAGTTATTTTCTTCCATGGGAGAAAGGTGTGCCAATCATGCCTCTTGCATTTCTGTCTTCTGCCCATTCCTGTGAAGGCAAGATATCAACTCAAACCAGCTCTGGCAAATGCTCCACTTCCCAGAGGTCTGTCTGAACCAGCTGTGGAATCTGGTTTTGACACAAACAAAAATGTAGATTGAAAGGTCCTGTTGCCCTCTAAACCTCCAGTCATAGGTGTTTTAAGTAACTGCTTTCCATGGTTCCACCTGGACAGTTACACAAAATGAAAGAAGGCTAAAATAGGCCAGGCAGAGTATGGCAGCTGAGTCAAGCACAATGCTCACTTTCAAAGTGGTGTAAACCTCTTCCTGATCTGGAGGAGAAAATAAATTGCACTGATCCCATGAAGCAGCTTGTCTCCAAAATGGAAGATGCTTGCACCCATCACTTGCATTGTTCATGATCTCTGTAGTCATCCATGTCCACATCCGAATCAAAGAGGGAGTGTCCAGTGTAATCTGTGTCAGGGGTCTGAGAAATACTGTTCCCTTCCTCATCAAATGTTTCTGTCCTTGAATAAAAACTGAAGTCCTGCAAAGGGGAGTAAGTCTTGCTTGCTTCACTGCTTTCCTCAGATTCATACAGAGTGTTATCATCATCATGGTGCCATTCTGGCCAAAATTTCCTCCTTATTCTTTCACAATACATAGCAAGGTTAATCAGTTCACCTGCAACACAGCAAAACAGACTCCAGTAAATACACCCAGTCAATAATGCTCTAACTTGCCAGCTGATGCAGAAACATGTTAGGAACAAATCCTGCAGGTTCCTTCCAAAGAGATTTCAGAATTCCAAGATTCCATCAATCCTCTTAACAGCTCTGTTTGTAACTTTCATGTAACTTAAAACACATATTATTAACCTACATACAATAAGAAGAGTTGCATGGGAACAAATATAAATGCATGTAGCAAAATACCTATGCCAAGTTCAGCCTCTATAGAAATAAAATCAAGACCAGATACTAAAAATTTAAGTTTTTCATAGTAATATTCTTGCTTATTTTGCAGAAACGTGGTTTCTAAAGACAGAATTTGATCCTATGTATACAGTGCTTACTGAAATACAGTTAATTTGGGTTTTCCACCACCAGGTGGCAGCCTTGTCTACAAGATAAATTCACATTTAAAAGTTTTAACACGGTCACTGGCTCACCCCTAGCGTTCCTAGCCCGAGTACCTAATGCCTTATGTTTATACATACAGGCATGCTTGAGTGTCCTTAGAGAAGGAATTAAAAAACGGGAATTTATAATATATATAATATACATTAAAGGGAATGCCTATGTGAAACCTACACTCACAATAGCCTGAGTAGGTGGATGGGTACAGAGAACCATCCATACTGCTTGGGTATTTGCATCTATTACCATCTATTTATTTTCACTAAAGACATCCTAGTTCAATAAACATAGTACTCCTTCTTAAAAGCCATGGAACCTTCAGAATTTCATTTGTGATTCCCCAGACATCAAGGGGAAGAACTGTAGAGACAATACTTAATGTCCTCATCTCAAACATTTTTTTCCTCAAAGTTTTAACAGTCAACAAGTCTAGGCTTCCTAAATGTTGCTTTAGCTCTCTCTTGCACAGAAGAGTAGATCTACAGATCAGATTCATTCCTGTTACATCAATTTCACATACTTTTCCTCTTTAGCTCTTCCCACTTTTCAGACTGCATGGTTTTATTCTGAGACGGGATGCAAAGATACCTACCTTCACATGCCTATAGCACCCTACAAGGAAAAAAAGAAAACTAAAAATGTGTTTGTTTCCAATTCAAGCAAAAGCACAGTGGCTGCAAAGTCAGGCTGAACTTCTTCCTTCTCCAGCACCTTCAATAACAGCAAAGGCTGTGACTGCCACGGGACAACAGCAGTTGCAGCTCTACCATCAATGAAACTACTCAATTCAGCAGAATTTGTCTCATAATTGTGCTTTCATCTTCTCGTACTTTACTTAGCATCAGAGGCATTCAGTCTTTGCTACATTAAACAGCAGAGAGATCAAGTACAGGGACAGAAACAAGGACTGTGCAGAACATTAAAAGAAACTGAACGAGTTTAAGACAAAACAACATTACAGGATACAAATGCTACATCAAAGCCAAGAACAGCCAACAATGCAGCTGAAGTGCTGCTGCAGTCTTCAAATGTCTATTAAGACATTCTTCAAATGTCTAATAATCTCATCAAATAAGATGCTCCAAGTTTAAACATGGCAAATGCCACCAAGAGCTTTTCATCAGAGATCACTTTAGCTTTCTTACCTTTGATTAGTCTCTCTGGCCGAGTCCCTGGGAGTGTCCACATTGCCTGTGCCAGATGTCCAAAGACAGTGGCATCCACGGTGGAAACATGGGGTCCCATAATGTACTTCTTGTCACCTGAAAATACAACAGCAAACATTTCTCACCTGGATGTCACTTCTCCACAGTTAAAAAAAAAAAGGTTGATTATACCTTTAGCATATTTTTCACTTAAATCATTTAGCTGAAAAGGTTCACTCATTCAAAGACAGAAATCCAATGTTGAATATGGTTCAAAAGCTGCTGCTAGAGTTCAACAGGCAAAATACATTACTGCAGCTTCCCCTGTGCTTACCAATTCTTTAACTAGGCCAATTACAGAGCCACCACTGGCCAAGTAACCTCCCCTTCCCCTCACAGCTGGCAGCGCACACACACTGCAATAGTTCTGCTGCCTTTCAAATCCCCTCTATAGCCAACAGGTCCCTGAAGGCACCATTTTCTCCTTTGGCATAGACCTAAAATTGTTCAACCACGGTTCCAAATCATGAATGTGCCTGCTGAAAGAAGCTGGTTACCCTGTATCTCTGAAGTGTGCAGATCCAGTTTCAGGTCACTCAATCTGATCACACAAAAGAAGAAAGTCATGCCCAAAGCTTTCCTCTCCCACCATTTGTTCAGGTGAAACCAATGCACCAGCATGCTTTCCTCTCCCACCATTTGTTCAGGTGAAAGCAATGCACCATGCCTGGCAGCAACTGCTCAGAAATGACCTGCATCTCCAGAAGGAGGACACAGCTGTAGGTAGGAGTGAACATCTCCCCTCACATACCACCAGTGTCCCCACCAAACACTGGTTTCTCCTGCCATGGGCCAAACAGAGGCATGTCAGGCATACAGGCAGGCAAGTGAAACAGCAGCCACTTGGGACTGGCCCAGGTCAGAAGAGGGACATACCTGCTCCACACACTATTCTGCTCAACTCTGTGGGTACCCCAATGCCATGATGGTCTTAAGTGACCACCACAGCACAGACAGATAACCACCCAGGACAGGAAGAAAATGATGTTTCAAAGCCATTGTTTGCTAAGGAACATCCTGTATAAAGTTGGTTCCTCATCACAGGCACAAGACCAGGAGCAGAGAATGCACACAGGGCACACAGCTGAAACGTGTGGTATTGCAGGGGTCAAGTTAGATGGTTGTTGCACTGTCCCTGCCCTGGCCCAAAGCATTATAAACTGTGAAATGTGGTAGATAATTGAATTCTTCAAATCCAGTTATCCCATCTCCCCAGGACATTCTTCCCCTGCCCAATATAAGTTGCCTGTAATTCAGCAGGTTATTAAATGTTAGGTTTATTAAGTGAGTCTAGAAAAAACATCCAGCAGTAAAATGCATCAAATTCCAGAGTACAGTACAGCACATGTTGTCATCCTCCTGTACTGCAGTGTAGCAAAGCAGTGCTCAGGAATAACCAGTAACAATAACATCGCCTAACCTGCCAGATGTAATTTTAACACAGTTAACTCTCCCCAGCCCTTTCACAGCAACATCCATCTACTGCTTGAAAACTACGCACAGGGTAAATGTTACATCTCTTCAGTATTTATGTGACCCTGAGCTCACACACAGCTCAGAAATCGGTCCCCAAACCACAGTTATAAGCCAACACTAGGAATTTAGCACCACACAATGGGCCCTGAGACTCAATCCATAATGATGCTGTGCTGGGAAGTAACACTGGCCATTTCCATCTTGCTACCACTATGGCCAACAGTGAGTGAGGGCTGCACCATCCTGCTCTTTTGCAGAGTGGTTTCTCCAGGCACAACACCCCACACCTTCACATGCATGGAAATGAAGGGGAAGAGGAAGAAATAGAGCTGGGGTTCCATAAAACTAAACCTGGCCTTAGTTCACCTTGCAATATATAACATGGCTTCAATGCACATCTCCTTCTACCAGATCCAATCTGTTCCCAAATCTTCCAGCACAACTTTTTTCCAGAAGACTTTCTGACAGACCAGGTGCCATCTCTTACACAGCACCTGTGGCATTGATGCTACCACAGTGCTAATAATCTCAAAGACCTCCTTGCATCCTCTGGCTAATCCAACAGAAATGCAATCACCGGGTCACACTGGACCTGGACCCGATTTGTACCACCCGAGGATCTGAGAGCACACAGCTCTGCTACTCACCAGTGCATACACCAGAGAATTAACAAGCAGCTACTCCAGCATGGAGTCAAGAAACCCCATCAAGAGATGTTGATGAGACACAGGGCTGGTGGGAGATTTGCAGCCTTCCACAGCAGCACATACAGCCCAGGCAGGCTGCTGCAGGGCATTTCAACCAGCATTAGAGGCTGGCATTCAGGTTAGTCCCACCTCTGTGTTTCAGTGCTGAGCAGCCCTGCCCTCTGCAAAACTGCAAATGCTTTTCAAAAGCCAGTTCAGGCTGCTGCTGCCTTGCAACTCCCTGCTCAAAACCCCCATTTCCCCAAAAGCTTGAGGCAGGCAGGCAGGCAGCTCAGAGGGCACCAACAGATTTATGGACACTGCTCATTCACTTGCATCTTTTAAATAATTACCAAAATGTACATTTTTAATACATTGCTAGTTATATGCCCAGGTTCCCCTACTTCCTTACACTACTACCAGGCAGTAGGAAACTACTACAACACAAGGAAATACATTTGTGGTTTAAACACTACAGGACAGAGAGCAAGATGATACCAGTGAGGTGGGCTGATACAACACAGGAGGATTCGTTCCATTTCCCACATTTATATGAGATCTGGTGGAGTCTGTTAGGGAAATAGGTACATGGAAGAAGGGAAAAGGATTCTTAGAAATTAAAAAGAAAGGAAAAAGTACAAAGATGCGACTGGGAATGTCAAAATGAGTGTCACAAGACCTGGCAGCTTCCAACTTATCATTCGCCAGAAGCAGCTCTTGGAATTTAAAAGTTATTCTTGTTCCTACTTGAAGGGTCTCTGTTAAAAAATCGGGAGCATTAAAACAATCTGATATGCCTGACGCCTGACAGCTACAGTTTGGTATGTGCAGCTATTCTGCATGACACACATCCTTTTTAAGCTCTTCAGATTGCCCTCTTATCAGTGGCCAAAAACTCAGCTGTTTCCTCTTCTGGGAAAATACATGAGACCATAAACATGGAGGGGAATGTCTAAGATTTGTGTGCAGGCAATAGGCTGAATGACCACATTCCCCATCCCCCTGTGAAACAGAATAGTCTCCAATCAGGCTGGAAGTCCTTATCCCACTGCCTGTCCCCACACCAGGATACTACCTGGAGGCCACAGTTACTATATCCAGCCACAAACAGCTGGCTGGAGAATACCTGAGAGTGCTGGTGTTAATAAAAATCAAGGCAATTATAGAACAGTAGACAAATCCAGCAATAATCAAAAGGGCAAATATAACATAATCCATTTCAAAGGGGAAAATGGAAAAAAAAAGTCCAATATTCAGATGGTAATGTAGTAAAAAAACAGAAATACAGCAGATGCCCATCAATGCTTTTTGAAGTCCACAAGCCACAACATTCTCATCAATAATATGGAAGTAAAAATAAAACCCCTGCTTGTAACATAATGTATCATGCCATTTATAAAATTGATAAAGTGAAGAAAACACCTGATCCTTGAGGATTTCCAGTGATTCTTCCCACTAAAACCAAGAGACTGTTTGATTATAGCATTTACCTTCACAAGATGATGACCCAGGCCACCCAGGAAGGGAGGAAGAAATACGAGGAGCATCTGCCTTCAGGCTGGAATTCGTCAAACTCCAATTTGAAACAGGTCAATTTGGAACAGATTTTGATTAACACATGTCACCAATTACTAATGAAAGTGGTGGCAACTCCACCTGCCAAGATCACATCATTAAAACTGGAAGCCTTTTGGAAAAACATGCTTCAGCCAGAAAAAAGACACAGGCCTCAAGATAGCAACCAAGCAGTTCAATTCAGAGATGTGTCTAGACAATTTAATACCTTTGAACTCAAAACTTTACAAATCTGAGTGTCATCACAGACTCCAGAGGAAGAGGGATGCAGACTTCAAATAAGCAAACAAAGAGACTTTTGCATTTACTCAGGAACACGTTTCAGTTTTCTCATGGAGACTACATCTACTCTTGGTAACCAGGGTCAACTCCCTCCAACAAGGGGGCTGGAACAGGAGTTGGATTAAATTTTTTGTTAACAAACAAAATGCAGCATGACAAAAGACTGACAGAAGATGAGCTGCCAACAAATCTCCCCCTTTTGTATCCATGCATCACGTGTCTTTTTTCAACCTTGCTCCCAATCAAGCAACTCAGCATGTTTGTTTCAGAAAGTAAAGTTACAGAGAACTCCACACATCACCATCTAGGTCCTCTGCAAATATTTTCCTTTCCAAAATGTCTTGGAAGTCCAGAAGCTTCTGCCCCCTGCTTGGCTCTCCTCACTTTGTTCCCTCCATCCACTTCACACTCATCTATTCAGAGCACATGCAATACATTCTTTCCCCAGAGTGCAGGGCAGGGAGGCATTCCTCCTGTTCCCCCAATCAGCCACCTCTTCAAAGTCATCATAACAGGGAACAAAGCAGCTACACAGGTACCATCTCTCTTGGCTCCTTGTGCAAGAGAGATAAAAGCTCAAGGGAATCAAGAATCTGCCCAAAACTAATTTCTCAAAATGCACATTTTGATGAGTCTCAACAGACTGCAAGGTGAGGAACAGTGCAGACAGGTGCAGATTTCAGCCTGAGCTACACAGCAGAAACAAGGCTTATGTGGTTTTAGCTCAGTGAACTCAACCTTAAGATTTACCCTATGGGATCTACCCATGACAACCAAGAAGCCTAAAACCACCTATTTTGACAACACAGATCAAACTCATTTTGAATAAAGCTGCTAACACCAATCAAATACAACAAAGTCCAGCTCATCAAAATAATATCTAGAAAGGGCTTACAAATGGCAGCCTCATAACATTCTATCAAACAGCCATGAGTCCCAAAATGAAAAAATGTTACACCCCCAAAAATATAAATGAGATTTGCAGAACTAAACACTAGGCTTTCAAAGGCACAATTTGGTAGGAAACAGCTGGGAAATAACAACTGTCCCTGCCAGAGCAAGGGCGGCACTGAATGACAGCAGCAGCACAGATACTACCTACTGACAACTGGAGGTTATTTGTGTATGTGATGAGGTGGCCAGGAAGGAATCGATTTTGTCCTGAGGCCAGTGGGCTGTGAACAAACAGAACACATGTAAGTCATTGTACATTACCCAGGAGGCCTGCTAGAGTCCTCATGTCCTTCTCCATCAGCGTGTACATCTCCTCCTCTGAGAAGCGACCGATGCCATGGCCGTACATCTCTCGCTTCACGATCCCCTTGGTCAGGTGGCAGAAGATCCACTTCAGCAAGTCGCTAAAGGGGCCAAAAAGTGAAACCATCTTCTGCGTCTCGTGAAGATTTTCCACCCACTGGCAATAAGCTAAAGTCCTAGGAGGATGCAAAAACAAGTTACGGTGGTAGAATATCTCACAACGACTTGGCAGGGAGCTTTCCTCATGCTGAGTGCTCCCCGCCCTGGTGAAGGAGTTTCCCATAAAGAGCAGACCCTAATGCAGCTTGGAACAACAGCAAAGTGACTGTGCAATACTTAAAACACACTGCCCAATGCTTATTCTGTCAGTAAATTCTGACTCACTTCCAGAGAAGATGAGATTTTTCAAGCTGCAGAATTCTGTTAAACTCACATTAACAAAGAGCCAAAAGTGGCACAGAGGGTTTATTAGCTAAAGATGACTGACTACACAGACCTGGGGAAAATAATGACAAAACACCCCACAAAGAAATCAATACTTCCCACCAAACTCTTCTTGCTTTCTACACGACTGAAACTCAGCCAAGCTGTAACTCTGCCCCAACATCAATATTGTAGCAGTGACTTTTCAAAAGATCTCTTGCTCTCTTCAGAAACTAGCAATGACACAATCTTTTAAAAATACAATTTAAAAACAAATTGAAGGGGTGGGGGTTTTTGAGTTAGGTTTCTCTTGAATTCTTTCTATGAAAAATTGTCCATTGCAGCACAATGCCTTGTGCTCAAAGTGATTTCATGTAAGTCATTAACAGTGAGGCTCGTGCAAGTTTTGCTGCAAACATATGAAGAGTGAAGAACTAAAATGTACCTGCTATGTTTCTGATGGCTTTTATCCTCAACAGGTTTCTCCACAAGCTCTTGTGCTGTATTGATATACCACAAGCATCCTGCTGATGTTTCACACACTCCAGTACCACTCTCCTAATGGGGTTGTTCTGCACAATCCTTGTTTTTCAAACCAGATGGATCAACTCAAGTCACTGAGCTGAAGCGAAGTTTGAAACAAAGCCAGATTCAGTGAGAAGCACCAGCACAAAAGGGGGGATGTGAAGCCAGTAAGCACAGGAGTCTACAGCTACTGTAACTCCAGAAGCATTAACTTTGGATAGAAGATGTGGTGTGAGGCAGCTTTGCTCCAGGAACAAAGGTAAAACAGGATTTAAGAAGGATGGAAAGAAGACTGGGCTGAAAGCATAAGGGTGCTCCACCAAGCAGAACATTTCAGTAATCATGCTTCACTGGGCTGGGAAAAGACAAGGTCCCTTAGGCAGGTTCAGCTCTGAATACAGGGGGAAAAAAAACCATCTCTGGTCTTGACGCAAACACCAGGAAATAATTATTGTCTGTATCTCTTAAGTTACCACTGATTACTTCAGTAAGTTAAGCAAAACCTGCTCTCTGAGAGCACTGCTGTGTGTCTCTCTGCAAAGACCCTACTTCCCCAACAGAAACCTGACCAGCTTCATGTGTCAGCTCTGCAACAAAACTTAGTTGCTTTAAGACAACAGGCCTGGCCACAGAGAGAGGGACAACGTGAAAAAGAAGCCAAACAAAGCTGAAAAACAGAGGAGACTCTGCTGCAGCATTCTGTAAACCTAACCAGTTGCACAAGACTAACCTGGCCATATGGACTCATCATCACTATTGCTCACTCCAACCACACCGGCGAGCTGGCACCGCACCAAGAATGATCAACCACGTCCAGGATGGCTTTCATTTCATGAGACAGGATGAAAAAGGTTTCCCACAAAGCTAATTAGCCTATACTTTAGAGCAAAAATACAGTTCCTAGGCACTTGCTTGCTATGGGGCAGAAGGTCTTCAGGTCTGGAAGAGGCAGAGATCAGATGAAGCACTTAATGATCAGGACAGCAAGGCAGGAAGGGCAGAACTACACAGGATAAACCTGCTTAGGCTAAATTGTCAAGCACAATCTTAGACATCTGCTTGTCACTTTGAGTGAGTAAAGTTGTCATCTGTCCCAGAACTCAAATTTCCATGGGCAATGAAGGCAGCTAAACAACCACAGAGTTTACTTCTAAAATGTTATGGTTCTGAGCACGCAAAAGCAAAGAAAAAAGTAGGCTCAGATTCTGAGAAAGTTAAATGCACTTTTTAAACAATCTTTACAAGCACTTTGTTAAATCTATGCAAAGGTTCACTAAAAGGTGCCACCTACCAAAACATGTTCCTCGGCCTTTAATCCCACCCATCATCCCTCTGCTCAGACTGCATTACTAAAATATTATCAACATTAAAAAATGTTAGGGTCTGGAGAAGAGGAGGCTGAGGGGAGCCTTTATCACTCTCTACAACTACCTGAAAGGAGGTTGTGATGAGGTGAAGGTTGTTTTTTTTCTCCCTTGTAACAAGCAACAGGACAAGAGGAAATAGCCTCAAGTTGTGCCAGGGGAAGTTTAGATTAAATATGAGAAGAAACATCTTCACTGAAAGTGTAATTAAACACTGGGACAAGCTGCCCAGGATGGTGGTTGAATCACCATCCCTGAAGGTTTTTAAAAGACGTGCAGATGTGGTGCTTAGGAACATGGTTCAGCACTGGACTCATTTGAGTTAGGTTAATGGTTGGTAGAGTTAAGTTATGGTTGGACTGGATGATCCTAAAGGTCTTTTCCAACCAGAACGATCCTGTCATTCTGTTAGGGAATGCCAGAAATCAGGTAGTCTACATAACCTACTTTCAGCATAACTATACAGTTAAAACTTCAGTTAGTAGCTAAAGGATGACATAATTATTTTAAATACTGACCTGAACTGAGCACTTCAGGAAACATTAACATTCCCATTTGTGCCAGCACATCTGTACAAATCTTAAAGAGTATAAATAAAACAATACTGCTCAAGAGCAAGGCTGCAGGGCTGAAGCAAATCTGAAGTCTAAATGTAACAGCAGCTTTGGCCTCAATACATAAATCAGGAGAGGAGATGGAGAAAGTGACTCATCAACAGCAGCTTGGCTGATTATCCCTAAAGTGTCTGAACATCAAGGCAAGGAGGAGGTGCTCACAGGGATGTGAACTGGGGGGTATTTTTCCTATCTGATTTTGTGCAGACTGGAATTTCTTGATATACAAAAGGATAGTAACAAATTTGTTCCACAATCAGCTGTAGAGACCTCACCTGCTGTGAGCTGGCCCAGAGCAACTGGCTTTTCAGCTACCAGCAGCATTCAAGCCTCATAATTGCTAATAGCAGGAGAGACATTGCTCTTATAATTAACTGGATATATTTAAATATAATTATATTATAGACATATTTTATGTTTAATACATGGCAAGTCTGAGTATCAGCCAAACTCACATGCATTTGTATTCTCATTCCATGCTTCTCCTGTACTTCAAGCAGTCATCACATAATGTGATATTTGCACAGACTTCTTGAGAGACAAAGCAAGAAATTAGTTAAATATGTGTATATGTGCACACCTATGAATCACTACAGTTGTGTTTGACAATACAGCTAAACCAATCTAATGGGTTAGTTTGGTTGAGCTGCATATTCAAGGCTTTAGGTTCTCATTAAACACATTAGCATCACCAACATGAGATCCCTCTCCTGAGAATCAAGTGCCAGAAAGCACCTTGCACTGACTGCTAGCCCTTCAGGCACCAGGAGCTGCCTAGCTTGAATGCTGGCAGTGCTGCTGAGCCCAGCATGTCAGCACCAGAAGGACATGAGAATCTGACATCCTCCAGCCCATCTCACACAGAGGTCGGATCTCACGAACATGCTGCAGATACAGCCAAAACTCAATACATCCTGAAGATGGCTGTGTGCACCCTGCTGGTTTCTGAGGGCCCACAGGCCACTGCAGGCAGCAGGGGTGACCCAGGGCAAGCCTCCAGCAGGTGACAGAGGTCTGCATCAGAACCAGGACCTGGGCTGAGAGCCACAATACTGGCCTGCTCCCACCTTTTCCCTGCTGACTCAGCCCAACACCCATTCAGGTTAGCAGGCTTTTTTCTTCTTTGGCCAATTTAAACACAGCTAAATCCTGACAGCTATGGCATTCTCCAGGGAACAGGAGCTCCAGTGCCAGCTCCAAATCAGTCTTGTGCATCTCAGAGATATGCTCTAATCCTGGCACTAGAACTGGGATGCTCACTCCCTCACTGTCTCTCAGCCTGGGGCAGAGGCAGGGTGTCTAGAGGATGAGCTTCAGAACAGCCCTGCACTGCTCTCAACTCCAGCCAGAGCAGCAATTTCCACCTGTAAGAGCCAGTCATTGGCAAAGTAATTGGTGAAGAGGAGCAATTACCTCAGCAAAAGACAAATGTTACAGGAGGAGATGCTGAGAACCCACCAGGATTAGCTTCATCCAGAGACAGCCTACCACAGGATGTACCTCGCTGCTCTGGTTGATAAATGTACTCCAGTGTTACTTATTTATGCTGAAGCTACTTTGTATGCTGCTGGCAATGAACTGGCATGAATCATGTTTTATGTCACTGCTTTGGAGGCTTGATTTTATAAACCCTATTCTGCAGAAAGGGGATCACTGTCAGAAATCCCTCACCATAGGGCTTGGGGACACCATGAACAAGCCCTAACCTGCTGGTGGGAAGTGGGCAGGTTCAAAGACACAGGTGAAGGGACCCCACAGCCACAGATGCAATGCTGTCAGGGAGAAGTGCAGTCCTACTCAGCTAAAGCCAGGCTTTCGTTTGGTGTAACTACAGGATGGTCAAAGTTGTTATCCAGGGATTACAGGGGTACAACTGTGATGTCTCCAAGCTCAAGCTTTGCCTAGCACAGAGAACCATCATGGTGTAAGCTCACCAACATAGGATAAGGCTTAAGAGTTGGATATTTTACTCCACTGCAGAAAAAATACATCCCTTAGGGAAACTCAACTGTGCAACTAAACAGAAAGGCAAGAGGGATATACAGCCAGGCATGCACATCTCTGTTCCTACTTGGCCCAGCTTTGTTCACCAATTTCAATGCCACCTACCTGGGTCAATGCCTGAATTTGCAATATCCTGCATGCTCACCTGTGTCATGCCCAGCAGTGCTAAGTCAGCTCAGAGGGGCCTGGATAGAGAGGCAACAGCTTCACAAAGGAAAGCAGATTTGTAATTGACACACTGCAGCACTCAAGTTTGTCATCAGTTATGTTACATTTAAAGAAGTCAAGTCTATGGACTCAAAAACAACACTAAGGCAAGAAGATGGAGCATTAGGGGATTAAAAGTCCTCATCTTCCCTTTGGCAGCTATAATAACTGAGGGTAAAAATGGAAAACCAAAGAAACAAGTTAGATTTGCAGGCTATTTGAGTCAGATTTCTGAGGCTATGGCACTGCAGATGGTGAAGGTCACACTTCTTAGAAGGCAGGGATTACGTTTCTAAATCGTATATTTAAACCTTCTTACTGAATGGTAAAATTCTTCCTAGGAAACACTAAAAATTATTTGAAAAACTGTACATACACATTGTTGCTCTTCTTCAATCAAAAGGTAAAAGAAAAGGCAGATAAAGGCATTCAACTTCAATCACACATTGTTTTGAAGAAAACAAGTGCAACGAGCATGCGATACTCAGTACATCAAGGACTTTAACAAGTGCCAGAAGCAAACTACTGGGAAAAAGCCTTGTGCTTGCTGAGTTTGCTGACAATGCAGCATCTAAGTCCACCTGCTACTTCTATGAATCCAGACAGGAAAGGGCACTTAAGGGGCTGAAATGTTAAGTGGATGGGCAATCAAAGGTATTATTTTCATAGATGCCAGTAAAACGTGTAAGGTATCAATCAACAAGGTTATATTTGTTTTCCATTTATATACATACTTCAGCTTCTCAGGATACTGTGGCAAAAACCATATCCTACCAACTGGAAGTGTTGTCAACAATACACACCAACAGGAGTATCCTGTGTTACAGGAAAGGTAATAATCTAGATCATAATCACACACACATAATAATCCATATCATAATCACACACAATTAATTCAAATCAGTAACCACGAGAACACAATATTCCAGATTAACAACAAATGCTGGATTTGCTCCTCTGCATCCCCCAAAACATAAAACCTATTCAGCCACCTTAATTTTTTGCTCTTTATTAACCAAGTTGTTTCTACACAGAGGCCATATGAAACAGGACAAGAGGAACAGCTCACTGCCTCCTCCCTTCTGCAGAGCTGCAGGTGAACAGCCTGACTCCTTATCTTGCTTAGACAGCATGACAACTTCTCAGGGGAAATAGCCCAGCTCAAACTAGCATACACAGAAAGAAGCAGCAGTTTTCTAGGGTGAAGAGAGTTTTGAAATTAATAACTGGGTACCCAAGTTTCTTGCAAGTGAAAATAAGCATTCACATGCAGGCATGTGGGGCACAGGGGCAGATCTGCCAGCACAAGGACGCAGCCAGTGTCACCATCCAAGCTTACCAGTAGAAGTGCTCCTCCACCATCTTTGTCACAGCTCTGGAAACTGCTCTTTCATGTGGACCAAGGTGTTTATTTAAATTGACTCCAAGTTTCTCTTCCAAAAAGTCAATAATGAACTCAGTGCCAGATACCTTCTTGTGATTGTATTCAATCCAAGGCATTTTCCCTTGAGGGGAAAGTTTTCCATCAAAATAGTTCTAAGAAAAAAAAAAAAGGCAAGTAAACAAACCAACACAGAGACAACAAAGGCCCTTCTGGAACTATTTCAATGAGAATAAAGCTTTTAAAATACTTTTCTGTCATTTTAAAGGCATCATTATCCAACAGTTTTTATTATTTTTTTTTAAATCAATATTGTAGTGGTAGCTGTTCAATCAGAGCAACAGCTTTACCCTACATGACAATTCAGATAAAATTATTTCTATTTATTTTGGATGCCATGTGATACAATATTCTTTAAATACCCTGGTTGCTGAAGGGGTTGGAGATGTTCAGCCTCCCAGAAGATTTGGCCTGTAATTCTAAACAAGTTCTTAATGACCGGACTCACACCTAAGTCTGGCTGTTGCACAGAGCAGTACTCTTCATCTTAAAAGTGCTTTATAAAGGCTAATATATTACCTATCTCAGATAGCTGCATTACCTCTAAGGATAATACCTACACAATCAAAAGCCTATGATGAAAGGCACATCATTCCTTTACTGGTCACATATGCTTCTGCAACCTTCTGAGAAAATGAATCCATTTACAGACACACCCATTACAGTTGGGTTTTCCAAGAGTCCAGCAGCCCTGCATCACCAATAAAGGTGCTCGGTGTAGCCCTCACACAGAAGAAGCAACATATTCTTCCCATTTTCCAATTGGAGAAAATGAAACACAGAGATTGGAGAATCTCAAGTCATCAGACAAACATGAGAGGAATTGCCAGCTTCAAAAACATAATCAGGCATTTAACTTCATCGCTCTCTTACTTCTGAAGGCAGAGACACAAGGTAGAACTTTCTTCTGATTCCCATCCTCCCATCCTGTTAATTAGGGAACAAAAAAGTCCTAGCTCAGAAGGCCCAACCACAAAGACTCACAGTAAAAGCTCAGCACTTGGCCTCTGGTAGTCACCCAGAAGCATTCAGGGTCAGCAGTTCTGGTCTCAAGTATCTACCCTTCTTGAACCCACTAAAGATGGGTTAAGGTGCTCTGGCAGTGAGGAGTGTCCACCACAGCACACACCTCCTGCTCAGCCTGAAAGCACAGCATCCTGGCTACTGCTCAACACCAGGGTCTGCAGAGCACTCTGAGCACACAGCCATTCCCACAGGCTCTTCCCTCCTGGACGAAAACAGAACGGGTAACGCTGCTGGGAACTCAATGGGTAACACTGCTGGGAACTCAATGCCTTCTGGCTGCAGCCTCTTCTGGGATTTCTGCCCAAGCAAAGAGCATGGTAGGGACACCAGATTAAATGATGTCTCATCTACTGCATCCCTATGTGGGTGATCAAAGCAACTGAATCCACCCCACCTGCACGTGTGGGTGACACAGGGGTTAATACTCTGGTCCATGGGAGAAACTCTGAAGTTGCTAACACCTGAAAGTGCCAGGAGAGAACTGTCTCATCCTTCCACCTTCCAGACCTTTCCTTCATCAAAAAGGCTCTTTCAGCACTCACACTGACTTACAGGTTTCCACAATTTTAAATTATGAATTTACTACAGAATCATAAGCTTCTTCTGGAACTACATAGTGTGTCTACATGGCACTGAGCACTGCTGACTTCATCAAGCCCTTTCAGTATCAGACTTCCCTTCCTGTGCACAAACACTGATGTTTTGTAGAAGCTATTTAGACTTGAAGATGTGTTTATTACATACTGCAATTACTGTAGTCAGTATCATTTGCAATCCAGAAAAACAAAACCAAAAACCTTATTATTCTTATTATTCAACTGCACATTTCTTCCAAATCACATAGATAACACAGATAAAAATACTGCATAAAAACTTGTTCGTACTGCATTAATATTACACTCTCAAAAATACAAATGAGAGCTAAAGTTCTTATAGGAAAGTCACAGAATCATAGAATGCCAGGTTGGAAAGGACCTCAAGGATCATCTGGTCCAAACTTTCTAGGTACTACTATAGTTTATATGAGATGGATCAGCACCTGTCAAGCTGAGACTTGAAAACTGTCCAAGGTGGGGGAATCTACCACTTCCCTTGGGAGACTATTCCAACGCCTGATTGTCCTCATGGTGAAAAATTTACCTCGTATCCAGTTGGAATCTCCCCAGAAGCAACTTGTGCCCATTACCCCATGTCTTTTCCATGTGACTGCTTCTAAATAGGGAGTCTCCACCTTCTCAGTAGCCACCCTTGAAAAACTGGAATGGTAATGGAACATGGTAAACTGGAGCCCCAAGCCTTCTCTTCTCAAGGCTGAACAAACCCAGCTTTCTCAGCCTCTCCTCACATGACAGGTTCTCCAGTCCTCTAATCATCCTTTTGGCCCTTCTCTGGACCCTCTCCAGCCTCTCTGTATCCTTTTTGTAGAGCAGGGACCAAACTGAATGCAATACTCACTTGAATTTAAAAAAGCTTTCTTGGGATTTTCATGTTTCACTACATATCAATCAATGACCTGAGAAAACCTCAGTCTCTTGACAATTCCGTTATATTGTTCTTGCATCCACTGTTCTCAAATGATAAATTTTAGGCTTCAAACCTCATTATCCTTATGGCTGCTACTAACAGCCTTCAAATATTTATCCATTTTCACTTAAAAATTGTTCCAGCTGCAAAGCAGAGAAAAGCTACAGTATTACCATTTAAAAACAAAAACAACCAAACAAAACATCCCCTTGTACCTCATAGTACATTTAACTGAACTGCAGCCTGCAAAGCAACAATAACAACAGCTCCTCAGAATCTCATTTATAGAGGCATTTATAAACAGAATGGCATAGGGCACTTCTGGGGTAATTTTATAGTACCATCCAGAAGAAATTAGGTTCCACATTTTCAACTGCTGCTCCTTATGCTTTTGCTTTTACTCATGTCACTTCCCAAGGAGGCTACCATCTTCACAGACCTGGCATGAAAACAGCACGTTTCTGCTGTGCTAATTACTTATCCAATTACATAAATGCTCAGCTCTTCATACCGGTGAGAGAATCGAGGAACACCCAGAAGATCTCCACAAGCACCCAGAATGGGCTCTTTCAAAGCAAGCTTTACCAAGAAAAGCATCAAACATTTTGAAAAAAATAGGTAGGTATTACAACAGCCCAGCTGGGGTGGGGCTGCTCGAATTATTTCTTATGGAGAAGTCACACTTAGAAAGGCTCACTTCAAGAAAACATCTGCACATTACAAGAGCACATCTGTTGGGAGAAATTCAGATGGCAGTAAGGTAGGAATGTGCCACCCCATTCCACTCCTTGCATGCCATTAAGGCATGTTGTGTAACACACAGCTTTATCCAACAGTCTGATGCACTATAATGAACACAAGAAATGGAAAGAAAAAAAGCAGTCCGACCACCCCCTTCCCTCTTCTTCACCCCATTTCACAGCCCTTCCTTTGAAGCATCCCCTCCCCCAGAAGGTAATGACCACAGCAAGTCTCCAGAGGAGAGCCCCAGGACCAGCTGCCTCCCAAAATGCTATTCCTTCACCATAACAGCCCCTGCAAATACACAGGGAAGCAAGGTGTGTCCTCCTGCATCTGGCTATATCCTCCCTCTACACTCACCCCACCACCCACTGGGGGGCCATCAGATATCTCTGTCATGTACAGTGTTCTAACAGGTAGCGCAGTCATGAGGGAACAAAAGAAATGTCTCCAGGAAGTGTGAGTATAGGAAACTTCATAACTCCAGCTGAGAAAGGCACTGCCTGCTGCTTACTCTCCTGCTCCTCTCCCACTTAATCCCACAGTGACATCCATACTTTGCTCCACCTGCCACAGCTGAATCCAGGACTGTACTCCTAACACATGGACAGAAAAGGAATCTGCCTCTTCCAGAAAAAATTGCTGCATCCTCAGCTTACGATACCTTCACCAAATTTACCTCTAAAACCTTACACAGGGTCAGTAACCCCACAAACACCTTCAGCCCATACAAACTAGCACAGCT
>NW_009970719.1:91902-94103 GCF_000747805.2 Chaetura pelagica | reverse complement strand
ATGTGAGGAACCAAGCTGGGTTAAAACCAAATAAACTAAACCTTCATGACTCTAGGTAGGTCAGGTCTGGCCCAGCCAAATCTGGCACAGAAGAGCACATGCAGGAAGGGACAAGAGGTGCTGCTTTTGGTGGTCCTGCTGACCCATGCCACCTTAGTGAGCTCACAATAGAGATGCAACACCAAAAAGTCAGTGCAGAAAATACAGAAAGAGGGGAAGACAACCCCTCTGTAAATCCCTCTCTCCAAAAATGCTGGTGTTAGATGTCTAAACAGCCCCATCCTGCACCACAAAAATGTGCAGTGTTACCTTGTAGAAGTGATCATAACCTGCCAAAGATCTCTTACAGTGCAGCTTTCTCTAATTACTAACCATCAGAGCAACTTTGATCATCACAAACCTCTGAACCACATTAGCTGCCATTAGAAAGAAAACAGAGCTCATTAAATAGCTTTCCCTTCAAAACTGCAATTTCTACCCAAATTACTCTGGGTGGAGAAGCAATGTGCACTAGTCCTTCTGCCACAATGACATGTTCAAACTTCAGTATCTTGCAGGTTCTGTAAACCTAAATGAGGAAAATACATCCCACAGGATGGAAATCTCCCTCTGTAGTGCTCTGAAGTTTCTGATTTAAGTACCATTAAATCTCAAGATAATGAACATTAAACTTAGGCTTTTAAAGACTCAAGCAACATGTAGTAATTGGGTTTTCTTTCACTTCTTATTTAAAGGAGTTTCATCGCATACAGAGCTGAAGGAATATCAACCACATGCATTTTAAGCAGCAGTATGGTTGTTTTTCCTCTGTAAAACACTGGACATAAATGCAACATAATTCCTAAAACCTTGGTATACAGCAGTAAAAAGTTACTTGAACCCATGTGGAGTCAGCATGCAAACTACCCATAGCTCAGACTCTTTCAGACAAACTGAGATGCCAAATTTACATCACTTGGAGGAATAAAAAGAAGATGAAAAAAAACAAACTATAAGATTTTTCTTTTCCTCCCTAGGACCCTTGTTATATTTATCACCATTGTAGTATCATCTTAAATATACTCAATGCATCAAACAAACAGAAAACAAACCCATGCCGTGCCTGAGGTGCACACCAGACTGGCAGTGTCCCAACTAACCTTGCTGCTAACAGGAGAGACTGCTAGATGAAAATTTCTGCTCTCCTGACCCGCAGAGCTCTCTTCCTCCCCTGCAGGAGGATGGCAAGGGCTGCACCCAGCCACAATTAAGGAGCAGGATTCACAATCTCTAAAAGCAACCCTGTGTTCCTTCACTGGCGGGGAAGCACTGGCGATGGGAGGTGAAGCATGAGGCAAGCACATCTTCCCAGGAGAGCTGCAGAGAGAAAAACTCCCAGAAAACTAAGAAGCTGCAGCTGCCTAATCTTACTTCTTTAGCAGAGTGAAATTCAAAGCCCAAATAATGTTACAGTTCAGTTTTAGGGTATTATTTAGCATTACATAAACTCCAAACCACTCTCCCACTTCAGCACTTCCAGCCAAGTTAGCTTGTAACACTCATTTAGCTTCACCAGTTAAATCTAGAGCTGTTCCAGACCAATGCAATTCAAGTCCTATCTTTAAAGGTTATACACCAAATTTAACTGGAGACACAGAAGTGTCTGTGTACCCACCTTGTCGTAGGTGCATGTTTACATCTCCCCAGGTGAGACAGACTGGGGAGGAGAAGAGGTGGGATGCCTATTTGCCATTTCATGCAATTATAGGAAGCTGAAACATAAAGGGAAACGGCACAGTGTACCTGGTAGGGTAAATCAGCCATCCTCAAGTAGGTTTCCATTTTCAGGCAGAAAGGAGATAAACTGGGGACGCCGTTGGTCGGCCTGGAAAACTGATGCAGGATGATGGCATCTTTTGAATCGAGCTCTTCCTCTTTCCTGCCGAACACAGAACGGGACTTAGAAATAAAAAAGAACAGCCACCGAGGCACACGAAAGGCACAAAGGATGATGAATCCTGGCCGAGGCAGCACACGCATCCTCCTCCTCCCTCCTCCTCCTCCCTCCGGGTACCACCGCAGGGGTTTGACCCACGGGATGCAGAGCCAGCGGGAAGCGGGGAGGCCCCCGTGACAGGCCGGGGAGAGCAGAGCCCTGCTCGGGGCCAGCCTGGGGGCTGCCAGGGACACCTGTGGAGGGGCTGCGGGGCTCCTCGAGAAAG
>NW_009970719.1:72887-90713 GCF_000747805.2 Chaetura pelagica | reverse complement strand
GGGGTCCCCGCGTCCCGCAGAGGGGCCGCCCTCCCTCTTCAGGCCGGGCAGAGCATCACGCCCGGCAATGTCTGTCCTAAATTCAGGGCGAAAAGCCCGGGGTGTGCCCGGGTGGGATCCCCCGTGGGCTGCTGCTGCGCAGCAACTGAGGCCTGGGGGTGTGATCCCGGTGTTTTTGGGAGGGAAGGCGCCGTGTCGGCACGGGAACGCCCCCGCATCCCGCCGCGGGTGTCCGTGGGCCCAGGGGGGATGTTCCACGGGGTGACAGCACCTTGACACGGCAGGGGGATGCGGGGAGAAGGCAGCCGAGTGTCCCCACAGCAGATCCCTCGGGATTAACCCGGCCCCAGGGTCCCGGCGCTCCCACGCCTGCAGCCTTCCTGCCGCCCCGGGATGGGGCGGGCGGGAATTCGCCTCCTGTCCTGCCAGATTCCCTGATCCTGAAAGGCCGGCAAAGCCCTTTGTCGCTGATTAACACCATTGCCCAAATGCTTCTTCACGGAGCGCTGCGGTGTGTGCACGGCTGCTCCAAAAAGTCACCCGGGTGTTCTGTTAATGCCATCGGGGGCCGCAGAACCGACCCGGTTCTGCACACAAATCGAGGAACTTCCCGTGTCCCGCAGGGGATAGACAAGGGTTACGGCCAGGGTGTTGTAGCAGCTCTGCCTCAGGCTGTGGGACAGATGAGACCAAGGAGGAGGATGAGATGTCAGAGCCCAGCGCTGGAGCTCAGACCCATGTGCCCAGATCTCCAAGTGCCAGTTTTGCTTTCAGCTCTGCTGGGCAGCATCACTGAAAGCACCAGCCTCTGCCTGCTGCCTGCACTCGCCAGGGAAGATGCTGTGCTCTGGCACCTTCCTGCAGCAGCTCCTTGCAGCGTTTCATTTTTATTCCCGGCTCTTAACTTGTTGTTTTCTGGTGCTCAGTAACCACAGGCTAGAGCGCAGCGTTTGATGCGTGGCTGGTGTTTGGTGCTGTGCTGACACGCTGCTCTCAGGAGTTCATGGGCTCAGAGCAATCCCAGGGACCTGGTTGCTCCCTCCAAAACCTGCTGAGCTCCTTTGCCCTCAGCCCTCGGGAGGTGCTGGCTCTTCACAGCTCCTGGGCCACTCCACACTACAGATGCTGCACAGGTAATGAAGTCAGATTGGAAAGTGAGAGCAGCAGCCACTTCATGCCACAGCTGATCATTCGCTGCATGAGGTTTTGTTGGATTCTTATGACAGGGCAGAGGAGAGACAAAGCAGAAAAGTGCTTTTTTTCCTACTATAGCACATGCAAATCTCAGGCTGAAGATTTATGGCAAGTGGCAGACAGCCTAGGAAATCTGGACTGTCACAGCTTGGTAGCTGGTCTCAGCTTTTGCTACTACAAGAGAATTGCTTGCTGTGTTACAGATAAGAGGGATCCGGTTACAGATGGGATCTAAGCCTCTGTGAGGGCAGAGAAGGGTCCTGGGCATCCACAACCCAGCTGCTGCCACTGCTTGACTGTCAGAGGCAAATGACCTAGGAGGTGCAGGTCAAAATGTCACATATTGGTAGCCAGAGCTTAACACCAGCAAATAAAGAACACGGATGAAACACAAGTTCTGTACCCTCCTACCTCTCCCACACGCTCGACTCACAGGCTGTGCCCTGCCAGCCTCTCTTCCTCATGCATTCAAAGTCTCCTGCCAGCAGGTACTGAATCCATTTGCCCTGGCAGTCTGGTAGCCAAGCTTACCTGGGGCCAAAACAGCACAGAGCACGTTCTCAGCCTGCTGTTTCCGTGGGTGTGGAAGAAGGTGGTGTCCATTCCTCCAGAGGAGGCACACAGCCTTGCAAGGCAGCAGTGCTGCCTGTGACCAGTGACTTGTGTTAGGCTTATTAGATGGTGGCATTGCCCTGGGACCCAAGCCATTGCACTTTGGCCAGCAGGGAGTGTGGCTTTCTGCCTCTGTGCATCGCGGGTACTGCAGTCCCAGGCTGGTTCCTGTCATACATTCCAGTTTTCCCACCTTCTAAGATGCTCACAGGTGATGCCCACTGGACTGACAGCCACCTCACTGTCTCCCTCAGGGAGGGTGGGAATCCAGCTCTGCCTCTCTGCTGAATTATCACTTTTCATTCTTTGGAGTGGTGCAAGTAAGAGCAGGCACTGCTACACCCACACACCTGTCTGGCTGCAAACACACACCAAGCGTGGCACCATCTGGAGCCATGATCCCTCAAACACATCACGCAGAGCAAAATAAGATCTAATACATTAAAGGACACTTTGATCTGTAATCTGTTCTAGTGCAGCTGCCTAAGGGAAGACACAGTAACAGGATAAAATCAGTAGATTTTTCCAGTTAGCACAAACCTAAGCCCACCAATCGAAAATGTGCTCTGAGCCCAGCAGATGGGATGGGCCTTTGCACAGCCCCACTGCAGAAGCTGCCCCATCTGTATGTTGGCTGAGAACTAACTCAACATTTTGAAAATCAAGGTTCACCTTCACTGCGTTGCCCTGAGTTTTGCTTTCCTGTGCTGCTGCCAACTGAAGAGCAGAGCTTCACTCAGCAGGTCTCCCCTGGGGCTCAAGAAACAGGGCCACCCATTTCTGCTCGTCTGCCGCGCTGGTGTCACCCAGGGCTCCTACTCACTGCCCTCTCTGTTCCAAGCAGCCAGAATTTGGACAGCATAAAGCTTTTAACAGCTCTGGTAATTGGTATGGGTTGTTTTCATGGGCTGCTCTGCTGTGCCCTTGTGCAGCGACTGGCTGTCCCCAGAGTGACAGCCCTGTTCAGGTGGGAGTCTCACTGCTGACAGGGCAGCCTCTGGTGTACAGAAATGCTTTCCTTCTTCTTGGAATAGCCCAGACTTACTGGGCCCTTGTCTGAAGAAGACATGATAGGGTTAATGGTGAGGAATGAGTTTTCGAGAGGATGAAAAAAGACTTTTCATTGCCAGCAGGTGCTCCAAGATCCTTCTGAAACAATCACTGACTGATGCCAGGATGGGTTTTGTTGTAATATTAATCATCTCTCTGGGCAGCTTGAGTTTCATATACATGTGGGGTTTTTTTAAATTATTCAGATAAAACCAGTCAGTGTAAAGCTGCAAAATGGACATGCTGCATTTTGAGCTGGATTTAGAAAGCAGGTTAATGATAACTTTAATGACATGCAAAGATACAAATACACAAGACATGCAAACATCCAGAGTCCAGATAACTTCTGTGCTATAACCAAAGCACCTATGTCTAAGTCCACATTAAATGCAATTCCAGCAGTTCCCCCAAGTGTACCTTGCACTCTCTGGTGAACAAAGCCACTTTCTGAGGTGATGCACATCCCAAGACTGTGCTGAATGATGTAAATAACTCAAGGTTCCTTGCTTTTGCCAAAATAAAAGGCATGGCATGAAACCTCCTGCTTTCTTCAGGTGGAAATACTGAGTCTGGCCACTGCTGAGTTGGTCACATGCATTAGTTCTCTATACAGAGACAGATATATAGAAAAAAAGATACTCAGCTGACAGGCCTACAGTGTCATGATCCTTTAGTCGTTTCTATTTTATTACAAGTTTTTTGGATACCTGGCAACCCTCATAATGTTTTGGGGGTTAGTTACACTTTTATAATCAGATCTTCCATGTGAAACTTGCTCAGTGGCAGAAGAGTGTTGGGAACACCTACAGATTGCTTGCCACAGCCTCGTGCAGTTGTTCCCAGACCTTGCCTGTTTGTAAGTGCTCTCCCTCTCCCATTTACAGCATCGTCTGATCAGAATTAAGGTTTGCAGTACATACTGCTGTGACCTGCTTGGTCCCTCAGTTCATATTTGATTAATAACAGAGATGTATGAAGTTTTTGCAGATTTCCTTAAACCGATTTCCTTTCCTTACCATATTTACTCTTTCAAAAGATGCACAGTCTTCAGAGATAGCCCTGTTAAGTAAAAGAGGTGGATTTGGGGGGAAAACAAGTTGTTTAATGCATCTGCCTTAGATTAGCTAGGAACTAGTCTAAGGTGATAATGGCAGAGTGCTACCTGCTGCAGACCCTGCAAAACAGAGCAATGTACCATTAGTGAGCACAAACCCTGTCAATCCAGGGCAACAGGACCACAAGATGTGAAGAGGAGATTGTTCCAGCACAACACATTTGTCTGCAAATCAACTCCCAGCTGAAGGCTGCAGGAGGAAAATGAAAAGGAATGGAAACAGGGAGGAGAGCCACTTCCAGAGGACATGTCCCTGAGGCCAGCTCTGTGCTTTCACCTCCTGAGAGCTCTGGAAATAAAGAGGGATATGAGAGGCAGCTGCAGAGCCAATGGCCTGCTGCCTGCAGCCTCTGGGGAGGGGAACTGATGAGCACCATAGCAGATAGCAAGATTTTGGTTTATTGTGAACTAGATTCTGGAAAAAAGGTGCTTGCCAAGTAGACCTGTAAGTAGTAGCTTCTTTCTTACCTACAGGGAGGATTCAGTAAGGGAGAGATGCTGCACAACCTACGTGGGAATGCTGTCCTGCCTAGACAAGCCATGTGAAGTTTCTTCTGTTACTTGCCATGAGGTCTTGCAGCCCATGTTGCTTCTTCCCTTTTTTGCCCTTTCATGGGACATCACATCTGACTACAGCTTCAGAAACTTTGGCACCTATGTTGATCTGGGCTTTCATACTTCCTTTGGAGAAGGAAAAAACAAGGTGTCTGCAGAGTACTTTGTCAGCAGCCATAGCAAGATGAGGCAGATCTCATCCTCCACACACACATTGCTCCTTAGAAGACACCTTTTGTTGGCAGCTTTGCCAGGACTTTTCTTACTGTTTTGTACTGAGAAATGCTCTTCTGGTGATTGAAAATTCAAAGGGTCTCCTGGCTGCAGAGCAGAGGCAAGCTCATGGTCAGAGAACTGTCCTGTGTTCAGATGCTTTGCATTCTCACGGAATTAGATGGTCTCACTATTAGGATTGGGAAGGGTGAGGAGGAGGGAAATGAACACCAGGCCATCTCTCTCTGACATTGGAAGGAAATCTGGTGCTGCTGAGTTTAGATGGTCCAACATTGGGGTTTACTGGTTTTGAACACCCCGGGGTGTGGCAGAGACACACTGCTCGGTGTCCCTGCGGTGATGGCAGGCACTGGTGGCTGTGGATGTGCCCATCTGGGGCAGCAGCACCTTCAGGGCAGACCCACCAGGGCTCTGGGGGTAGCCAAGACACATCAGTGAAGTGTAGCTTCAAGGTGTGTCAGGGGAGGGGGTCTGAGCTGCTGCTTCTCCAACAGCTGGAAGGCAAAGCTGGGAGTTAAACCCGAAGGTTCACTGCTGGGGCTGGGCTTCATCAGAGGGTGTCCAGCTCCATCTGCTAACTTTGACAGCTATTTATTTGAGCTGGACACATCCTTCTGAGGTCTCCTTCTCATTGTATTTTTTACTTTCATTTTTGTATGCCTTCAGGTTTTGTGTGCTTATTCGAATTCAGGAAAATAAACACTAGGTCTCTTTCTGTATCTTCTATTATTTCAAGTTTTATAACACGACTACTGTACCAGGCAATACTAGCAGTTTAATCTCCAAGTTGTTTCAGGGTTTTGGTTTTTTTAAGTTAACTTCATCTCATGAGGACACAACAGAAGTTTCAGATTTATTAATGGAACAGTAATGGTCTTCACAATCCTTTTAAGCAGAAAACAATTTTATTTTTTAGAAAAAGTATTGATTATATGTCTGGAGTGACTCCACGTAGGAATAAATGCACAATAAAATGCAGATCAAAGAATACATCCTGAATTCCTAATGGCTGTGCAATTAATGCATGTGTAAATCAAGACAGGTCAGGTGATTTTACATCCCAGGTGAAATTCCAGCCTGTCTGGCTGGAATAAAACATTACATGATTTTACATTGCTTCAAGAAAATGGGACATATGTCAATACAAATAAAGTCCATGGTTAGCACAAAGTTTATATTATTAGAATTTTGTCCCATAACCTGGAGGAACCAGAAGAAATACAATTTTGTTTTTATAATGAAAACATCATCTGAAAATAACATTATTTTTATCCAAATTTAGAGCACTGTTCAGCCTAAGCAGATTCAAATTATTTTGAAAGGGTTGTAAAAGAAGCATTTTCTGCTTTCCATTGGAGAAGGGAATGGGGGAAGTATGTGCTCATGATGGCAAGACATTGCATCACGTATAGACAATTAATTTTTGGTGACTCATCATGAAGCAAGAGACAATGCAACAGTATCCACCCTCAGCTGGAGAAGCAGAAAGTTATTCTGAGACAGCACAGAACCAAATAAACCACAAAGTCTGGTTGAGAGGTACTGAAGGATGGTTGCACACCAGGTATGACTGCTCCCTCACAGGCCCAGCAAAGCCCAGCAGAGGCAGCAAGGCAGAAAAAAAAAAGTGCTGTCAAGCAGTTTGAGAACTTCAAAGGGGAGCTGAAGGAGGTAGAGAAATTATAAATTCGGGTTTATGCATTTTCCCCCTTTAGCAAGTTAACATTAGTAATTTTATGTAATGAACATCAACTGAAGTCAACAGCGTTGTTGTTTTAGGATACAAGTTGTTTGTACCTGTGGGCATCTTGGGATGGATAGTGAAGTTTTTCTATCGCTTATGAGTGAGCCTGATAAAAGGGAATTAAATGCAAAGTAGTAGAGTGGGAATACACCTGCATGTGGCAGGGCAAGAGATCCTCTGCACAAACGTCTGCGGGCGCAGGCATTTGGAACGAGGCGCTGGAGGTGAATGTGCAGTAACAAGTGGGAGGCTGCAGATACCCAAACTGGTGTGCTTCAGTCTGACCCTGAGGCTGCCTCCCAACCACCAGTAGCTCCTGTTTGAAGGCACACTCAAAGTTGACTGCCCTGTCTACCTTTGCTTCCCATTTCTTGTCTCCATTGGAATCATCTTTATGATGTGTCCATCCACTTATCTTTGTGTCCAGCTCTGGAGCCCTCAACACAAGAGGGACATGCAGCTGCTGGAATGAGGCTAGCGAAGGGCCACAAAAATGATCTGAGGGCTGGAGCAGCTCTGCTACGAAGACAGGCTGAGAGAGTTGGGGCTGTTCAGTCTGGAGAGGAGAAGGCTTCAGGGAGACTTCCTAGCACCTTCCAGTGCCTGAAGGGGCTACAGGAAAGCTGGGGAGGGGCTTCTGGCAAAGGCTTGTAGTGAAACGACAAGGGGCAGCGGTCTTCAACTAGAGCAGGGTAGATTCAGATTGGATATCAGGAAGAAGTTCTTCACTATGAGGGTGGAGACACACTGGAACAGGTTGCCCAGAGATGTGGTGGAGGCCCCGTCCCTGGAGACATTCAGGCTGAGGCTTGATGAGCTTGATGATAGGGCTGGACTAGATGACCTTTAAAGGTCCCTCCCAACCCCCCACATTCTCTGAGCTTTATCTTCCAGGTATCACTCTTATTCCTTCTGCAACTTCTAGCTTCTCAATGCTGTCCCCCATTCCAGGTACTCCTGGGTACCTCCCAAATCCCTGCAACTACAGAATCAGAACTGATGTAATGATTCACATTCTGTCTTACTTTTTCTCCTCCAGCCTGCTTCATCAGGCTGGCTAATTAGAGAGGCTGAGCCTTTAGACTTCTGAACATCTGGACTGCATGTGATTATTCCTTTCAAGCATTTCTTAGAAGAGTGTTGAAAATAAGCATTCTTTTTTTTTCTTTCTTTTTTCTTTTTTTTTTTAATTAAAGCTGAGTTTTCAACATAAGGAAAGAACTTGAGAAGCTATTTTCAGAAAAACTTTCTACAAAGGCAGCCTTTATGTCTACTCAGCCACTAAACATTTCCTTTCCCACTAATTTTCCCTCCTTTTTTCCATTCCCTGGGAACGAGACACACGGTTGTTTGTGGAAACGTATGTAAAGAAATTGTAAAGTTCTGCAAAAATGGCCATGAAATATCACTGACCACCAACAGGCAGTGAGATGGCATAATGGGACATCAAGTTCTGCTTTTACTTAAAAAGGAAATAAAATGCCCTCCAAGGCTCTCAAACTACTCAAATTGGGCCTAAGTGCAATTAACATTTCAGTCACAATCTGAAGGTGTTGTTCCACAGGGCAGGGGGAGACAACCTAGAAGTTTACTGTCCCTCAAGGAGCCATTTGGCCCCTACTCTCTCCCTGGCCATGTGCTCCCACTGGCCACCTCCTGGCTGGCATTGGTCCTCAAAGGTGGTAAAATTCAGCTCCCTGAACTGAACCACCAGCATCCCAAGAGGAAAAAAAAAAAAAAAAGCCAATTAAAAAAAATAATTACTATTTAGACAAGCACCAGTCCCAGCAAAGGGCTGGGACTGGGGCAGTGAGGACTGATGGGGGAGAGATCATAGAATCAGCAAATTGTTCTTGTTGGAAAAGACCTTTAAGATCATTGAGTGCAACCAGATGAGACAACATGATGAGCCACATCAAAGCTGAATAGCTGAGACTGCCTAGAACAATATGGTTTGCTCAGTTGGATTTTTTAGTTGTTTTTTTGCCAGATCAGGTTCTTGCTCTGCTTTGTTTTGTTGCAGAAGCAAATGGCTGGGAATGGCAGAGTCAAGAGTTTACAACCAGAAATAAAAGAGAGGCTGAAAAAGAGTAAGCCTTAAATATGACCTTCTCTCCAACTCAAAGCAAGAATCACCTCTTGCCTCAGCCCTCACCCCAGCTGCGTGCCTGGTGCTTTAATATTCCTTCCTTTGCCTCCAAACACCACTATTCCTGCAAGCATCACACCTACGGCTCTACTCTTAGGAAAAACTTGGAACAAGAAAGCCAAAAGATCTGCAAACTGATTTGACTTCAATTCTGCCCATTTCAATAGCACCTATCAAATCTCCACAGCAGCTGGGCTAAGAGAAGCATGAAGCTACTGGTTTCCTAAGCACAGATTTTAAGAAGTTTCTGCAGCATGGATATGTAGGATGTCTTCAGTGCACAGTATGGAATTTAGTATCTCACTAACATGATCTCTACTGCCATCATTTAGTTTCTAGCTTAAAAAAGAGGGTGTTTTAACCAGAGGAATTAAATACAGCCAGAAAGGTTAGGGTACCCTACTAAGAGAAGAAAACAGAGGCCTAGAGACTGAAGCTGGGGCACATCAGGACCTCTGGAGACACACCGTGAGTACAAGGACCTGTGCAAGCAGTCCATACTCCTTTGCCCCCACCACTCATTAAACACTGCCAGGTTGACAGAGCATCTAGGAGCAGAAGGTCAGGGGCTTGCAATGATGTTTTTGTCAAAAATAAGGGTATCTGAGGACAGCCAGGTCCATGTGCTTGTTGCCTAAATGCCAGACATTGGTATGGGAGCCCTTTTATGAGCCTGGACAGGGAGAACCCGAGCAGCATGAAAGACTTTTTGTGCTAGATTCAAAGAAATAGGCACTAAAACCCCCCCAACAAACAGTTCCTTCACCACGTGGCTTGCACTGTAGCAGTAAACACCTTTAGAGATAAGTCCATTTATCTAAGAGAAAATTAAGGGGTGACAGTGCAAAAACTACACCAACTACACCTACTGGACAGAGACAGATTGTATCAGAATGGTCCTTCACCTCAAAAATGAAGGTGTTAAGACATCACTGGCTGGGATCTGAGGTTAGATCACTTAAACTGAACAACTTCTGTAATAATCTGCTTATTGATATAGTTGCTTCTCCATCACAGAACTCTTTATGTGAAGATGAATCTCCTTCCCAAAGAGAATCTACAGCCCAAATAGAATGATAAAGCAGGGTTGACTGTCACATCATACTAGATAATCCTTTTCAGTCTTAATACCTTTGAATTACTATTATTTCCATTTTAAATTAACTACATTCTTCCATGTATCATCAGATCAATCGTGGAACTTGGATCCCAAGGCATCATCCAGATGCAGCAGAGCAGAAGGATGCAAATGTGTAATATAATGACAGCCCACCAAACCTCCTGCATCAGGAGGAATGCAGTAATAGCAAAAAAAAGCCTCCACCCAAAAACAACCCCCCAACCCCCCCCACCCCCACAAAAAAAAGAAGAACAAGTTAATTTTGATCCATGCAAACTAAAAGTTAGAAAAACACAGCCAGCCCACCCTTCTACTTGTACACAAGCAGAGAGAAAAAAGTGGCAGAGAGAGAAGCAAAGATAGAATCATGGACAGACACAAGCCATTTTATTACAAAGTCCTATTTCATTGTAGAACAACACTTTTCCTTAACCTGGTACCAGAACATGTTGCACTTCAATTTCAGGACAGAATCCTAATGTATATTTTTTTTTCTAGCATAAAGCTCTGGTTGTTCAGTAAATATTTACCTGCAACTTTACTTCCCTTTACTTGGGTGTTTATTTGGATGAAATAACAAGCACAGACATAAAGTACCTTTATGGTGAAAAGGCTTCTGCCAGCTGAAACAGTCTGGTCCAGACTCTTCTTCCACCACTGCAGTTAGTTCGTATCCACTGTAGAAACACCATGACCTGACAGAGCGGGATTGCTGCTTTTTTTGGTTTTTGTTTGTTTTGGGTTTTTTTTTCCTCAGGGAAAAGGCATAATACAGAAGCAAGTGGTTTTTAAGTGTTTCATGTATTTTAATTGACTCTGTTCAGTAATTTAAATATCTAAGGCATTTAATTTGTCATACACTATTGTGTTTTTAAACTTTCTACATTTAAACTATTATTCTGTGGAGATCTAGTTTTCTAGTAGGACTGAAAATACCATCACATAAAGAGCTTCATCCAAGCTACTGACAGAATAATTTGCATTTTCCTGTCTAACAATTTAAAACTACTTTCTTACAAAAATACTTGCTCTTTAAAAGCTTTGCTCATTTCAGTCTTAAATAATTCCTGAGATAATGGGCACTTGTTTTTTTCTCTGAGACTGCCCTAAAATACTGTGCCAAAAATAGCATAATCACTATTAATGCAAACAGCAAGCTTGTTGTTAAAAAACGTTTTATTATGCCCATCTGGGTGAAACCTTGTTTTCTGTTGCTGGTGGCAGTCCATCCCCACACATCTAGGAGAGGGCACTGCCAGCTGTGGCTGAAGGCTGCTCATTTTCCACCTCTGACAGGGCACCTGGTGGCCTTGACTGTCCCTGCACCCCCAGCTTCACAGCGTGCATTGCATAGTTAATGCTTGTGCTTTCCATCCAGCTCCACGACCCCGAGAGGGGATTATACAACATCCCATTCACAGTCTTGACTGAGAAGCCATCTAGAAAAGAAAGAAGGCATAAAGCAACTGATGTTTTTCAATACTGTGAGACACTGCAGCCTCAGTCCCTTTAGAACAGCGGGTCAGAAACGCGGTTCTTCCTCCCAGCTGGGGAGCAGAGCTGCACAGGCTGCCCCTTGTCAGCCAGCACCATGAGCAGTGCCCACGGGCAGTGCTGGTGACAGCAGGTCCTGCTGCTGGCAGGAGCAGCACCAGCTCTTTGCCAGGCCACCTCCCATGAGCAGGCAAAGAACCACTGCAAAGGAGGTAGGATAAGAAACCCCAGACTCCACACCCCCTCATCTGGTGCCTGGGAAGGGCTGCTGGAGGTGGAGACATCCTTCAGGCTGACATCACACACCTCAAAATGATGCGTATCTTTGGAAGGATTCTGCAGAACCCCCTTGGAAGAGGAAATGTAAGAAAGAGGCAGAAGAATGCCATCAAGCACCAGTAATGAGTGATTCAGCCCTCCCTGCTGAGCAGCAATCTCTGTTCACCACACGGATTTGCTGTGTCCCAGGATACCCGAGGGAAGGCAGAAAACAAACACCCTCTCAAAACCAATCACTCCACTCCACCTGCTCCTCCTTTTGAAGGGGGAACAGAAAGACCCAGCACCATGTGAACAGGTATTAGTCATGTTCCCTACTGCATTGCTGCAAAGTGCCAGGAGAAGACCTTGCCACAAGAACAGCTCAACTCATACTTCAGCTTCTTTACAGTGAACTAATGCAAAATGAAATACATGGTGAGAGTGTTTTAAAACATCTGCAGGGAAGGAGGGCAATGGGCAGAACTCTTCCCAGCTTAGCACCTTCTCTACTTTAAAAGCAATCAAATCAGGGCCATTGAATTATTTCTTCAAGGCAGTATCACACTGAGTAATGAATCTGTGGTAGGTTTCATCTTCACATTTTTGGAAAATATTTTAGCAACATAACACGAATAAAGAACATGGAGCAGCAGCCAAAAATAAAAATGCCTTCACCCAGGAGAAAGATGACAAACAGTGCAGTGGCAGCACTGCAGCTCTGGAGTGTCACCACAGTTATTTTCTCAAACCTGACCTAGAGGATTGGAAGCACTTCAGAGAGTAGAGCCTGCCACCAGAATGGGGTGGAAAACCTTGGCCTTTTCTGTTAGGCTATTAAACAGTGGGGCACCTGTAATGGTCATTTTGTTTCTGCATTCTTAGGACTCCACCTTGCTTATTTACTTTATGCAAAATCCAGTAAGCAGTATGGTCTTTAAACCAGAAATGACACTCATAATATACATATTAACTCACATAGGAAAGGCAGTGTGTACTATTGTCAGTGCTCACCCCACCTATCTCATCCCTGTGCCATTTCTACAGGGAGCATTTGAGTGTATCTCTACATTCCCATCACCCGGCCTGGAACTTACTTGATTCCAGGAGGCTCTCCAACTCTTCAGGGGGAACAAACTTCTCCCACTCATGTGTTCCTTCTGGCACAATGCCTATTATTTTTTCTGCAACCAGGATTCCCAGGACATAGGACAACTGCGTTTTATTGATTGTAGTAATGAATAAAGAACCTCCAGGCTAATTAAAATATTGAAATGCTCCATTAGAAGAATATTTAATTTAAAAAAACCAAACAAACTGTAAATTGAATCACATTAAAACACATAATTTGTCTATCTACAAGTCTACATACTCATTGTAATATAATCAAAACAGTCAACAGGATCCAAGTCTTGGATGGTCTGATAAACATTTCCTTGCCCAAAAAACATCTAACAAAGTCACTTACAACATAATATTGCCCAGGAAATTAATAAATAAAAGGTATTACAGTATATCCAATAACTAAGATAAAGACTGATTATATCCACACATAACTATGAACCTTTAAAAGCAATCAAGGAGCACATCTGCTGTGATGCTAGAGCTGGAACAGAATTTTGTGAGTCAGACACATAATTAGAGCCAGTTGCAGTGCAGTGTGAGCCACAGGTTCCCATTTCACTGTGTCCAGCCCTGGAGGCCTCAACACAAGAGGGACATGGCCTGTAGGAACAGGTCCAGAGAAGGGCCACAAAAATGACCAGAGGGCTGGAGCAGCTCTGCTATGAAGACAGGCTGAGAGAGTTGGGGCTGTTCAGCCTGGAAAGGAGGAGGCTCCAGGGAGATCTTCTAGTGGCCTTCCAGTGCCTGAAGGGGCTACAGGAAAGCTGGGGAGGGGCTGTTTACAAAGGTGTGCAGCAATAGGACAAGGGGCAGTGGTCTTAAACTAGAGCAGGGCAGATTTAGGTTAGACATTAGGAAGAAATTTTTCACAATGAGGGTGGTGAAGCACTGGAACAGGTTGCCCAGAGAAGTGGCGGAGACCCCACCCCTGGACACATCCAAGGTCAGGCTTGACAAGCCTTTGAGCAACCTGATCTAGTTAAAAAGGTCCCTGTGCACTGCAGGGGGGCTGGACTAGATGACCTTTAAAGGTCTCTTCCAACCCCACACATTCTATGATTCCATGATAGCTGTCCAGCAGCAGCAGCACTGCCATGTTTTGTCTCACCTCAGTGAAATGAGATTCAACCAGATTTCTCAAGGTCTTGATGAAAAGCAACACTGCAAGGCTAGGTGATGCCATGAACACTTTTCTAAGGCAGCTCTGGGGAAATAAATTTCCTCTAACTTCCCAACTGCAGTTGGGAAGACAGTTTTTTGCATCATGGAGGAGATTGGAAGGCACCTCTGGAGATTGGTTCAGACTTCAAGGTGGAGAAATTAACACAGATGTAGGTGTTTTCACATTCCTTCAAATGGAAGCCTTAATAATAAAAGAGAAGAAATATTCCAAATAATGAAAGCAAAAACTCTTACCTTTAACACCTGAGAGCAACACTTGATAAACGTTTCAAGGTCAGCAACATGCTCCACTACTTCAGAAGCTACAATTACATCAAAGGTTTCCATACACTCTTCCACAATCTCCTCCAGTGAACTGGACTTGTACTGTATTCTCTTGGCCAGGACTGGATCAAATGACTTGTGTTGATCTGCTGTTCTAATGTTGTCCTCCAGAGGATCAATTCCAGTAACCGAAGCTCCCAGCCTACCTAGAGGCTAATAATACAGAGTAGAACTTATTCTCTGCATGAAAATAATCGACTTAAAGGTGTCTGCAACTTTGCACTGTACATACATGATGCAGGAAGTATCTATCAGAGAACAAGGCAAACAACAATAAATCATGAGCTCTGATCCAGCAATTTTCTGTGAAATTTTCATTGAAGCCAAGAAAAAGATATGCTGGAATAGACACATTTAAATTGTCTTTTAGAATATATTTTTCTGAACCATTTTGTTACACCACATCAAGATTTCCTCTACAGTTACCCCCCAATAGAGGAAAAACAAAGGGGGAATTCAGCACAGTACTTATAGGGAAGAAAACAACACCATATTTAATTACTGCCATTACTTTCTTCAACATCCACCTGTAATGGTAAATCCTCATATCTTTTTAATGGTTACTTAATATATTATTATCTCTGGGACTTTCTCACTGCTGAGAACTAAACACTGATGTCTACTAGGATAGCATCAGGCTTGGCTGTCACTCAAGTTTCTTCAGTGTCTTCTTACTCATGGGTTAACACCTCAAGCCATCACCTTTTCTGAAACAGGCTGCAGAACATGACCACAGGTGTGTTATTCCAACCTGAAATTCACTGGCTGTTGAGGCAGCACACCAGTTCTGCCAGCCTTGCTGGAGAGCAGGAGACCAAGACTACAGGATTTTGTTCAAAAAGAAGGAAAAAAACTCACAAACAACAAAACATGGTGAGAGATTCAATTCCTTTTTTAACACCTCGTTTCAGATGCTGATAAAGTTCATAGAGTAACTCAGCCAGATCTGTAACCCTAAATTCCCAAACCATCCCTAGTCAATTGATAGGATGTAGCACTGCTCACAGCTTGTGTGGCCAGAGGGTTCCACCACAAAGAGCTGCTTCTCAGGCCCAGGACTGTGCAGGCTCCTCAGAAAGCAGCTGTAACATCAGCCCCTGTACCAGAAGAGTCTTGCCTGACAAAGAGGAGGTATGTCCCAGGTGTTTGAGGCTTTTCCCATGGGATCAAAGCAAAGGCAGGAAGACCCACCCCAACACAGAAAACTGAAGATAAGCAATTCAAAGAAATTAACATGTAAGAACAAGTTTATTACAGAAAATACTTCTTTGCTAACAAGGGCTGTCATGATCAAAGTATTCTTGCCCAGCCTCTAAAGCAAAAAGAAGAAGGAAAAAAAGTTGTACTTGTCACACTGTGACTGCCCAGAGAAATACCAGAACCTTCACATCATTCCTCTCTCCTTTTCCTTAGTGTTTGAAATCTTATTTTTTGAACACCAAGATTTTACAACTTCTCATTAGCAATCCTCTCCTTTATTTGTAAACCACCATCACTATGCAAACAAAATATTCTCTGAGGCTCATAGAAGGCACTGGATCCCAAAACATGCTGCAACCAATATAGCAAAGAAGATAAAAGCTATTCCTCAGAGGGTGAGAAATTAAATCAGTGTAACAGTGAAATATTTCCAAAACCTTGTATGCTTTTCAACAAGAGAAGCCAGGGCACACCATTTCTTACCTCACTTAGCAGCCCACCACCACAGCCAACATCAAGAATCTTTACTCCAGAAAGTGGGTTTCCCAGATGGTAATTACTACTCATGTTCAACAGAGTATCTCTGAAAGAAAAAGGAGGTGATTCAGGGCAAACACACAAGGTGGCTTAGTAGATGAAATATGCAGTTATCTGAAGTACTGGTAACTGGTTTTCTTTCCCAGTGTTTTCTGAGGCTATGCAGAATTATTACAAATATTAAAAAAACCCTATCTTCAGAACCATACCTAATAAATGGCACTCTAATATCATTCATAGAATGAAGGGCTGAGTATTCTCCTTCTTCATCCCACCACTTATGTGCAAGGAGCTGGAATTTTTTCAATTCCTCTGAGTCCACTGATGAGTGTGAAGTGCTGAAAAGTCTCTTCATGGTGAGCCTAAAGAATGAAAGCTGAATGTCAGGAAACTAATACTGATATTTCATGTTAGCTTAAATATGGGAAAAAACAAATGCTGCAACATCAGAAAATGAAAAAATAAAGAAAAGATAAACCTCATGTTCCTTTAGGGAGTCGGGTCATACTTGATTAAAAACAAACAGACTTTTTGTACTGTGTGTATAATGTATCTTCCAAAACAGACAGTTGCACAACTGCATTTTTTAAGTTATTAATTAGTAAAACAAAAATAGGCCACATCAGACATTTAAGCATTTGTGAGACTGAAAAACAGCTTCATGTGACACTGTCACCAAGTAAAATTAAATTGTTAGAGAAAATGAAAGTCCTCATCACAAACGACTGTTTTAGATCCAGTACTTACACACTGCTTTTGCTGTTAGCCAGAGAGGCAGGCCAAGCCCTGCTGGGTGCCAGCTGTACTTTGCTGCTGTAGTTCTGAAGGGTACCTCTAAGGTCTGCCTGCACAGACAGACCAGCGTGGCCATCTGCAGAAATAAAAGGCATCCAAATGGAAAACATCAGCTTCATGAGAGCTCACAGGCAAAAAAACAACCCTGGTTCAACAATGCTGCTTTACACCACCACTGACAGTGCAAATCTCTGCTTATTATTGCACTTAGGAGTGCACAGGTGCTAACCAAACCAGCATATACTAGTTGAAAACCCCTGTACTTCTCAAGTTACGCATGATGACGTTTTTCAGAGTCTGAATGAAAAGGCGATTTTTATGTAGGTGCAATGATTCAGTTGGCCAGAATTTCGCCCAGATGTTCACTGTGACCACAAGCTGTGGGCGCGCACACACAGACACACACAGACACACACTGACACTGACACACACACTGACACAGGCACACACACTGACACACACATTGACACACAGACACAAACAAACACACACACACAGACACCCCCACACACACTGACACACAGACACAAACACACACACAGGCACACACACAGACACACACACTGACACAGGCACACACACACACAGACACACACACACATTGACAGACAACTCAGCTGTTTGTGACACAAACACACACAGACACAAACACACACAGACACAAACACACACAGACACAAACACACACAGACACAAACACACACAGACACAAACACACACAGACACAAACACACACAGACACAAACACACACAGACACAAACACACACAGACACAAACACACACAGACACAAACACACACACAGCTCCCCACACAGGTTCTCACTCTTCACTGCACACTGGAACCAGACTCCCACCGCTGCCCACGCCCGCTGTGCCGGGCGGGCTGGCAAGGAAAGCCCCAGCAGGCCTCGGGGATGGCGCAGACAGGCCAAGGGCACCGCCCTGCGCGCTGCCCCCCACGCCAAGGCCCCGCCGGGCACAACGCACCCTCACCCCACGACCCAGCCCCCCCAGCCCACGGCAACACCTCACTGTGCCCGTGGGGACGATTTCTGGGCGGCAGCGGGACCTGCAGACACGTCTCTGGGCTCAAGGTCCCCTAAGGAGGCGGCGGGGACGAACCCCTGGGTCGGGCACC